>NW_026909534.1:519700-849700 GCF_033115175.1 Lepus europaeus | reverse complement strand
CCAACCCACGGGTCTGGAGGGGCCGAGGGAAGCCCTGCACCAGCGCCAACATGGAGTCCAGCGTGCCGGGCCCGCGTCCTCCCGGCCTGCGGCTCCGTGTTCCCCTCTCGGGACCCCAGGCCCACACACTCACCGTGTCGCGGTGTCCGGCTCCCTAGGTGCCCAGCGTCCCCGAGGAGCGAAGGTGGACAGAGGCAGAGCCCGACTTCACCTGGGAGCCTCGCGGCGGCCGAGCTGTCTCCAGGACCTCACTCCGCCAGAACGCTAGGACGACTGTGACGTCAAGGCCCGCGTGCTGACGCAGCGTGGACGGCGCGGTGCCTGATTGGACAGTGTGCTGGCCTGGCGTGCACCAACGTCACAGAGGACGGAGCCAATCAGCATCCCCCACAGCAGGCCCCCTGACGTCAGGTGTCCTGGGCGGGAACAGGAGGACAGGCCTAGGCTCAGGTCTGCAGTGGCCACCCCGGGTGCGCACCTCCGAGCTCCTGCCGCCCGTGGCCTTGCCCTGCTCCCCTCCTTCTCCCTGCGGATCCTGCCTGGCGCTGGCCGGCCCTGCCTCAGTGAGTCCAGGTCTGTGTATCCACTTCCAGAGCCTTCGTTTCCTCGTGTTTCTGCTCGTTTTCCTGTTGGGCCATTGGTATTACTATGTAATACTGACTGGAATAATGCTGAAAGAAATAACAATCATTTTTTTTTCTCTTTTCTCCTGTCAATATTAGTTGTCCACTCTGCCTGTTGGCTTCTAATACTGTCTGTCTCTTTCTTTCTGGTACTTGGTAATCTCATGGATTTTTTTTAACTTTTATTTAGTAAATATAAATTTCCAAAGTACAACTTGGGGATTATAGCCGCTCTTTCCCCCCATAACCTCCCTCCCACCCGCGACCATCCCATCTCCCACTCCACTTCCCATCCCATTCACATCAAGATTCATTTTCAATTATCTTATATACAGAAGATCCCACAACCTCATTAAATTCATTTATCAGTTGTATTTGTTTCTAGTTATTATGGATTCTCTATATAGAATTATCTCCAATATAATGACAATTAATTGTTTAGAAATTGGTCTTTACACCCAATTTTTCTTTTTGCTCTCTCCCCTCCACTCCACTCCCACAGTAAGGACTTGGAGGTAGTGAGACTTCCTGGTCTAGGCTTACTTCCAGGGAAAAAGCTGTCAATTATTCTGTATTAGATGTGCTGTTCCTTGTAGGAGCCTTTTAAACAATTTTGATCAAAGTAAGAAAGCCACTGCTTTTTACTATACTGCTAGCAGGTTTTTAATTACCTGTAGATTTTTAAATGTTTTTCAACATTAAATTGTCATGTGATTTTCTCCTTGAATTTTTCACCTACCTGGAGAATTTACATGGCTTGTTTAGAAATGTTAGCCACTTCTTGTATTTTTTATTATATGTCACTGGTTATTCATTACATTTTCATATGTGGTTTAATTTACTATAAAAATACTAAGGATTTATACATCTGTATATGAAAGAGAGGCTCATACTTAATTCATATTTCAAGTTCTGATCACCTTCATCATAATCAATGTAATGCTGGCTTTCTAAAAGAAATGTGAAAATATGCTACACTTATTTATATTTGGTACATCTGGGAAATATAGATATGTTTTTTATTTCTTAAGTATTTGGAATATTTTGTGTTTCTGTAACTGAAGTTTTGACTCTGTAAGTGTTTTATTGGTCGGTGGTTTCAAATTGGGATTCAACTTGCTTGGTTTAGTTTGGAGTTTTCCTACTTTACATTTTTTATATTGGATTTTAGGAATTTACATTTGTGTTTGTGAATTTGATTTTCAAAGTATAGTGGGTTTTTATCTATAGTCAAATTTTTACCCCTAAGAGTTTTACATTTTTTCTAGATCTTGACAAGGCGATTTTCTGTGTAAGCAATTGTTTTAATAACTGAAAATAGACACTAGTGTTATTTTCCCAGTGTTTCCTCAGTTACTTTTACTCATAGTTTATTCATTTTGTTAACATTAAAAAGTGTATCCTGGGGCTGGTGCTATGTTGCAGCGGATAAAGCCCCACCTACAGAGCTGGCATGCCATATGGGCAGCACTTGCTGAGCTTGTACCAAGTGGTTTGATCCTAACTTCCCTGTGGGATGTCTTGAAATCTGGTATTGTGCTGACACTAACTTTGATTTCCTTTGTACAATTGCTGTAGTTATTCAGGATCTCTTGTACTTCCATATGAATTTTAGCATAATTTTATATTTCTTTATTTTTATTCATTTATTTTTGACAGGCAGAGTGGACAGTGAGAGAGAGAGAGAGACAGAAAGAAAGGTCTTCCTTTTCCATTGGTTCACCCTCCAATGGCTGCTGCGGCCAGCGGGCTGCGGGCGAAGCCAGGAGCCAGGTGCTTCTCCTGGTCTCCCATGGGGTGCAGGGACCAAGCACTTGGGCCATCCTTCACTGCACTCCCAGGCCACAGCAGAGAGCTGGCCAGGAAGAGGGGCAACCAGGACAGAATCCAACACCCCGACCGGGACTAGAACCCAGTGTGCCAGTGCCGCAAGGTGGAGGATTAGCCAATTTTTTTTTTAACTTTTATTTAATGAATATAAATTTCCAGTGTACAGCTTATGGATTACAATGGCTTCCCCCTCCCATAACTTCCCTAGCACCCACAACCCTCCCCTCTCCCGCTCCCTCTCCCCTTCCATTTGCATCAAGATTCATTTTCAATTCTCTTTATATACAGAAGATCAATTTAGTATAAACATTTCAACAGTTTGCACCCACATAGAAACACAAAGTGAAACATACTGTTTGAGTACTAGTTATAGCATTAAATCAAAATGTACAGCACATTAAGGACAGAGATCCCACATGAGGAGCAAGTGCACAGTGGCTCCTGTTGTTGACCCAACAAATTGACACTCTAGTCCATGGCGCCAGTAACCACCCTAGGCTGTTATCATGAGTTGCCAAGCCTATGGAAGCCTTCCAAGTTTGCCAACTCTGATCATATTTAGACAAGGTCATAAAAGACAGAGTGAGGATAGTAACCAATGATCCTAAGAGTGGCATTAACCAGGTTTGAACAATTATACAGCATTAAGTGGGGAAGAGGACCATCAGTACACACAGGTTGGGAGTAGAGCCATTGGTGGTAGAGTAGAGGTTATGATTACAAAGGAATAAGGCCCAAGTACACTAGACAGGGTCTAAAACAGAAGACAGAGTCATTAGTAGAGGAGCTAAGAAAGGTGCTGTCTAAGCTACAATTAAGTTTTCTGATTGAGCGGCAAATAGAACCTGATAGAAGGGGCTTGATAATAATCTGTTGGGCTTTAGGCCTTGTAAGTTAAGAGGCCCAAACCTATCTATCTCTTCACATGGGGTATATCCTAAGGGAGGTGTGAACCTCCTAGGGGAAGGCACTCTGTTGACTTTCATTACTTGGCTGGCCTGGGAGGAGAGCTGGCCAGGTAAAGGCAGGGGGCATCTCTAACAAGAAATTTACAGTTCTGCCTGCAATGTTGCTGACCCTACTTGACCATCCCCTCAGCTGCAGTGGTCACTTTGGAAGTTGGGCTGAGTGAAGGGCTTTTCAGCTTAGAGCCAATAAGATCTGTGGCTCTGACCTGGGCATCCTTCGACTCCAGGGCAGGTCCATTTCCAGTGATCCAACTCTTGGCAGAGCTGCCAGGGCTCTTCACAAGCTGACTTCTGCTGAAGCCCAGGCTTACCACATTGAAAGCCACTGCAGTGGACTGGCCTGTTGGGTCTTCTTGAGGGCAGATCACTGTATGGATCAGCCATTAATAGGCCTGCCACCCATTGCTTCTGATGCCTAGCTTTCTTTTCCTCCTGGTTTGTGTTAAAGCAGACCAGAGGATGCAAGTCAAGGGAGTGCCCGTGTCCCATCTCTAATCTTCGGTGGCCTGAACTACAAGTCTATAGTCACAGGCATGTTCTGTAGTAGTTTTTCTAAGGTAGACAATGCCCATGAGGAAAATTATATTCTCACTTTAAAACTTTCTTTCCCTTTGGTCTGAAAGGGAGGTTTTTTCTACTTACTGTTTACTTCACTGATGGCGAAGTAAATCTACCTATGAGATTATTATTTAAGTTCTTATTTTGGCTATGCTATTACAGAAAAATGTTAGCCATCTCTTTTATAAGGTCTAAAGATTAAATTGTGTGTCCTACAGATTCCTTCATAATAGAATTAGTTTCCTACCTTGAGGAGAATAGAGAAATGAAAGAACAAGTTGGGGATAAAATAGAGAAATGAGGGAGCAAGTCCTAGATCGCTTGCTGACAATAGCAATATCACATGAATACTTAGCAAATAGTTTCAACCATTAGATAACAACTTAAGAAAACATTTACCAGAAGGTCCAATGCCTTCTATAAATTTTAAGAATCATGTATTTGAAAACACCTCTTAAATATCTAACATGGTGTAGTTTGTTTATTGGTTAAACTTAAGCACAACCATATAAAATGTTTTTAGTTTCTTTCTACCAACAAGTTTAAAACATATGATACACAGATTCAGGTCACACAAATTAAAATGTATCTTTGATTGATTTTAGCAGCTTAAATTTATGGACAATCTTATCTATAAGCCATTTAAAACAAAACTCTTAATAAAATTTCCCCATGTGGACATACAATATGTACACACATATAACATAGCATAATAGACCAATATAGCAATTTTAATAATAGCTTTTAAAATCTTTAACTCTTTTTGTAGTTTGCCAATTGATTTGAATTGCTTTTTGTTTTTAGTAACCTCAGTTAACCATACTTTCTCTCAGTTCTCTCAGTTGATACTGTAAATAATACATTATTGGCTTCATCTGTTTACAGAGCCATCCCAAAGTACTGAATACAATAGAAGTGGCTGGAAAAAGTCCATAGGAACCTATAGGAGGATAGCTAAACACAGAACCAACAACGCTTTAGTTTTATGAGCAGCAAATCATATATAACTGTGGATGACAAAAGACTTTAAGTTGCCATGTTTAAAATTATAAACTCATCAACCAACAAGAGGCACTTGCTTACTTCACAGTATTTTTGAAAGCACCTGTAGGATTTTACAAGTATTTAACCCTTTAGGCCTCTGGGGCTTTCTCATTAAGATAATTATCCTGTCTAGTAACACAAATTCATTAGACTTTTTAATTCTCAAACATTTGTATTAATAGCATTTTCCATTATAGAAACTTAAAGTTTGGTACCACATCACATCTTGACAGTACTTCTAAAATAATCCAAATAGCCTGATGAGTTGGTGTCTCTATAAGATGAGAGACATAGGTCCTTTGATTTTTTCAGTTGGGCCTAAACTGGAAAAACCAAAGTCCAGGATTTACTGGAAATTTTAGAGACCAGACTGTTTGAAACTTTGATTTTTTGAATGCCTGTCAAGAATGCCAAGAAGGCTCAAAATCCAAAATATCTGGTTGAAATAAGATTCCTTAAAATCATGACATAACATAGACCAAATTTGATCATTGTTACAAGGTGATTATTCAAATCTTTGAAAATAAGCACATATTTAAATAACCCATAGCTCTTAATAAAAAATCAGCTGTTTTTGAACAATTAGAATTTAACAGACATCATTAAGAAAGTAATAGATTACTTTAACACATTGCTTTAAGAGAGCATCAGAGTTTAATTCTATGTCAAAGAGAAATTGAGCTTCCTGTGATCTTTTGCTGTGAGGTTTCCTTCCTTTACCTTCTTTCATATTGGTGACCATGTTTCTGTGTTTCTGTGTGTAACACATCTTTAAGCATCTTTTGCAGGGCAGGATGAGTGGCGACAAATTCTTTCAGTTTCTGTTTGCTGTGAAAGGTCTTTATTTCACCTTCATTCACAAATGAGAGCTTTGCAGGATATAATATTCTGGGCTGGCAGTTTTTCTCTCTTAGTACCTGGGCTATGTCTCGCCATTCCCTTCTAGCTTGTAGGGTTTCTGATGAGAAGTCTGCTGTGAGTCTAATTGGAGATCCTCTGAGAGTAATCTGACGTTTCTCTCTTGCACCTTTTAGGATCTTTTCTTTATGTTTCACTGTGGTGAGTTTGATTACAACATGTCGTGGTGAGGATCTCTTTTGGTCATGTTTATTAGGGGTTCTATAAGCTTCCTGTACTAAGATGCCTCTGTCCTTCTCCAAACCTGGGAAATTTTCTGCTAGTATCTCACTGAAAATGCCTTCTAATCCTTTCTCCCTCTCCATGCCTTCAGGAACTCCTAGAACCCGAATGTTGGGATTTTAATAGTATCCTGTAGATTCCTGACAATATTTTTTAGATTTCTAATTTCTTCTTCTTTTCTTTGGTTTGCCTGTTTCCTTTCCTATTCTCTGTCTTCTAAGTCTGATATTCTCTCTTCTGCTTCGCCCATTCTGTTTTTAAGGCTCTCTAATGTGTTTGTCATTTGGTCTATTGAATTCTTCATTTCATTATGATTTCTCGTCACTATCACAGTTTCTTGTTCCACTAGTTGTTTCATTTCATTTTGATTCCTCCTTAATATTTCATTTTCATGAGAGAGATTTTCTATCTTGTCCATGAAGGATTTCTGTAGTTCAAGAATTTGTTTTTGAGAACTTCTTAATGTTCTTATCAATTTTTTGAGATCTGCTTCTTGCATTTCTTCGATCTCATCATCTTCATAATCTTGAATTGGGGTGTCTTTTTCATTTGGGGGCGTCATAATGTCTTCCTTGTTTTTGTTACCTCGGTTCTTGCGTTTGTTGTATGGCATGTTGGAGATATTTGGTTTCTTCACTGTGGTGTTTTTTCTTGTTACACTATGGCTCTATATAAAGTGGACTGTCTGATTTCAGTGGAGCCTTAGAGGCTTGAGATGAATGTGGACTGAGAGCTGTGTTTGGTTCCTCAGAGTTGAGGGTGTGTCAAAGATGACACTCCCAGGTTAGGTATGGTAAATCTCTCTTTCTTTCTTTCTTTTATTTTTTTTTATTCAAAAAGGGAAGTAATTCCGCACAGCTGAACGTAATTGGAGGTAGTTAGCAGGCGAATGATATACCCACAGGAGCCAGAGATTGAAAGCTCTTTCCCAAGGACCACACAGGGAATCTCTGCTGCCCTAGGTGTGGGCTCCAGTTCTCCTGCAGTCTCCCACTAGGTTGCCAAGTTAGATGCTAATCTCCTGTTATTTCACCCCTCCCCCCAGAGTCAGGTTTTTCTGCTAGGCTCAGGGCCGGTGCAGACCTGAGGTCGCCCTGCTTATGACGTATGTCCAAAATGGCTCCTGCTCTTTGTCTTGCTCGCCTTTGAGAGGTGAGCAGAGAGAGAGAAACTTGTGTCCGTATCAGTCACTTTTTTTTTCCTCTCTCTCTCTTCTAGTTAGCCTGGTGAACTTTTCCCCATGGAGTTTCAAGCCTCGTTCCCTCTAGTCTCCTCTTTCTGCTTGCCCGCTTGTGTCTCAGGCTATTGAGTTTCGGCTCAATTGAGCCCTGGCGCTGGCCCCTAATTTTATATTTCTAAGAATAATGTCTTGGTGTTTTGATTTGGATCCTTTTGAATATGTAAATTGTTCTGGATAGTACGAGCATTTTGATTAAATTAATTCTTCTGATCCCTGAACATGGAAGATGATTTCACTTTTTTGTGTCTTCTTTGAGTTCTTCTTTAATATATTGGAATTTACCTTGCAGAGATTTTTGATATCCTTGAATAAATTTATTCCAAGGTATTTAAATATTTTGAAGCTATTGTAAATGGTACTGATCTTACAAGTGCTTTCTCAGCCATGTCATTTTTTGTGAATACAAAGGTATTGATTTTTGCATGATTGTTTTATATCCTGCTTAACCAAAATCTCTTAGGACTCTCATTAGTCTCTTAGTGGTATATTTTCGTTTTCCTGTGTTTCATCTGCAAACAGGGATAATTTTACTTTCTCCCTTCCAGTTTACTCTTTACATACCATTGATTTCCTTTTTTTTTTCTAATTGCTCTAAAACATGTAGAACTCTATTGAATAGCATTGTGAGATTGGGCATCCTTTTCTGGTTCTGGAACTTAATGGAAATGCTTCTAGCTTTTCCTGATTTAACATAGTGCTGCCTGTATGTTAGTCATATATTGCCTTATTGTGTTAAGGAATGTTCCTTCTATATCTATTTTGGTTAAGGGTTTTATCATGAAAGTGTGTTGTATGATAGCAAATGCTTTCTCTGCATCTACTTGAGATAATCAAATGATTTTTATTTTTCAATTTGTTAATGTGATTTACCACATTTATTGATGTGTGTATGTTGAGCCATCCATGCATACCAGGGATAAATTCCACTTGGTCTGGATGAGTGATCTTTTTGATGTGCTGTTGGATTCAATTAGCAGGTATTTTGTTGAGGGTTTTTGCATCTATGTTTATCAATGATACTGTTTTATCATTCTATTTCTTTGTTGTGTTTTTTCTGGTTTTGGAATTAACATGATGCTGGCCTCACAGTAGGAGTTCAGGAGGATTCTGTCCATTTCAGTTGTTTTGAATGGTTTGAGAAGGATTGGAATAAATTCTTATTTAAAAGTCGGGTAGAATTCAGGAGTGAAGTGTTTTGGCTTTGGACTGTTCTTTCTTGGGGAGGTCTGCATTTCTAATTAAATCTCTGTCTTGGCTATTGGCCCATTTAGGTTTTCTATGTCTTCATGAGTCAATTTTGGTAAATTGAATGTGTCCAGAAATCTATCCATTTCTTTTATATTTTCCAACTTGTTGTCATATCTCTCTTTGTAGCAATTGTTAATGATTCTTTTTATATCTGTGGAATTCATTATAACATTTCCTTTTTCCTCTCTGATTTTAATGTGTATTTTCCCTTTTTTTGGTTAGTTGGGCCAATGGTGTCCCTTTTTAAAATTTTTTTTTCAAAAGCAGTCTTTAATTTCATGGAATTTTTGTATCTTTTTTGGCCTTTATTTTGTTTATTTCTTCTCTAATTTTAATTTTTTTCTTTCTTCCAAGTTTGGGTTTGTTTGGTTCCTGTTTTTTTAGGTCCTTGAGATGTATTCTTATATCATTTACGTGATATGTTTCAAGTTTCTTGATGTAGGCACTGGTTGCTCTAGACTTCCCTCTTAACAATGCTTTTGATGCTCAATTCCTGGCTCTGCAATCTACTATGACTGAGAAACTCTTTGCAGGGAATGGTTTAGGGAGTGGAAGCCTGTATTGGATGTTAGTAGAGGTCAGGGAAGCAGTAGCATGGTCCAGGGGACCAAAGAACACAGCCAGGTGTGGAGCTAGGGCTGTGATAGCTAAGCCGGAGCAAGGCTGTTTTAGAATGAAAGTGGGTGGGGCAGAGTGAAGGTGGCTAGGAGTCAAGGCCACAAATTTGGACTTCATCTTATTTATCATGTGGAGAGGGACATCAAGAAACATGTTTTTAGGTTTTCAGGAAATGTGGCCTATAGATAATGGGTGAAAAGTTTGTAATCTGAGGTCTTTGAACTTGGTGTTAGAAGACAGCTCCTTGGCCTGATATGGTGAGAAGAAGGAACAGCAACAGGGAAAGTCAGGGTGGAAAGAGCTTGAATAGGCATGAGGGTGAGTTCTGATGCTGCAGTCAGCATGGAGAACTGGCACTTGGGTGAGGCTCTCAGTTGGACAGGCAGTGGGTCATGGGAGCTTGTTGGGCTAGAGGTTTCCAGAGTGAGGAGAGACAGTAACCAAACTACAGTGAACAAAGTAACTGATGAGCAAATGTGTCAATTAGTTTCCCATTTTGAAAATATTTGTCAGTGATGTGTGGTGACATAGGCAACAGAGGGAGTTCTTTCCTCAAGATTCTGTGGATCAGTGTTGGGAGATGCAGAAGAATAGAGCAAGGACCATTGGTACATCACTTATTATGTGAGTATGGGTAGAGTAGTCTACACTGGGGATCAAGTGTTTGGGCTTAACTGCTTAGACAGCTAAGGCTTGGGTTCCTCACTGCAAGACTGCTTACCCTCCATTTTCCTCATCTAGAAAATGGGCAAACACTATCAAAACCCTCAGAGGGAGGCTGCTGCATGTGAAGACACTTGCTACACATAGGGGTTCACATAGGCATGCCTGTGTGCACAGAAGTGTTCGGACAAGTGCATGCACAGTTGTGGATATGAGCCTAGTACACAAAGGTGCTCTCACACACACATGTGCATGCTTGATATACAAATGTATCAGTACAAGGCATGCACGTGCAAAGATGTGTGTCTAGTACACACATGTGCTTACCTCCACATGTAAACATACAAAAGCATACCTCATACACAAAAGTGTTCCCTCAAGCACATGTGAATGCATGGATATGTGCCTGGTACACAAAGTGCTCACACATGTACATGTGCACCCATGGCCATGTGCATGCTACACACAGATTTCATCTTGCCATGTGCACATATGTTCCCAAAGATGGAGGTAGACATAGGGTGTGTCGGGTACCCAGGCACCCAAAAAAAGGAGAGCCCAGAACTCCAGCTTAGGCTAATTAGGCAGAGTGGCAGGGAAGAGATTTCAGAACTCTTTGGCACACAGAAGATACTAAGTACAAATTAGCCCCCTTTAGCCTGCAGAAAATATGTGACCCTCAGATCATGCAGGCCACACTTGCTTCCCACAGGACCTGCTGGAGCAAAAAATCTGAAGAGGGAACACTTTACAGGCTCCTCAGGTAGTGGGCTCAGTTTTCCTCTGATTTCATCTGTTCTGTTGCAGAGGATGGTGCTTTCCTCAATCCATCACAGGGATCTACCGAAGTGGAGCAGCTATGACACAAATCAGCACCCATACGGGATGCCAGCATTGCAGGCAGCAACTTTATGTGCTATGTCACAATACCAGCCCACAATGACAGGCTTTTTGTCTGCTTGCTTGATGCACTCTTGTTTAATCACAATGAAATTCTTTCTTTCATTCTAGCCTGATTCATTAAATTAAAAAATACAGGATATACTGGTAAATTTAGTTTCATCAAAGCAATGAATACTTTTTAATGTAAGTTTGTCTCATGCAATACATGTACCAAAAGATTGTTGTTTATTTGAAATTCAAATTTAACTGGGAATTCTGTATTTTATCAACAATAATATGTTGCTTCCTGCAATCCATGGAGCAAAAGTGGGTATAACTACTCACATTCTGGTTAGTGACTTCCTTCGGAAGTAAAGATTTTGTTCAATACCAGGTACTATGAATAAACATTCCTTCTCAGGTTTTATTAATAAAGAATGAAGAAGTGGCATAATTCACCAGTGGGTTATATTTCCCATTTTATTCCAAAAAAATTATTTTAAGTTCATGATTAATCCCATTTTCTTGAAACCTTTCTTGGACTCTTACTAATTTGGGGATGCCAGGAACAAAGTTAGATGGGACTATTGCAAGCAGGCACATTGTACCCCTTTCTCTCATGTAGCCCCGAAAAGTGAGCATGTCAACCATAGCTGCTCAATCATCTTCCTAGAGAACAATATCAATGCCTTTTGTTATAATTCAGAATCCAGAGCTTTCATATGCATATTCCGTAATGTGTTTTCCCATCTGATATTTCCTCAGTATTTTATTTTTAATAACTGCAAGAAAGGTTTATGGAGAAAGATCTTACCTCTAAACCAATTACATTGGAAAAACTGATTTCTGTGCCTAAGAAAGAATAGTGAAACAGCATGGATTGTCCAGTTGGAGGAGGGCCTTGCATGAGTCCATTACTAGATGAAAGCACATTATTCATCTCAGAAAAGCACTCCCCTAGTAGGGGAATTTGAATAAAGCATCACTGTAACTAGGCAACACACAAGCAGCTGGCTCAGCAGGTGGACAGCACACTCATGCAATAACATGTGCCCATTCTGTGAAGAAGAAGAAGGCCCACATCAGGCAGGGTGGATGCTTTGATGAGCAGGGTATGGGCAGTATTTCAGCCCCTACTTCCCCATTTTGCATTGTACCCAAATTAAACCATAAGATCAGTGCCCATGATCATATTAAATAAGATGATTATGTTACAATATAGTGGAATGTTTCTGCTGAGTATAGTGGGGGTGATGGAAGTGTAGCTGATTGCAGCAGTATAAAGTGGCTGGAGTTAAATGAGAGAAAACATATCACCATAAAAATGGTGATGGTGGGAGCACCATGTTTTAAAATGTTTCTTATTTTTTGTTTTCTAAATATTTGCAATATTTTGAATTCTGAAACATAATTTAAAAGGAGCAGTTTCTTCAATGGATTAAATTAAAGATATTTTGGAACTTTTATGGAACCAGCAATAAGTCTAAAGAAACACAATGTAAACAAGAACCAATCTTAACAAACACTAGGGAACAACAAGCATTCTAAGTTTTCTGAATAAACTGGCACATGAGTTGCTTACATGAGTTCCTCTGTTGATTGGAGCTGATAAACTGGGCTGGGCAAATTCATCTGTGACAGGGGATGTGGCTGCATCATGGGCAAGGGCAGGAGAGATGGGAAGGCTATTCACACTGAGGACGAATGCTAAGATAAAGGAATAGAGGCAGGAAATCATGTCTGTATAATTAGAGGAAGATTATTTAGGAACTAGCCTCAAAAGTACATGCATGGGGGAACTGGAGCAGTAGGGGGTAGACTAAGCCTCCGCCTGTGGTGATGCTATCCCATATGGGCACTGGTTTGTGTCTTGCTCCTCTTCCTATTCAGGTCTCTACTTTGGCCTGAGAAAGCAGTAGTTATGGCCCAAGTGCTTGGGCCCCTGGACCATGTGGGAGATCCAAAAGAAGATCCTAACCCCTGGCTTTAGATCAGCCCAGCTGAGATCATTGCTGCCATTTGGGGAGTGAACCAGCTGATGGAAGACCTGTCTCTCTGTCTCCCCCTGTCTCTCCCTTTGTCTGTGACTCTGCCTCTCAAATAAATAAAATCGACAAAAAGTACACACAGGTATCCCAAAGTGATGCCCAACAACCCATTAGGTTGTGAAGAGAATTAAATAGAATTTGTGATTTTTTTTTTTACCTTTAAAGGTACAAGTATAACCTGCTATACATGCTTCTAAGTTAAATGTGTCTATCTTTTATGGAAGTATGAGAAGACTATACACATCTATAGAGCTCTGCAAGGCAGAGCAAGGCCTTGTTGACAAGGATGTTTAATCTTCACCTGGTAGTGGGGCAACATCCTCAACCCTGATTATATCTTGGCCTATTTAGCCCTAACATGGTTTGCCTTTATTAATTTTTAAAAATACTTTTATTAATTTGTGAGAGCAGGAGAGATAAAGGAAGAAAGGAAGCCAGCAAGAGAATTGGGAGACAAAAGAGAGAAAAGAAAGAGTGCTCCCACACATTGGTTCACTTTCAAAATGCCTGCAACAGCCAAGAATGGACCAGGACAAAGCTAGGAGCCAGGAATTCCTTCTGGTTCTCCAATGTGAGTGACAGGGGCCTTAGTACTTGACCCATCAGCCACTCCTTCCCAGGCTATGCATTAGCAGAAAGCTGGAGTCAGGAGTTTGAGCTGGGAATCAAATCAAGGCACTCTGATACAGGACACAGGTTTCTTAACAGGCATCTTAAACACTAAACTAAATGCCTGCCCATGTTTTTTTAAAGCAATGTTCTGGAAAATTAGAGTTTGTACCTATTTGTGGAACCTACATGTTTTCAATTCAGCTTACTCAGGCAGTCCTTTAGACATGGTCTATTCTGTTTTATTCGTAGTACCATATGGAGATGCTGCTCTTCCTCCATCTCCACTTTTCCAACTTGTGTGCAGCATGAAACAACAGAGAGGGGACCGTAATTTCCAAGGCTTAATTGTGTACCCTCACCCTCAAATTCCTGCCTTGGAATCATGACCCACAATATTTCAAACTGTGACCTTATTTTGAAAGAGTATTATTATGTTGTTAGTTAGGATGAGGTCATCTAGAGTGGTAGGCCAAAATACAATGTAGGTGATGTCTTTATGGAAAGGGGATATTTGGAGACACACATGGGCACAGGCAGAACACCATGTGAACATGAAGGCAGAGATCAAGGTGATGAGTGTACAAGCTAGGATATCACCGACTTCCAGGAACTCACCAGAAACTAGAAGAGAGGCCTGGAACAGATAGCCCCCCTCAGCCCTCAAGTAGGAGCCAGCCCTGCTGAGCCTGATCACAGACCTGCAGCCTCCAGAACTATGGGACCATGCACTTGCTGTGGTCCAATCCACAACACTGGCTCTAGATCAAGTAACATGGTATTTAATGTCTCTTCAAATAGAGAACACAAGGGAACAAACCAAGGTGACTCCTTTATCAAAGATCACCAGTCACAAGAGCATGTAGAGAAAAAAATAAAAGATCTCCTTTGATGAGTGAGACATATTGAATAGCAATGGTGAGTGTAGGTACCCTTGTCTGGTTCTGGATCTTAGTGGGAATGCTTCCAAAATTACTTAATTCAATAAGATGCTGGCTGCAGGTTCATCAGAAATTGCCATTAATATATTGAGAAATGTTTTTTATCTATACCCAAGTTGCTTAAAATGTTTTCCATAAAAGGATGATGCATTTTATCAAATGCTTTCTCTGCATCTATTGAAATAATCATTTGGTTTTTCTTCTGAAGATCTTTGATGAAATGTATCTCAATTACTGATTTGTGAATGTTGACACATCCCTGCATACCAGGGATAAATCTCACTGGTATGAATGGATGATCTTTCTGGTGTGTGTTCAGAGTTGATTATCTAGTATTTTATTGAGGATTTTTACATCATTGTTCACCAGGGATATTGGTCTATAGTTCTTGTTCTCTGTTGTATCTTTTTCTGGTTTAGAAATTAAGGTGACGTTGGGTTCATAGTAGGAGTTTGAATTGACTCCCTAATTGTCAATTGTTTCAATAACTTAGGAAGAATTAGAATTAGTTCTTTTTTCATTGTGTGATTGAATTCACCAGTGTAACCATCTGGTCCTGGACTTTTCTTGTGAGGGTATTTATTACTGATTCAATCTCTGTCTTCTTTGTCTGCTTACATTTTCTGTGTCTTCATGACTCAATTTTTGTAGATTACATATGTGCATGAATCTCCATTTCTTCTTGGTTGACATACAGTTACTTGTGTAATTCCTGGTTATTTTATTCCTGCTGTATCATGTTACCTTTCATTTTTCATCTCTTACTTTGTTGATTAGAGTCTTCTCCCTCTTTTTTGGTTAGTTTACCAATGGTTTATCAGTGTTTTTTTATTTCTTCTCTAATCTTTTTTTTTTTTTTTTTTTTTTTTTTTTTGACAGGCAGAGTGGACAGTGAGAGAGAGAGACAGAGAGAAAGGTCTTCCTTTTGCCGTTGGTTCACCCTCCAATGGCCGCCGCGGTAGCGCGCTGCGGCCAGTGCACCGCGCTGTTCCGATGGCAGGAGCCAGGTGCTTCTCCTGGTCTCCCATGGGGTGCAGGACCCAAGGACTTGGGCCATCCTCCACTGCACTCCCTAGCCACAGCAGAGAGCTGGCCTGGAAGAGGGGCAACCGGGACAGGATCGGTGCCCCGACCGGGACTAGAACCCGGTGTGCCGGCGCCGCAAGGCGGAGGATTAGCCTAGTGAGCCGCGGCGCCGGCCTTCTTCTCTAATCTTAGTTATTTCTTTCCTCCTACCAATTTTGGGTTTGGTTTGTTGTTTTTCTAGGTCCCTTAGATATATTGAAAGCTTCTTTTTGGTATCTTTCCAATTATTTGATATAGGCAGCAATTGTTATAAACTTCCCTCTTAGCACTGCTTTTTGCTGTGTCCTATAAGTCTTAATATGTTGTATCATCTTCATTCTCTCTTTTTATCTCTTTTTATTGATTATATTACCCACTGTTCATTTAGGTACCTGTTTTGCAGTGTGCATGTGTTTGCATATGTTCTAGAGATTCTTGAGTTGTTAATCTCCTACTTCATTGCATTGTGGTCAGAGAAGATGCATGGTATGATTCAGATTTTTTTTTTGAATTGTTAAAATTTGCTTTATAACGTTGCATATGCTCTATCCTATAGAAAGTTCCATACAATGATGAAAAGAATGTGTTCTCCAACTGTGGAATGAAAAGCTCTTTAGATATCATTTAGGCTCTAATGTCATATCCACAATGTCAATTAACTCTGGTTTTTTTTGTTGTTGTTTTTGTTGTTGGTTTTCTGTCTAGTTGATCTCTCCATTGAGAAAAGTGAGTGTTTATTCTATTGTATGGGAGTCTATGTCTCTGTTTAGTTCCATTAAGCTTTCTTTTAAATAGCCAGGCACCTTGGCATTGGGTTCATACACATTTATTATTGTCTCATCTTCTGTTTAATTGATCCCTTAATCACCACATAGCGTCCTTCTTTGAATCTTTAACAGTATTTTGGTTAAAGTCTATTTTGTCTGATATCAGGATGACCACAACTGCTCTTTTCCGCTTTCAGTTAGCATGGAATAACTTTTCACATCCTTTCAATTTCAATTTGCATTTCTCCTTGTTGTTGAGCTGCGATTCTTGTAGGCAGCAAATAAATGGGTCTTGGCTTACAATCCATTCAACCATCCTGTACCTTTTAACTGGAGGGTTCAGGCCATTTACACTCAAGTAATAACTTGGCCCCAGCATTTTTCTCATGAATATACCTATTGTTTGTGTATATTTCATTTATGTATTCACTGCCTTCACATTCTTTCATAATGATGACTATCTTTCTGTGTTTCTGTTTGTAGCATATCCTTAAAAATCTTTTGTAAGGGTGGACAAGTGGTGACAGACCCTTTCCATTTCTGTTTGTTATGGAAGGTCTTTATTTTATCTCCATTCATAAATGATAGCTTTGCAGGATACAGTACACTGGGTTGACTTTTCCCCTAAGACTTGGACTATGTCTCTCCATTGTCTCCTAGCTTGCAGAGTTTCTGATGAGAATTCAGATGTGAGTCTAATTGGAGACCCTGTGAAAGCAATCTGGTGTTTCTCTCATGCTCATTTTAGAATTTATTTTATGTTTTATTGTTGAAAGTTTAACTGCAATGTGCCACAGTGAAGGTCATTTCCTATCATGATTTCTGTGTGCCTCATCTACTTAGACTTCCCTTTCTTTTTGGAAATCAGGGAAGTTTCTTGTAATGATTTCACTAAATAGGTTTTCTCTATCCACACCTTCAGGAACTCCTAAGACCCATATGCTGGGTCCTTTGATGTTATCCCAGGAGTCTCCAACACTGTTTTCAATTTTTATAATTTCTTCTCTCTTTTTTTTTTGTTGTTCTCACTGAAAAGTTTCCAATGATTTTTTCTAGTTCGAGTATTCTTTCTTCTATCTTCACCAGTCTGTTGTTAAGGTTTTCCACTGAATTTTTATTTTACTATTGAGATCTTTACTTCTAATATTTCATTTTGATTTCTCTCAAAATCTCCATTTGATGGGAGAAGTTTTCATTCATGTCATTTATGGATTTCTTAAATTTTTGAACTTTTTTCTCATTGTCACTGAATAATCCTTTCATTAATTATTTTAATTCCATTTCAGGCATTTCAACAATCTCCTCATCTTCAAAGTCTAATATTGGAGTGATTTTGTATTCCTTTGGGGAGTCACGTTGTCTCCCTTATTCTTGTTTCTTGAATTTCTTACTATATTTTTAGGCATTTGTGGAGACACTTGTTGGATCTTTACTCAGATGGCTTTTGTTTTTCAACAAATCCTCTGTGGCTTAGTGGAGCATCTGCTCTTTTAGTGAATATCCAGATGCTTGAGCTGGCTGTGGCCTGGGGCCTCTAGTCTGTGTTCCAAGATGGGGTGAATATCCAGGGTGACACCCATGTTGAATGTGGTATGTTTTCTTTATTGTCAACAGAGCGGAGGGGCTGGAGCTGTGGCATAGCAGATAAAGCTGCCACTTTCAGTGCCAGCATCCCATATGGGTGCCGGTTCGAGATCCAGCTGCACCACTTCCTATCTAGCTCTCTGCTGTGGCTTGGGAAAGCAGTTTATGGCCCAAGTACTTGGGCTCCTGCACCCATGTAGGAGATCTGGAAGAAGTTCCTGACTCCTGGCTTCAGATCAGCAAAGCTCAGACAATTTGGATAGCAGAGAGTATACTCTTTTAAGTTAGGTACTACAGTTGCCGTGTCACTGGTCACATCCTGATGAAGCAGGCCCTGCATTTTCAGTTCTATAGTTTAATGGGGCTAATTCACAACCTGCCTATAATATATAACTATGTTATATGCACATAGGAATGTACACCCATTGTTGGCAGAATAGCATATACTAATTCATAATTCTCATTTTATTTTTCACCTTCCTGGTTTCCTTCAGATACATTTCCTTTCATTTTCTATTTCTGAGTTTTCAGTTTGAGGGAGGTGAGATGACAGTGTAATATGTTACTTGGATATTGTCTTAAATATTCTCTTGATAGAATTCCTGAATCTTTATTTTCAAAATATAAACTGCCTGAAATTTAGTTTAGTCAAGTTCATGAAGGTTGTTCTTAAGATTTATTTATTTGAAAGAGTTACACAGAGAGAGAAGGAGAGGCAGAGAAAGAAAGAGATCTTTCATCTGCTGGGTCACTCCCCAGTTGGCCGCAATGGCCAGAACTGTGGTGATCCAAAGCCAGGAGCCAGGAGCTTCTTCCAGGTCTCCCACATGGATGCAAGGGCCCAAGGATTTGGGCCATCCTTTACTGCTTTCCCAAGCAATAGCAGAGAGCTGGATCATAAGTGGAGCAGCTGAGGCTTGAACCGGTGCCCATATGGGATTCCGGCACTGCATTTGGTAGCCTCACCTGCTACGCCACTCTGCCAGCCCCACTCATGAATGTTTTAAAAATCATTTCTTTCCATGAAGCCTACCAAAACCCCACAATATTAACCTAAGTTCCTTAATTTTTATTTGCATTTTAAGTATAGGAACTATTTTTGCATGTTTTATTTTTCCAGCCTTATTACAGCATAATTGAGAAACAAAAATTGTATATATTCAAGGCATGCAATGTGTGTTTCGATATGAGTCTGATCTTTATATTGCATTTTCACATGAATCTTTCAACTCTCCTGGTACTTAAAATACACTATGAATGGATTAGTACAATGAAGCTACTTAACAAATTTATCACTCTTATAGTGCTTTTTAAATTTATCTTATTTTATTTATTTATGTATTTTCCCAGAAAGCTTTTATTTAAGGTATACATACTTTATGCATTCCATAAATACTTTAGCAGCATAGTAATTCTTCCTATCATACCTGCCCTCTTATTTACACTCCTACCCTTTTTATAGTGTTTTTAAGAATACTGACGTAGGAAATTACAAGTACCGAATGTAGTGTGAACAGGTTACACAGTGTATATATTATATTTTCAAAACCTTATCTCATAATTGTAAATTTGATTTTTTGAAAGTTATTTGAAAGGCAGGGTCCGCCGCCATGGCTCACTTGTTTAATCCTCTGCCTGTGACGCTGGCATCCCATGTGGGTGCAGGGTTCTAGTCCTGGTTGCTCCTCTTCCAGTCCAGCTCTCTGCTGTGGCCCGGGAGAGCAGTAGAGGGTGGCCCAAGTGCTTGGGCCCCTGCACCCACATGGGAGACAAGGAGGAAGCACCTGGCTCCTGGCTTCAGATCAGTGCAGCACCAGCTGTAGGGGCCATTTGGGGAGTGAACCAACAGCAGGAAGACCTTTTTCTCTGCTTTCTCTCACTGTCTATAACTCTACTTGTCAAATAAACAAAGAAAGGCAGGAAACAGAGAAAGAGAGTAAGAAACAGAGAGAGTGAGAGAGAGGATGAGGGATATCTCATCTCATGCATTATTTCACTCCTCAAGTGGCAGGGCTGGGCCCCAGGTCTCCCACTTTGGCACAGGGGCCCAAGTCATGGGGTCATCTTCTAATGCTTTCCCAGGCACATAAGCAGGGAGGTGAATGGGAAGCAGAGCAGCTGGGACTCGGTCTGGTGCCCATACAGGATGCTGGCAGTCCAGGTGGAGGCTCAAGCTTTTACACCCCAGCTCCAGCACCATAACCATATATTTATATGTTTTGAGTAACATCTCTTCATTTTCATGCTCCCAGTTCATCACATACACAACCCTGCCCTCTGTGTTAGTTTGACTTTGGTATAGTCCACATGTAAGTGTGATCATGTAGTATTGCTTATTTCTGTGTCTTGTTTCCCTCATGGTAACGTCCTATAGTTTCATACTTTAGGATCCATCTTGTGACAAGTAGTAGTATTTCCTTTCTTTTTAAGGTTTGGCGAGGATTCCACTGTGTGTGTATCCCATTTTTCCTTATGGGTCCATCAACAAATATTTGGGTTATTTCCATATCATGGAATTGTGAATGATGCTGAAGTGAATGTGGGGGTGCAGACAGTTCTTTGAGATGGTGATTTTCTTTTGGATTCATGGCTAATAAAGGTTGTTCCTTTTTTAATTTCATTTGAGGATCTACCATATGGCTTTTCATATTGGATGGTGTAATTTACATTCCCTCCAATACTGTGTGTTCTGTGTTCTCTACATTGTGCCCAATACTTGTTATCTTTTAACTTTTTAATAGTAGCCATTTAACAGATATGAAATAATAACCATAGTTATCTTGATTTGCATTTTGCTGATGTTAGCAATGTTCAGAACTTTTTCACATACCCACTGGGTACATTGTATGTCTTTGTTGGAAAGCATTGATTCAGCCTTTTGTCTTTTTAAATTGTATTGTTTGCTTCTTAGTGTATGCATTCCTTGTATTACTCCCTTGATCACACATATGTTTGCTAATATTTTCTTGTATGCATTGGTTTGCTTTTTCATTTCATTGATCTTTGCTTTACTGCTTTACTCATTTGTTGTAGTTTCATTTTCCTTTATTTGCTTTTGCTCTCTGTGCTTTAGTTGTTAACACATAAGCAACCACTCTTGAGGCTAATGTAAAGGAATTTTCTATTTTATAAGTTGTAAGTGTTCAGATCTTCTGTGTGAACTTTCAGTTCATTTTGAGTGGATTTTAATATGTGGTGTAGCAATGATCCAGTTTGTTTTGGACATGTGGATATCCAGGTTGCTTCTGCCTCAGATGAGGGCCTTTATGTCCAGTGACTGCATGTTTGGCAGCCATGGTGGACCAGGGTTCCCAGTGTCTTCAGTTGGATCCATTAAACCAGATGCTGTGGCTGGAGTTGAGTGGGAGCTTGGCATGTGTGGCGATTTGGGAGTAGGAGACCATGCAGTGATGGTGTCAGGATAGGGGACTGTGGCCTCCTCCTCTGGAAGCCAGGGCTATATGAGGGTATGTCAGACAGTTTTTTGAAGGGTAGACATTTGGCATAGTGGGAAAGACAATGCTCAGGATACCAGTGGCAGCCAGTGATGGCTTAAGTAGTTGTATTCTTGCTACCACATTGAGGACTATCTCCCAGCTTCAGCCTGGGTCAGATCAGCCCTGAGTATTTTGGGCATTTGGGTAACAAACTACTAAATGGGTGGTATCTTTCTCTGTCTCTCTCTCTCTCCCTCTCCCTCTCCCTCTCCCTTATTGATTCTCTGTGTTTTGCTTTTGAAACCAGTTGCAATATTAAAACTAGGTGGAAAAAATGTTTTATGGATGATTATCCCAGTAGCATTAGATTATTGAGTAATTCCCTAGAATCCTACAGTTGGATGTTTGTAGTTCACAGTAATCCATTATATCTGTTACTAGAAAATGAAATAAAGGAGCTCGAGGTCCAACCATAAAAAAAGTCAAAAGATAAATGTAGATTTGATCAGTACAAATTTTATATGAGTATTGAAATGTCACATTAACCCATAATATGTAAAACTCATGTTGATAACATTTAAGTAAAAATACCAATGTGTTACTAAGTGTATAAAGTTAAGGGGTTTTAAATGATTAATATCACAACTAATATGGTTTTTGTAAATGGTTCATTAATACAAGCAAAAACATAACCTGTAAATAACTGAACTGTTCATTCTTGTCATGCTCAGTAGAAAAGCTACTATGCTGTGTTTTAAGTTGGTGAAAAATATTTATTTTAGATTGTTTTTTTTAATTAAGAAAAATGGTAGCAATCAGGGAAATACAAATCAAAACCACAATGAGGTTTCACCTCACCCTGGTTAGAATGGCTCACATACAGAAATCTACCAACAACAGATGCTGGAGAGGATGTGGGGAAAAAGGGACACTAACCCACTGTTGGTGGGAATGCAAACTGGTAAAGCCACTATGGAAGTCAGTCTGGAGATTCCTCAGAAACCTGAATATAACCCTACCATACAACCCAGCCATTCCACTCCTTGGAATTTACCCAAAGGAAATTAATTTGGCAAACAAAAAATCCATCTGCACCTTAATGTTTATTGCAGCTCAATTCACAATAGCTAAGACCTGGAATCAACCCAAATGCCCATCAACAATAGACTGGATAAAGAAATTATGGGACATGTACTCTATAGAATACTATACAGCAGGAAAAACAATGAAATCCAGTCATTTGCAACAAAATGGAGGAATCTGAAAAACATCATGCTGAGTGAATTAAGCCAGTCCCAAAGGGACAAATATCATATGTTCTCCCTGATCGGTGACAACTAACCAACCACAAAAAAAGGAAACCTGTTGAAGTGAAAAGGACACTATGAGAAACGGTGACTTGATCATCCCTTGCCCTGACTGTTGATGTACAATTTAATACTTTATCCCTTTTAGTATTTTTTTTGTTCTAGTTAATACTATTGGTTGAATTCTGTAATTAACACACAATTATTCTTAGGTGTTTAAATTTAACTGAAAAGTGATCCCTGTTAAATATAAGAAAGGGAGGAGATGTACAATTTGGGACATGCTCAATCGGACTTGCCCCAAATGGTAGAATTAGAAACGTGCCAGGGGATTCCAATACAATCCCATCAAGGTTGCATGTACCAATGACATCTCACTAGTCCAACTGATCAATTTCAGTTCACAATTGATCATACTGATAAGTCTAAGAGCCAAAGAGATCACATAAACATGACTAGTGTCACTAGTAGTAACTGATAGAATAAAAAAAGGAGAGAATGATCCAACATGAGAAGTGGGATACACAGCAGACTCATAGAATGGCAGATGTCCTAAACAGCACTCTGGCCTCAGAATCTGCCCTTAAGGCATTCAGATCTGGCTCAAGAGCCTATGAGAGCATTTTAGGCATGGAAAGCCAAGACACTCTGGCAAAAAAAAAAAAAAAAAAGAGGACCTAAATGAAAGATCTCTGTGAGTGAGATTCCAGTGGAAAGAACAGGTCATCAAAGAAGGAGGTAACTTTCTCTGAAAGGAGGCGAGAACTTTCACTTTGACTATGACCTTGTCTAAATAAGATCAAAGTCAGCGAACTCAAATGGCTTCCATAGCCTTGGCAACTCATGACTAGAGCCTAGGGAGATTACTGACACCGTAAATGAGAATGTCAAATTATTAAGCCAACAACAGGAGTCACTGTGTACTTTTGTCTCATGTGGGATCTCTGTCCTTAATATGTTGTTCAATGTGAATTAATGCTATAACTAGTACTGAAACAGTATTTTACACTTTGTGTTTCTGTGTGGGTGCAAACTGATGAAATCTTTACTTAGTATATACTGAATCGATCTTCTGTATATAAAGATAATTGAAAATGAATCTTGATGTGAATGGAATGGGAGAGGGAGTGGGAGAGGGGAGGGTTGTGGGTGGGAGGGAAGTTATGGGGAGGAAAGCCATTGTAATCCATAAACTGTACTTTGGAAATTTATATTTACTAAATAAAAGTTTAAAATAAAGAATTTGTTTGATAAAGATATAAAAGAAAGTTTAATAAAACTATATTTGCCACAATACTGATACACACAGGCATTAGTTTCTTTTCTGTTTTTCTTCTGTTGTTGTTGTCTGATGTTTTTTTAAAAATTTAACTCCCATGTATAAAATAGAACATCTAATATTTGTCTTTCTGTGTCAGGATAATTTCACCGAGCATGAAGTCCTCCAGTTGCAATGATCCTGATACTAATAACAGGATTTCATTTTTTGTAGTAGTGTAATAATCAATTCTACATATATGCATCCAATTTTTCCAGCAGCACTTACTGAATAGATTATACTTTTTTCCAGTGTATAGTCTGCTCACTTTCATGAAAAATCAACTGGCTCAACCTGTTTGGATTAATTATCTAATTAATTAATTTCCACTATCATGATGCTTTGATTACTATAGCTTTGTAGTAAGCTTTGAAGTAAGGTATTCTGATGCCTCCAAGTTAATGTTTAATTTTCTCAGGGTTATTTTGGCTACTCTTGATATTTTGTGATTTCTTAGGGAATTTAGAATCATTTTCTCTTTCTGTAAAAAAAATGTCATTGGTGTTTGATTGGAATTTCATTGATTTTGTAGGTTGCTTTAAGTAATATACATATTTTTTTAAAACGTTGAAGAAATAAATCATCAAGGACTCTCAAAATGGAAAATATAACTTGCTCATGGATTGGAAGAACAGCAAGTTATATTTTTCCATTTTGAGAGTCCTTGATGATTTATTTCTTCAACGTTTTAGAATTTTCATTGTAGATATCTTTCACTTAATTGGTTACATTTATTCCTAAATGTTTTATTTTTGTCCCTATTGCATATGGGATTAATTTTTAGATTTCATTTTTGGCAAATTGGTTATTAGAATATAAAAAAGCTACTGTTTTTGTATGTTGATTTTGTAACCTGTAACTTTACTGAATTGGTTTTTCATCTTGAACCATTTTTTGGTGGAGTGTTTAGATTTTTCTGTGCACAACATCATGTATTCTATAATGTTGAATTCAGTTATTGTTAACTGTTGTGTTAAGGAATATTTAATGTCATAAATATAAGAGCATGTCAAAAAGGCTTAAAGTTTACCTGTGGAAAATTTCTCTGTTGTTTGCCGTATGAGAATTAGAGTAGTCCCTGGTAGACTTGTGAACTGCCATTGCTAATGGAGTGCATGGGTTCACCCATTGGTTTATCACTGCTTTCTGTGTCCCCCCACAGACTCCCAGTGAGACAGTGAGGCTTCTTAAGGGAAGGCCTGTACTCAAGGTTGTGTGCTGAGTGTTGCTGGCAGCAGTATATAAGTAACATGGTGTCATGGGATCATTTCAGACATGTGTACCTCCACCTGGGTGATGCAGAGTCTTGTGTGCTGTGGGATGGTGAGTCTGGATGCACCAAATGACTGCTGGCTGCCCCTCACATGCTGCCAGGCACTACCAGGATGTGGTTAAGAAAGTAGCTGCCTCGTCTGCAACTGTCTCAGATGGTGAAGTCCACACAGAGGTACACACCTTGCTATGGATGGAGATGCAGAGCCTGCTCAAAGCCTGCACAGGGACACATGGAGAAGGGCAGCCTTGCTGTGTTCCTGACAGGAAGTAGTCTATCAATCACTGGGCAACAGAGGTGGCAGCTGGCAGCTCCCACTGAACTGCTTCAAGATCCTGTCCAACTTGCCTGGAATGCACAGATGATGCCATGTTTGCATAGAGGGGAACATAAGCTGTCCCTTTTTCTACTGCAATGGTTGTCCAGAGCATACCAAACACCACACTACAGCAGGAGCCTCTCTATTTCAGGGGACAGTGTACAATTAAGAATAAAAGAGAGCTACTGAGGCTGTTAGGCATTCTTCAGCAAGTATGTGCAGCCACCACCCCCAAATGGCAAAGCTGCCCCTGGGACAGTCCCAAACAAGCTACGTTGGCCCCAGTGGAATTATTTATTCACTTACTTAAGCATTATTTGTTATGTTTCATTGAAAGACAAGAAAACAGATTTTCCATTGGCTGGATCACTCCACTTGAGTGGCAAAGCCCAAATATCTGATCCATTCCTCTGTTGTTTTCCAGGGTATGCCTTAGCAGGAAGCTGGATTTGAATTCGTGACAGGTATTGATCCTTGATACTCTGTAATGGGATGCTGGCACCAAAAATGATGTCTTTAATTGCCATGCCAAATACAATGTGTTGATGCCTTTATATTCTAATTATTAGAATGGCAGTGTGAGATAGAGAAAGATGTTTCCATCTGTTGGCCTCAGCCCCAGAGCCTGCAATCATTATGGCAGGGCTAGGCCAAAGTCAGAAGCCAAGAACTCCATCCAGTTCTCTCACATCGATGGAAGAGACCTAAATAACTGACCCAATGCCTGCTATCCATCAGAGTGTACATTAGCAGGAAACTGCACTGCAAGAAAACTGTACTGAAATCCAGGCACTCTGATATGGGGAGTGGATGACCCATATGACATATTAACAACTCTGTCACAGTTCCTTGGCCATTGTTATATTTTAATGATTTTTATTGGAAAAAAACATTAGTGAGGGAGAGACACAGAGGTATCATCCAACCTACTATCTCATTCTCCAAATGGCTGCAACAGCTACAGATTAGCCAAGGTGAAGCCAGGAGCAAGAACTGTATCTTCTTCTCCTACATGGGTTGCAGAGGCCTGAGATCTTCATACATCCTCTACTGTCTATCCATGCACCTTAGGAGGAAGCTGGACTGGAAGTATAGTAGCTGGGGCATGACCCAGCACTACAATATGAAATGGAAACATTGTTAGCTGAAGTCTTACCTGCTGTGCCATAGCAGAAAGCTGGATAGGAAGTGGAGCAGGTGGATCTTGAACCGGTGCCCATATGGGATGCTGGTGCTTCAGGCCACAGCACTGGCCCCCAATTGTTTTTTTAGCTTGTGTTTGTGAGGGAGTGGGTACAGCAACTGTCTTTCTGTGTCTGGATTGTTTTCACTTACTTCCAGTTCTATACATCTTACTTCAAGTGACAGGATTTCATTCTTTTCAAATGGCTGGATAGTATTCTATTTTGTATATATACAAGACACTTGACCCCTTCATCTGATGAACTCTCAGCTCATTTTATTTGCCAAGATACTATTCCCTTTTAGTGAGACAAAGATGCAGTCTCTTTATCTGCATCCTTGCCCTCATAGTGGAGACTGTGGTACCAAAATGAGTTTGAACTCCTGGACGTATCTGATTTGGGGACATTTTCCTATTGTGGTACCAGAATGAGTTTCTACTCCCATGCATACATATCTGATTTGAGGACATCTTATGCCTGTCATTTTGGATTTCTGGTTGTGTTTTTCATATTCCATCCAACTCAGTTGGAAAAGTCCCCCAGGAATGTCTGCTTTGCAGACAAAATTACGTCATTCCTTTTCCTCCCATGGTGGCATTTGGAGAGGTGATTACTCTCACATGACACCTGACAGGTGGATTTTATTGGTCTGCTGTTGTAAGAGGCAAGTGATTATTATTGTTGATAACCACACCAGACTGCTCCCTGCTTTTTCCTTCATGGCTGAAAATGTGCTTCAAACATGAGACTTTAGATACATGAACTACTTAGTTCCTTTCTATGGGACATGTACCCAGTGGTGCTATTGCTGGTTCATGGTATGGTTCTGTTTTCTGAAAATTTTGACATTAACAATAATTTTACCTACTTAAGGGCTACAGTATGATGTCTTGGTACATGTCTGCAATATGTCCTGATGAAAAATGGGATAATCAACATTTCCTTCTTTGTCAATATTTTATGATTGAATACTTGTAATTTCTTCTGTGTGTTCATACAATACATACTAGGTTATTGTGAGCTAGTCTCCTCGCTGTGCTGTGTAACAATAGGGACTTATTACTTTGATCTAACTCTGATTTTGTGCCCCTCATCAAAACTCCCTTCATCCCCCGCAGTGCCTGCCATCCTTTATTACTCATTGTGCATTCAGGTTTTAGCTTGCTTATGTGAAGGTGTGCATGTGTTATTTGTCTTTCTGTGTCTGGCTTTTTTCACTTCACATGATATCCTCCAGTTGCATACATTTTGCTGCAAAGGACAGGATTTCATTTTTAAATGGCTGAATAGTATTCCATTTAGTATATACACACAAATGCTAGATCTCTTCAACTGATGAAGAGTACATTGGTTGATTCCATATCTTGGCCATTGTTAGCAGTACTGCAGTAATCATGGTGGAGCAGGTGTGTCTTAAATACAATGATGTCATGCCTTTTGGACATATACTGAGTATTGAGATTGCTGAGTCATATGGCAGTTCTATTCTTAGCTTTTAAGAAATCTCCACTGTGTTTGCTGCAGTGGTTGTACTCATTTGGATTCCCATGCTCAGTATATGAGAGTTCTCCTTTCTCCATATCCTTGTGAGAATTTTTTACTTTTTCTTTATGATAGGCATTCTAGCATTATGAGGTGAGATGTCTTTGGAGTTTTGATTTGCATTTCTTTTTAAAAAAATTTATTTATTTGAGAGGCAGAGTTAGCAGAGAGCAAGGCACACAAAGGTCTTCCATATGCTGGTTCACTCCCCAGATGGCTGCAAGGCCAGAGCTGAGCCCATCCAAAACCAGGAGCCAGGAGCTTCTTCCAGGTCTCCCACGTGGTTGCAGGGACCTAAGCACTTTGGCCATCTTCCACTGCTTTCCAGGCCATATGCAGAGAGCAGTATCAGAATAAGAGCATCCAGGACATGATCCAGTGCCCACAGGGGATGCCGGCAGTACAGGCAGAGACTTCGCCTACTATGCCACAGTGCAAACCCCTATTTTCACTTCTCTGATGGCTAACAATAGTTTTTTTCATATATTTTTTGTTCATTTGTATTTTTTTTCTTTTGAGAATTGTCTTTTTAGGCCCCTTGTGCCCATTTCTTAACTGCATGGGATGCTTGATTTTGAGTTTGTTGAGTTCTTGATATATTCTGAATATTAATCCTTTGTTGGATAAGTAGTTTGCAAGTATTTTATCCCTTTCCATTGGTAGTTTATTCACTCTATTACTGCTTTCTTTGCTGTACAGAAGCTTTAGTGCTTGATGTGTAGTCCCATTCATGTAGGTTGACTTTTGCTGGCTGAACTTCTGGGGTCATAGAATCTACCTCTTTTAAGAGATGTCTCCCTATGTTTTATTCCAGCAATTTTGTATTTTCAGTTCTCAGATTTAGGCATTTGATAGATCTGAGTTGATTTTTATGTGTGGTAAAAGGTAGACATTTAATTTCATTCTTCTATATATGTATATCCAGTATTGTCAGCACCATTTAAATGAAAAGACTATGGGATTTTCACCAAAAATCAGTTAGCTGTTATATATGTATGTTTGTATTTATGTATTTTTTCTCTCTTTTCATTGATCTTTGTATCCATCTTCATTCCAGGTTCATCCTATTTTATTTACTATACCTTTGTGAAATCAGGTATTGTTATGTCCCCAGCTTTGTATGTGTTTTCTTGTGTAGAATCACTTTGGTAGCTATTGGTCTTCTGTAGTTCCAAAGGAATGTTACAAAGTTTTTTCTGGCTGTATAAAAATTTTCATTGGTATTTTGATAGGACTTGCATTGGATCTGTAGATTTCCTAAGGAATATGAACAGTCTAATGCTAATTCTTCTAATTCATGAACAGGGGATGGCTTTCCATTTTCATGTGTCCTTGATGATTTATTTCATCAGTGATTTATAACTTTATTGAGATCTTTCAATTATTTGGCTAAATTTATTATTAAATATATAATTGTTATAGCTATTATAAATTTAGATTTCTTTTTTCCTGTTTCATACTGTTTATTTTAATATATTTTATTTTAAACTTTTATTTTTTAACTTTTATTTAATGAATATAAATTTCCAGTGTACAGCTTATGGATTACAATGGCTTCCCCCTCCCATAACTTCCCTCCCACCTGCAACCCTCCCCTCTCCTGCTCCCTCTCCCCTTCCATTCACATCAAGATTCATTTTCAATTCTCTTTATATTCAGAAGGTCAATTTAGTATAAAGATTTCAACAGTTTGCACCCACATAGAAACACAAAGTGAAATATACTGTTTGAGTACTAGTTATAGCATTAAATCACAATGTACAGCACATTAAGGACAGAGATCCCACATGAGGAGCAAGTGCACAGTGGCTCCTGTTGTTGACCCAACAAATTGACACTCTAGTTTATGGCGCCAGTAACCACCCTAGGCTGTCGTCATGAGTTGCCAAGTCAATGGAAGCCTTCCAAGTTTGCCGACTCTGCTCATATTTAGACAAGGTCATAAAAGACAGAGTGAGGATAGTAACCAATGATCCTAAGAGTGGCATTTACCAGGTTTAAACAATTATACAGCATTAAGTGGGGAAGAGGACCATCAGTACACACAGGTTGGGAGTAGAGCCATTGGTGGTAGAGTAGAGGTTATGATTACAAAGGAATGAGGCCCAAGTGCGCTAGACAGGGTCTAGAACAAAGGACAGAGTCATTAGTAGAGGAGCTAAGAAAGGTGCTGTCTAAGCTACAATTAAGTTTTCTGATTGAGAGGCAAATAGAACCTGATAGAAGGGGCTTGATAATAATCTGGTGGGCTTTAGGCCTTGTAAGTTAAGAGGCCCAGACCTATCTATCTCTTCACATGGGGTATATCCTAAGGGAGGTGTGAACCTCCTAGGGGAAGGCACTCTGTTGACTTTCATTACTTGGCTGGGCTGGGAGGAGAGCTGGCCAGGTAAAGGCAGGGGGCATCTCTAACAAGAAATTTACAGTTCTGCCTGCAATGTTGCTGACCCTACTTGACCATCCCCTCAGCTGCAGTGGTCACTTTGGAAGTTGGGCTGAGTGAAGGGCTTTTCAGCTTAGAGCCAATAAGATCTGTGGCTCTGACCTGGGCATCCTTCGACTCCAGGGCAGGTCCATTTCCAGTGATCCAACTCTTGGCAGAGCTGCCAGGGCTCTTCACAAGCTGACTTCTGCTGAAGCCCAGGCTTACCACATTGAAAGCCACTGCAGTGGACTGGCCTGTTGGGTCTCTTTGAGGGCAGATCACTGTACAGATCAGCCATTAATAGGCCTGCCACCCATTGCTTCTGATGCCTAGCTTTCTTTTCCTCCTGGTTTGTGTTAAAGCAGACCAGAGGATGCAAGTCAAGGGAGTGCCTGTGTCCCATCTCTAATCTTCGGTGGCCTGAACTACAAGTCTATAGTCACAGGCATGTTCTGTAGTAGTTTTTCTAAGGTAGACAATGCCCATGAGGAAAATTATATTCTCACTTTAAAACTTTCTTTCCCTTTGGTCTGAAAGGGAGGTTTTTTCTACTTACTGTTTACTTCACTGATGGCGAAGTAAATCTACCTATGAGATTATTATTTAAGTTCTTATTTTGGCTATGCTATTACAGAAAAATGTTAGCCATCTCTTTTATAAGGTCTAAAGGTTAAATTGTGTGTCCTACAGATTCCTTCATAATAGAATTAGTTTCCTACCTTGAGGAGAATAGAGAAATGAAAGAACAAGTTGGGGATAAAATAGAGAAATGAGGGAGCAAGTCCTAGATCGCTTGCTGACAATAGCAAAATTACATGAATACTTAGCAAACAGTTTCAACCATTAGAAAACGACTTAAGAAAACATTTACCAGAAGGTCCAATGCCTTCTATAAATTTTAAGAATCATATATTTGAAAACACCTCTTAAATATCTAACATGGTATAGTTTGTTTAACCAGTAAACTTAAGCACAACCATATAAAATGTTTTTAGTTTCTTTCTACCAACAAGTTTAAAACATATGATACACAGATTCAGGTCACACAAATTAAAATGTATCTTTGATTGATTTTAGCAGCTTAAATTTATGGACAATCTTATCTATAAGCCATTTAAAACAAAACTCTTAATAAAATTTCCCCATGTGGACATACAATATGTACACACATATAACATAGCATAATAGACCAATATAGCAATTTTAATAATAGCTTTTAAAATCTTTTTTTGTAGGTTGCCAATTGATTTGAATTGCTTTTTGTTTTTAGTAACCTCAGTTAACCATACTTTCTCTCAGTTGGTACTGTATATACATTATTGGCTTCATCTGTTTACAGAGCCATCCCAAACTACTGAATACAATAGAAGTGGCTGGAAAAAGTCCATAGGAACCTATAGGAGGACAGCTAAACACAGAACCAACAACGCTTTAGTTTTATGAGCAGCAAATCATATATAACTGTGGATGACAAAAGACTTTAAGTTGCCATGTTTAAAATTATAAACTCATCAACCAACAAGAGGCACTTGCTTACTTCACAGTATTTTTGAAAGCACCTGTAGGATTTTACAAGTATTTAACCCTTTAGGCCTCTGGGGCTTTCTCATTAAGATAATTATCCTGTCTAGTAACACAAATTCATTAGACTTTTTAATTCTCAAACATTTGTATTAATAGCATTTTCCATTATAGAAACTTAAAGTTTGGTACCACATCACATCTTGACAGTACTTCTAAAATAATCCAAATAGCCTGATGAGTTGGTGTCTCTATAAGATGAGAGACATAGGTCCTTTGATTTTTTCAGTTGGGCCTAAACTGGAAAAACCAAAGTCCAGGATTTACTGGAAATTTTAGAGACCAGACTGTTTGAAACTTTGATTTTTTGAATGCCTGTCAAGAATGCCAAGAAGGCTCAAAATCCAAAATATCTGGTTGAAATAAGATTCCTTAAAATCATGACATAACATAGACCAAATTTGATCATTGTTACAAGGTGATTATTCAAATCTTTGAAAATAAGCACATATTTAAATAACCCATAGCTCTTAATAAAAAATCAGCTGTTTTTGAACAATTAGAATTTAACAGACATCATTAAGAAAGTAATAGATTACTTTAACACATTGCTTTAAGAGAGCATCAGAGTTTAATTCTATGTCAAAGAGAAATTGAGCTTCCTGTGATCTTTTGCTGTGAGGTTTCCTTCCTTTACCTTCTTTCATATTGGTGACCATGTTTCTGTGTTTCTGTGTGTAACACATCTTTAAGCATCTTTTGCAGGGCAGGATGAGTGGCGACAAATTCTTTCAGTTTCTGTTTGCTGTGAAAGGTCTTTATTTCACCTTCATTCACAAATGAGAGCTTTGCAGGATATAATATTCTGGGCTGGCAGTTTTTCTCTCTTAGTACCTGGGCTATGTCTCGCCATTCCCTTCTAGCTTGTAGGGTTTCTGATGAGAAGCCTGCTGTGAGTCTAATTGGAGATCCTCTGAGAGTAATCTGACGTTTCTCTCTTGCACCTTTTAGGATCTTTTCTTTATGTTTCACTGTTGTGAGTTTGATTACAACGTGTCGTGGTGAGGATCTCTTTTGGTCATGTTTATTAGGGGTTCTATAAGCTTCCTGTACTAAGATGCCTCTGTCCTTCTCCAAACCTGGGAAATTTTCTGCTAGTATCTCACTGAAAATGCCTTCTAATCCTTTCTCCCTCTCCATGCCTTCAGGAACTCCTAGAACCCGAATGTTGGGATTTTAATAGTATCCTGTAGATTCCTGACAATATTTTTTAGATTTCTAATTTCTTCTTCTTTTCTTTGGTTTGCCTGTTTCCTTTCCTATTCTCTGTCTTCTAAGTCTGATATTCTCTCTTCTGCTTCGCCCATTCTGTTTTTAAGGCTCTCTAATGTGTTTGTCATTTGGTCTATTGAATTCTTCATTTCATTATGATTTCTCGTCACTATCACAGTTTCTTGTTCCACTAGTTGTTTCATTTCATTTTGATTCCTCCTTAATATTTCATTTTCATGAGAGAGATTTTCTATCTTGTCCATGAAGGATTTCTGTAGTTCAAGAATTTGTTTTTGAGAACTTCTTAATGTTCTTATCAATTTTTTGAGATCTGCTTCTTGCATTTCTTCGATCTCATCATCTTCATAATCTTGAATTGGGGTGTCTTTTTCATTTGGGGGCGTCATAATGTCTTCCTTGTTTTTGTTACCTCGGTTTTTGCGTTTGTTGTATGGCATGTTGGAGATATTTGGTTTCTTCACTGTGGTGTTTTTTCTTGTTACACTATGGCTCTATATAAAGTGGACTGTCTGATTTCAGTGGAGCCTTAGAGGCTTGAGATGAATGTGGACTGAGAGCTGTGTTTGGTTCCTCAGAGTTGAGGGTGTGTCAAAGATGACACTCCCAGGTTAGGTATGGTAAATCTCTCTTTCTTTCTTTTATTTTTTTTTATTCAAAAAGGGAAGTAATTCCGCACAGCTGAACGTAATTGGAGGTAGTTAGCAGGCGAATGATATACCCACAGGAGCCAGAGATTGAAAGCTCTTTCCCAAGGACCACACAGGGAATCTCTGCTGCCCTAGGTGTGGGCTCCAGTTCTCCTGCAGTCTCCCACTAGGTTGCCAAGTTAGATGCTAATCTCCTGTTATTTCACCCCTCCCCCCAGAGTCAGGTTTTTCTGCTAGGCTCAGGGCCGGTGCAGACCTGAGGTCGCCCTGCTTATGACGTATGTCCAAAATGGCTCCTGCTCTTTGTCTTGCTCGCCTTTGAGAGGTGAGCAGAGAGAGAGAAACTTGTGTCCGTATCAGTCACTTTTTTTTTTCCTCTCTCTCTCTTCTAGTTAGCCTGGTGAACTTTTCCCCACGGAGTTTCAAGCCTCGTTCCCTTTAGTCTCCTCTTTCTGCTTGCCCGCTGGTGTCTCGGATTATTGAGGTTCGGCTCACCTCGCGTTCCAGCGCTGGTGTGTTGAGTCTGCCGCTGGTGTCCCAAACTTGGGCTCCCACGCTCTCCACGCAGGTCCACTGTGAATCACTAATTCCGGAAGAGTTTCCTCTGCTGTTTCTTCTCCTACTCTTCCTTGACCCTGCAGTATCTCCACTTTTATTAACCTCTGTCTTGCCGAACTATCAATGTGCTCCCTCCCTATTCCGCCATCTTGCCTATTTTAAACTTTTATTTAATGAATATTAATTTCCAGTGTACAGCTTATGGATTACAATGGCTTACCCCCCCCCAAACTTCCCTCCCACCTGCAACCTTCCCCTTTCCCACTCCCTCTCCTCTTCCATTCACATCAAGATTCATTTTCAATTCTCTTTATATTCAGAAGATCAGTTTAGTATATATTAAGTCAAGATTTCAACAGTTTGCCCCCACATAGTAACACAAAGTGAAAAATACTGTTTGAGTACTAGTTATAGCATTAAATCACAACGTACAGCACATTAAGGACAGAGATCCTACAAGATATTTTTTAAAATTCATTAATTTTCTATGCAGTTTCCAATTTAAAACCAAGTTTTTTTCATTTTCAATTATCTTTATATACAGAAGATCGATTCAGTATATACTAAGTAAAGATTTCATCAGTTTGCACCCACACAGAGACACAAAGTGTAAAATACTGTTTCAGTACTAATTATAGCATTACTTCACATTGGACAACACATTAAGGACAGATCCCACATGAGACAAAAGTACACAGTAACTCCTGTTGTTGATTTAACAATTTGACACTCTTGTTTATGGCGTCAGTAATCTCCCTAGGCTCTAGTCATGAGTTGCCAAGGCTATGGAAGCCTTTTGAGTTCGCCAACTTTGATCTTATTCTGACAGTGTCATAGTCAAAGTGGAAGTTCTTGCCTCCCTTCAGAGAAAGGTACCTCCTTCTTTGATGGCCCCATTCTTTCCACTGGGATCTCACTCACTGAGATCTTTCATTTAGGTCTTCTTTTCTTTTTTCCCAGGGTGTCTTGGCTTTCCATGCCTAAAATACATCTCATGGGCTTTTGAGCCAGATCTGAATGCCTTAAGGGCTGATTCTGAGGCCAGAGTGCTATTTAGGACATCTGCTATTCTATGCGTCTGCCGTGTCTCCCACTTCCCATGTTGGATCATTCTCTCCCTTTTTTATTCTATCAGTTAGTATTAGCAGACACTAGTTTTGTTTGTGTGATCCCTTTGACTCTTAGACCTATCAGTGTGATCAATTGTGAACTGAAATTGATCAGTTGGACTAGTGAGATGGCATTGGTACATGCCACCTTGATGGGATTGTATTGGAATCCCCTTTATTTAAGATATACAAATTTCATGTATTTCATATATACAGATTCAGGAAGGTCGTGATAATTTCCACTCTACTCTCCATCTTGCCCATATTCCCACCCTTTTTTCTCTTCCCTTTTCTATTCCCATTCTTACTTTTTACAAAGGTCCTAAACTTACCTTTACACATTTTTAGTGTGTACGAATGCAACTTATTTGTACATTGATTTTGTATCCTGTGACTTATTGATTTATCACTCCCAACATGTTTTTACTGCAGTGTTTTAAGTTTTTCTCTCCAAAATCATGTCTTCTGAAAAGACAGATATTTTGACTTCCTCCTTCCCAATTTTCATCCTTTATTTCTTTACCTGAGTACTCTATTGAGTACTTGAGATACTGTATTGACTAAAAATGGTTTATGAGGAGTTACTATCTTGTTCCAAAACTCAGGGGAAAAGTTTTCAGCTTTTTCCCATTCAGTATGATATTGGCTATTGTTTTGTCATAAAGCTTTGATAATTTTGAGCTATGTTTTTACTTGAAAGTCATAGTTACACAGAGAGAGGAGAGGCAGAGAGAGAAAGAGAGAGGGAGAGAGAGGAGAGAGAGGTCTTCCATCTGATGGTTTACTCCCCATTTGGCCGCAACAGCTGGAACTCTGCTGATCCAAAGCCAGGAGCCAGGAGCTTCTTCCAGGTCTCCTACATGGGTGCAGGGGTCCATGGACTTGTACCATCTTCTACTGCTATCCCAGGCCATAGCAGAGAGCTGAATAGAAAGTGGAGCTGCCGGGTCTTGAACTGGCACCCATATGGGATGCCTGCACTTCAGGCCAGGGCATTAACCTGCTGCACCACAGTACCAGCCCCCCTCTTTACCTTCTTAGTTCCAATTTTTTTTATCACGGGATGTTGCATCTTGTGACGGAAGCATCCACTGCATCTATTGAGATGTTCATTTGTTTTATGTTGTTCATTCTGCTGATATGATTTCATTGATTTTTATAGATGTTGAACCACACTTGCATGCCTGTGATAAAACCCACTTTATCATATTACATGTTGTGTGTGAGTGTATATATATTTATATATATATACACAATACATCAAAAAGGTATGATATATATATATATATATAATTTTCCTGTTTCATACTTTTTATTTTAAGATATACAAATTTCATGTATTTCATATATACAGATTCAGGAAGGTGGTGATAATACCTTTTTGATGTATTGTTGCATTCATCGTGTTTGCAAAGCCTCACAGCCTAGAAAGTGTTTGAAATAAGAAAGTTTGAAATCACTACCCATGCTTTTTCAATCCCAAAAAGTCCAAAACATTTTCCCAAGGTCACTGAATGACAGAGTGTAGCAAGGAAAATATTCAAAACCTAATTCCAGGTCTGGCACTGTGGTGTCAGAGCTAATTCCAGGTCTGGCACTGTGGCTAAGCCTCCACCTGCAGCACTGGCATCTCATATGGGCACCAGTTCATGTCCCAGCTGTTCCTTTTCTGATCCAGCTCTCTGCTACAGCCTGGGAAAGCTGTAGAAGATGGCCCAAGTGCTTGGGCCCCTGAACTCATTCATGTGGGAGACCTGGAAGAAGCTCCTGGATCCTAGATTTAGTTTGGCCCAGCTTTGCCTGTTGTGGCCATTTGGGGAGTGAAGCAGTGGATAGAAAACCTTTCTCTCTGCCATTCCCACTCTTTGTAACTCTGTCTCTCAATTAAATAAATCTTCAAAAAAAGCCTACTTCCAATGACAGTAAATCTTTATGTATATAACAATGTTAAGTTCCTTCTGTATGGATAAGAATAAGTTGCATGGTCTAGTTTCGTATTCATTCAGTAAATTTTTTCACACATTTCAAACTGAACCATTGAAATTCATAAATAATTGGAAATTTAAATCAAATGAATAGGGTCTCATATAAATATCATCAAGATTTTTCTAAAGCCTTGAGGACAAGCATCCTGACAAAAGGAAATAAAAATGTGTTCCAAAATTTTCTAGAAAGGAATCATGCTTTCTTTGGTTGTTTCTACACAATAAACAGTAGCTCTCTGCACGTTCTTATATTCTGAATCCTCTCTGATAGTCCTGAATCAGTAAAGTGTCATTAGGTTTGCATATTTGTTTTATTACATGCTGTCTTTCTGTGACCTTGGGAAATGTCTTCAACTTTCTGGGATTGAAAAAGCATAGGTAGTGAGTTCAAGCATTCTTATTTAAACCAGTGTCTAGGCTGTGAGGGTCTGCAAATGTTACGAAGTGTTAGTTTGGTTGTACTATTTGTTCAATTCTTCAAGTCTAAAATGATTTATTTTCTTTTTTTTTCTTTTTGACAGGCAGAGTGGATAGTGAGAGAGAGAGAAAAAAAAATTTGGGTTTTTTTTTTTTTTTTTGCCATTGGTTCACCATCCAATGGCCACTGTGGCTGGCACGCTGCTGCCAGCGCACAATGCTGATCCAAAGGCAGGAGCCAGGTACTTATCCTGGTCTCCCATGGGGTGCAGGGCCCAAGCACTTGGGCCATCCTCCACTGCACTCCTGGGCCATAGCAGAGAGCTGACCTGGAAGAGGGGCAACCGGGACAGAATCCGGCGCCCAGACTGGGACTAGAACCCGGTGTGCTGGCACCGACAGGCGGAGGATTAGCCTGTTGAGCCACGGCGCCAGCTAAAATGATGTCTTATAAGAAGTTTAGAAGCAGAGATTTTGTTATGAGTCAACATACACGTGAATGAAATCCTCACATCATCAGATTGTGTTCTGTGCTCATTTTTAATAAAATACCTATTTTCAACTTTATCCAGTTGAAGGGGTGGAATGTTCTAAGTGTAGAGTCTGTTTATCATAAAAGGCATGACTTCTGTTTGTTCAAACTAGGAAAATAATCTTTGTAGCTAACCTCAGGTGACAACAAGTTGGGATTCTATTTCTGGGTAAATTAAAACCTCCTTCAATTTCCTGATTAGTAGTGTATTTATAGTCAACAGCACACAGTTGAATGTTTTAGAAGATTTCTCTACTTACTTAAGGCCGGCGCCGTGGCTTAACATGCCAATCCTCTGCCTTGCGGCGCCGGCACACCAGGTTCTAGTCCCGGTTGGGGCACCAGATTCTATCCCGGTTGCCCCTCTTCCAGGCCAGCTCTCTGCTATGGCTCTGGAAGGCAGTGGAGGATGGCCCAAGTCCTTGGGCCCTGCACCCTCATGGGAGACCAGGAGAAGCATCTGGCTCCTGGCTTTGGATCAGCAAGATGTGCTGGCCGCAGTGGCCATTGGAGGGTGAACCAATGGCAAAAGAAGACCTTTCTCTCTGTCTCTCTCACTATCCACTCTGCCTGTCAAAAAAATAAATAAAAAAAAGAAGAAGATTTCTCTACTTACTTAAAAGGTGGAGTTACAGAGAGGGAGAAGCAGAAAGATAAGCTTTCCATCAGCTGGTTCACTCCCCAAATGGCTGCAATGGCCAGGGATGGGCCAGGCTGAAGCCAAAAGCCAGGAGCTTCATGTGGGTGTCCCACATGGGTTCAGGGGCCCAAGAACTTGTGCCCATTTTCTGTCACCCTCCTAGATGCATTAGCAATGAGCTGGATTAGAAGTGGAGCAGCTGGAACTCGAACCGCCACCCAGCTGGGATGCCGGCACTTCAGATGGTGGCTTAACTCACTACATCACAGCACCAGCGCCACACAATTGAATTTTTAATTTTATGCTTACCTGCTAGCATCATGCCTTTCTTCAGATAAAGGAAATCCCTCTTTTCACAAGGATGATTATTACATAAAGAAGTTGACAGGTGTATCTGCTGTCTTCTTTTCCAGATTGTTTGGTTATCTTTGTAATAACTTCCTTTTCCTTCTCAGAAACAAACATCTGAGGAACTACTGAGATGAACATTCTTTTTTTTTTTTGACAGGCAGAGTGGACAGTGAGAGAGAGACAGAGAGAAAGGTCTTCCTTTTGCCATTGGTTCACCCTCCAATGGCCGCCGTGGTAGCGCACTGCAGCCAGCGCACCGCACCGATCCAATGGCAGGAGCCAGGTGCTTCTCCTGGTCTCCCATGGGGTGCAGGGCCCAAGCACTTGGGCCATCCTCCACTGCACTCCCTGGCCACAGCAGAGAGCTGGCCTGGAAGAGGGGCAACCGGGACAGGATCGGTGCCCCGACCGGGACTAGAACCCGGTGTGCCGGCGCCGCAAGGCGGAGGATTAGCCTAGTGAGCCGCGGCGCCGGCCATGAGATGAACATTCTATTTCTTTATATGTTAATGGTTTATTATCATTAGAGGAAGTCTTCATTGATTTCTCTCATCAGTACAATCCCAGACATTCTCCTTAAAATCCACCTCAGCAGTTCTTTGTTCTTTATGGTGGGAGCTTTTATGTTTAGATAACTAAAATTTGAGGGGTTCCAACGCTGTGGTGTAATGGGTAAAGATGCTGCCTTCAGTTCTGGCATCACATTTGAGTGCTGGTTCAAGTCCTGGCTGCTCCACTTCCAATCCAGCTCCCTGTGATGGCCTGTGAAAGCCCCTGCACCCATGTGGAAGACCTGAAGGAATCTCCTGGCTCCTGGCTTTGGATTTGCACAGCTCCAGCTGTTGCAGCCAGCTGGGGAGTGATCAAGCAGATGGAATACCACCTCTCTTCTCTCTGCCTCTGCTTTTCTCTCTGTGTAACTCTGACTTTAAACAAATAAAGATTAAAAAATTAACATTTTGAGCTATGTTTTACTTTTGCCCAATAAGTTTATTGAAAAGTGCTTTGAGAAATCAAGTATAAAATTATCCATGAAAAACTTATTTATTCTTGCTAAATTACAGCTATTCTTACTATATTATGCAGCTATGATTTTAATGTTTTAATAGTAAAACATACATTAGAATTTTTGTATATTTTTCTCTTCTACAATTATTTCAATTTAATTCACACAGATGGTAATTATCCTATAGTAGAATGGAGAAGAGGTATATAGATAAAAATTCAAACATGTGCAAATTTTCAACTTCAAATATGTAAATAATTTCTTTTTCAAGATTGGTATTTATTTGAGAGGTAGAGTAACAGAGAGAGGAAGAGACAGAAAAGTCTTCCATCTTCTGGTTCACTCCCCAAATGGCTGCAACAGCCAGAGCTGAGCTGATTGGAAGCCAGGGGCCAGGAACCTCCTTGGGGTCTCCCATATGGGTGCAGGGGTCTAAGCACTTGGGCCATCTTTCAGTGTTTTTCCTTGGCATAGCAGAGAGCTGGATTGAAAGAGATGCAGCGGGACATGAACTGCTACCCATATGGGACAATGGTGCTGCAGGTGGTGGGTTAGCCTACTACAGTACTGCACTGGCCCCAGTAATCCTTTTGTAAGTTAAAGGTATCATATTTGTTAGAGAGATGCTCTTCACACTCACTCACTCACTCACTCATTTACACTCAAAAGTTTGTAACCAAAAAATCTTACTTGTATTTTGTGTTTGGAAAATACAGCAAGAATATCTGCAATGAGACTTAAGCAGATCAAGGGTACACAAAAATGAGACATTGATTAGGATGACTTTATCGAGAAGGTGATCTGCATGAATGAGAGCTATCAGAATAAAATCTTCTGCAATTCTGGTCAAAGTTTTCTGATTGTTACTTTTATTGCTTAGTCTAATAGGAAATAAAATTGATATTTAATAGATGGTCTGCTTCATAGTATTACATACATTTTACTAACACTGGATGTGTTGGAAGTGACATTTTTAGAAGAAACAAGGTTGAGACTTCTAAAAGTAAATTACAGCAATCATTGAATCTTAAAAGGTGCTAATGGTTTTGGAAGAGAATTTTGGAAGGCGGAGATAACTACCAGTGATGATCTAGTTATACAGATTTATTCTTAGGAGTTGTGAGGCTTTATAAAGACTACAGGAGAAACAAAACTTTGTTAAGATTTGTAGTTCTATTTAGTCCCATTTAAAAAGATATGGGAGCAGAGGGCAGGGTCGTCACCCAAGTGCCCACTGGAGCCAAGGGCTTAGGCTGTAGAAGGGAAATAGCAGGTTGAGTCATCACCCACACCCACTGTTACCCAGACATAGCATCCATAGAGACAAAAAGCCTTTGCGAGTTGTGGCTGGTGCCCAGTAATAGGACTTCCAAGTGAACATAGATGAGAGTAGAACCACAACTCGGAAGTAAACGTCACCGTGAGAATTTCCTGTTCTGCATCTTAGCTCAGAATTTGGAAGCCCAGTGTTTGGATGGAGATCATGGAGATTTTGATGTTGTGGAAGGAGTTATAGGGGTGTGTTTTGTCACTGGCAGAAATCCAGGACCCCAGAGTAACTCAGAGATTCCCAAAGGGAGAGAGCAAAGTCACTGGGGGAGACTGGATCTAAGTCATGGCATCAATGTAAGGCCTCCATAAAACACACCAAACACCAGAGTAAGGGAAAGAGTTTATGCTGGGAAACCCGAAAGACTGGAGGGAAGGGTTGAGCAAGAAAAGAGCCAGAAGGAGAGCGGAAGAGAGACAGAGACAGAGCTCCAGTTATTTCCAATGCAAAAATCATTACATATTTTTACTCCAATCCAGAGATGAATGTCAGCAAGCTACAGTTTTCTACAAGGCTTAAGATAACAATGTTAATCTTGAGTCATGTGATATGTATAAGTATTTTTACCACAGATAATTTCATAAATTTTCAATACTAGAGCCTAGTGTAAAAAATCACAGAGCATTGTAAAAAAGATCCATGTATTGTTTAGGATGCATACTGTATGTATTTGCAATCATGACAGAGTTAGGGATAATTTCGCCTAGTAACAGATTTGCAAGTAGTATCTCTTCCCATACAGACTACTAAGAATTGCTATTTTAAATCTATTAGCCACTAACTTAAGAGAACTGCACTGGATTAAATTATTCCATGCTATCTCATTTGAGGGGTTGTGCTTTACTCCTCAGTATTTTTTTATAATTCTCAGGCTTCTCTCCTTATTCGTTCATCTAGCTCTGAAGGGTTATTCAGTTTTGTCTTGATCAGCAACCATGTGCATTACAAAATATGTTGAGAAATTCTGGGTTTTCTGCATGGGCTTGTTTTGTTTGTTGCTTCTGATACAAAAGAATAGATATCGTATGTGGTCAAGTTTCACACTTTCCAAAGCACCAAACACATCTTGTTTCCGTTTTGTCCCACTTTCAGACAGACTGCAGTAAACATCTTCCAAAGCTTCCTGTGAAAAATTGCTGATTCCAACTCTCCCAGCACTATTTATCTGTTGCTCTCCATTGGATTTATCTGTTGCTTTCTCATTGGATTATCATGTTACCGTAGCTACTGTAGGTGACAAGCTAGTGTTCCTGGTGTCCCAGTACACTAGGTACAAGAGATATCCTGATGATGAAAGGCATCAGATCCTCCCACACTGAGAAGGAGGTGTTCCATGAATATGAGATCCTCAGGATCATTGGCAAGGGCAGCTTTGTCCAGGTGAAGCTGGCCCTCCATCTGGAGAGCAGAACCAAGGGGGCTGTGAAGATCATTGCCAGAGGTGATGGGGATTCTTCCGAGTTCCCACAAGCATGAGTAGAAGCAGATATTATGCATTCTGTGCATCACCCTCACATTATAAAACTGTTATAGGTAGACTACATAGCAGATAGAGCCTGTCTTTTCACAGGGTATTTTTTTTGCGGGGGGGGGGGACCTTGGAAAGTATGTGGTAGGGTACAGCCTCCTTCAGGAAGGAGAAGCATGTTGGTGTTTCATTCAGACATTAGCAGCAGTGGAGTACTGCCATATGCAGCACATTGTTCTGGACTATAAAACATCTATTAGGCTAATTGACTTGGACTTTAGCCAAAAACTGACTGAAGGCCAACAACTGAAGTCATTGTGTGGGACACTTGGATATTATGCCCCAGAAGTGTTCCTAGATAAGGAGTTTGATGGGTATAAAGCCGACATGTGGAGTCTGGGCCTGGTCCTGTACACCATAGCGACAGGGTGGCTGCCCTTTGAAGGGGAGAGCTTTGTGCACCTGAAGGAAGCTATCCTGCCTGGCTCTTAACCTAATCCCCTACTATATAAGCAGGGAACTGAAGAGATGCTGGATTGGATAATCACTTTTGTCCCTGCTGAGAGGCCCACTTTGGAAGATGCTATGGGCTACAAGTGGCTCAGCATGGAGCAGAAAGGGCCCAAACCAAGTGACATTACACTTTTCAGTCTCTGAGTTCTGCCAAGAACCAGGAAATTCGTGAAGCTGTGGAGAACCTGGTGTCTCAGGAGGGCCTTAAAGAACAGGACAGCCCCACCACCACCACCATGCAATGCTGGGGAAAATACCAGCAAAGGCTTACAGAAGAGAGGTAGAAATGAAACAGACATGGGGATCCTAGGTTCTTCCAAAAATACTGAAAGTCAGAAATACCTGCCAGACCTTGTCATCCAGCTGAGCTGTGAAGAGGAGGATGGCCGCTTGTCCCCTGCTCTGAGCCAGGGAAATCCCAGACAAAGGCTTACAGCACACAAGAAGCCAACGAAATTGACATGGGGTTCCTAGGTCCTTCCAAAGTTGCTGAAGGTCAGCAATATCTGTCCTTGTCTTCCAGCTGGGCTGTGAGGAGGAAGGATGGCTGCTTGTCCCCTGTGCTGGGCTGTGGAAAATCCCAGGAGGGCTTCAGTGGAATAGCAAGAACTGAGCTCACTAAAGTGGAGCCTCTAGGATCTGCTCAGTATGCTGAGTCTCAAAACTACCTTGTGGAGCTGGGCTTTCAGCTGAGCCATAAAGCAGCCTCCCTGATGCCCAGTCTCCAGGCCAGTGCCATGTTCCCAGTGCTGCCTGAAGGTGACCAGTCATCAGGGCCAAATGCCTGCCATGAAGCCCGCAGGATGGATGGTTCCTCATCTGGTATGATGAGGATCCACACTTCCTGGCCAGTCCTCTGGTACAAGAGCCCCGTGACCTCCATGTCCAGTCTCAACACCAGCAGCAGTGAGACCTGAAGTTCAGATAGTCCTCAACCTGGCATAAGGAGGAGGACCTACACTCCTGGGCCTCAGGTACAACAGCCTGGTGTCCTCCATACTGACTCTCAGCACCAGCAGCAGTGAGGCTAACAGGACAGATGGTCCCCAACCTGATGTGAGGAGGAAGACCTACATTTGCTGGCCAGTCCTCAGTTACAACAGCCCTGTGTCCTCTGTCTCCACCTTCAGCATCAATAACACTGTGGATCACTTAGCAGACAGGAGCTGTTTCCAGGGAGTGGCAGAGAAAGGGAGCCTCCCAGAAAAGCAACAGGACGAGGAGGCAGGGACTTCACCTGCTAAAGCAGCTGGGAGCTCATTTGGTCACGATAAAGGAACAGAGGAGGGAAGTAGGTGAACTAGGGGAAAACATGGAGTCCAGTTGGTCTATAGGTGGCTGCCATGGAGATTGGGGTGGGAGCTGGGTGGAGGATGGATATTGACTGGGTTTGGAAGTCAGGCTAAAGGGACCTAGAATGGGGGACCCTACTATCTGGTTGTGGTCTGGCATTGGGTTCATTGATTGACTGGAGAAAATTGAGGCAGAAGGGTCAGCAGGGCCATAAGAATCATCTGGACAAGGCCAGAGGACCATGGGTAAGGGACTCCAGAGGTTGGTCACAGACAGAACACAGCTCCCTTGGCTAATGGGGAGATGAGGGCTGTAACTCACAGTAGGGATATCTCTGCCAGCTCTTTCTGCTGTGGGACCATCCTTAAGAAGATTGTCTAGGACATACAAGGACCAGGAGCAGTTGGAAGTGCAGTCATCCAGGCATTTGGCCATCATTCAACCTGGTGGCAAGAAACCACATCACTATCATGTACCGACCATACAATGCATGCCTGGGTCCAGAAAGCAGTTTCTCATCCATGTACATGAGGAGAAGGGCTGCCACATCATTCTTGCTCTGGGAATATTCTAGTACCTGCAAGAGCCAAAGTCATCATGGCCAAGCATCACCTGGCAGGGTCAAGCTTACCTGAAAGGTCTCATCTCACCTGAAAAAGACACTGGCTTCATCTGGAAACATTGATCTCATCTGGGGGCCTGATGTGACCTGTGAGAGGCCTTAGGGAAGCTCAGGCTTAGGCTTCGGTTCAGCCTCCCATGCCACTGGGCATTGGACCTCAAGAGTAGGAGTATGTGCCTATATTCAATGACCCCAGGGAGACTCCTCCTAAGCCTGCACTCGGGCTGCCTGGGGTGGAAGGGCAGAAGTAAGGGGTGACCTAATCTGCCCAGAGGTCAGGATCTGGCAGGCCATTGTGCCAGTTTGGCACTACACCTATGGCAGGCCTTGAGCCTTGCACTCTGATGACATGACCCCCCAGGAAGAAGCACCTTAGCAAGGCCAGCCAGAGCCATGAGGACCAACAAGTTATGAAACTGCTTTGTTTGCATGCAGCCCAGGGCCCCTTGCAGCCATAAATTGAGTGCCTTTGGGAGGCTGGCTGGCTGTGAGTCAGGAGATTGCAAAGACCCAGGACTGACCATAGATACCCTCAGCTGTCTGCCTCAAGGGAAAGGTTTGATAGAGAAGGTCTGGGCACTGGCTTTCTTCAGGAGTGAAATTCAGATTCATGGACTCCCTACTAGAGCTGTGACAAATATGGTGAGAGCTGCAGGATCCAGACTCAAGTTTCGTGATCCCAACCAAGTCCATTGACATGTCCCTAGCTAGAGAAACATCATCCAACACTGCAAAGTGTATGGGGTTGATGGAGGCCCAGGAGGAAGGCACCACTTCTTAAAACTTGTGGCCAGGTCCATAGAGGTCCCTTGCTTGTATATCCATTCCTTTTGTCTCAGTTTTGCATTAGAATCCACCCCCCATGCTTTGATTGAGTCTCTGTGACATAAGACCTCCTGACTGGAGTATAACCTGGGAGTCCCTTTTGGAATACTTAGAGTGCCATAGGCAGAATACACCAGAATCACAGGAAATGGGACTTGCCTCCTGGGAAAGAGAAAAGAGGGTTTGCCCGGTTTGCTGCTGAGGTCTAACATGCTCTGAGAGCGACACTGAAGTCCTGTTGTGACCATCTGCCAATAAACAGTGAGGCTTTCAGGGAACAAAGATGTTGGTTGAGCTTTGGGGTAACATCTACATATAATGAAATGAAACTCAGATGTACAGTTGGGTTCATTTTTGTCTACATGAGCAGTGTGTGGGAAGTAGAGATGCAAGGGCTAGAACCCACATGGGTGTCTCCTAACCAACAATGGTTTGAAGCTATGTGAGAGTGTCTCCTAAACACCAGTGGTTTGGACCCACATGGGAGTGTCTCCTTATCACCAATGGTTTGAACCCTCATGGGAGTGTCTCTTAACCACCAGTCCAACAACTGAAGTAGCAGCTCCTTTGCCTATAAGATTTCTGTGTGGCCCTTTGCAGTCAAACTCTTTGAATTCCAGTGGCCACTGACAACCATTCATTCATGTGTTCTCCATCTCTATTTGGCCTTTTCCCAGAATGTCCTATGAGTTGAACCATAGCATGTAGCCCTTAGGCTATGGCTTCTTTCTCTTAGAAAAATGCACCTGAAATTCAGCCCGGTCATCACATGACTTCACGGCTTGTTCCTCTCTCCCTGAATCCTGTTCCTCATTATGGATCTGGTACAGCTTGCGTATTCATCCCTCATGAAGATCATCCAGTAGAGAGTTTTTAGTGATTGTGAATAAGACAGTGAACATGGCAAGGGGGTTTTATGTGTGCTTGTTTTCCAGGTCAATTGAGTACATAGAGATACATATTTGTAGTCTGATGTTGTGTGTGTACCTTTGTAAGAAACTCAAATTATCTTACAGATTCCTGTTTTGTTTTGAATTCCTTTTTTTCAGTAAATGCATGTTCCTGTTACTCCACATTTTTGTCAACATATCCTACTACCAGTTCTGTTGATTTTACTCAAATAGACTTGCAGTGGTATTTCATCACACTGTTAACACTCAGTATAGTATTTTCGTGTGCTTATTGCAGGTAGTGTCCTTTTATATACTGTGCCCGTTGTGGGGTGGAAGGGTCACCTTTTTTCTCATTAAAAATTTTTTTAGGGTTTGTTTATTTGAGATGTAGAGTTACAGACAGAGAAGGGGAGGAACAGAGAGAAAGATCTTCCATCTGCTGGTTCACTCCACAAATGGCTGCAATGGCCAGAGCTAAGTCTATCCGAAGCCAGGAGCCAGGAGATTCGTCCAGGTCTCCCATGTGGGTGCAAAGGCTCAAGCACTTGGGCCATCTTCTACCGCTTTCTCAGGCCATAACAGAGAAGAAGAGCAGCCAGGACACCAACTAGTGCCAATTTGGGATGCTGGCACTACAGGTAGAGTCCTTGACCTCTGAGCTACAGTGCCAGCCCTTCTGCATTATATTTTAAGTGTTCAGTGTATAATCTGGATACAAGTCTTTCATTAGCTCTATATTTTGTAAATATTTTTTTCCTGAGGCCAGCACTTTGGAGTAGCAAGTAAAGCTGCTGCCTGAAGCACGGGCATCCCATATGGGCTCTTGTTTGAGTCCAGGCTGCTCATTTCCCAATCCAGCTCTCTGCTATGGCAAAGCAGTAAAAGATGGCCTGGCCAGCACTGGGGTTCACTAGGCTAATACTCTGCCTGCGGCGCCAGCACCCCAGGGTCTAGTCCCAGTTGGGGTGTGGGATTCTGTCCCAGTTGCTCCTCTTCTAGTCCAGCTCTCTGCTGTGGCCTGGGAAGGCAGTGAAAATGGCCCAAGCACTTGGGCCCTGCACCTGCATGGGAGACCAGGAGGAAGTGCCTGGCTCCTGGCTTTGGATTGACACAGTGCACCAGCCGTAGTGGTCATTTGGGAAGTGAACCAACGGAAGGAAGACCTTTCTCTCTGTCTCTCTCTCTCTCTGCCTGTCAAAAAAAAAGATAGCCCAAAGCTTTGGGCCCCTGCACCCACATGGAAGACCCAGAGGAATCTCCTAGCTCCTGGCTTCAGATCAGAGTGTCTCCAGCCATTGTGGCCACTTGGGAAGTGAACCAGCAGATGGAAGACTTCTGTCTGTCTCTGCCTCTGTCTCTCTCTAACTCCACCTTTCAAATAAATAAATAAATCTTTAAAAATTATATATTTTTTCCACTCCCTAATCATAGCTCATTCTGTAGCTTTTTACTTCATTCTCTTCACAATATTGTAGGCAGAGTGAAAGTATTGAAGTTCCATTGATCATTTTTTCTGTCATTCTTGGAATATGCTTTTGCATTTATACAAAAACTAATCATGAAATCAAAGTAGATATCCTTCTGTGTATTTATGGAGTATTTATGATTTCATAGTTAATTAGGTCTGTGATCCATTTTAAATCAGTGTTCTAGAGGTATGTATTGAGATTTTGTGCTTTGCTTTGCATACCAGTGCCAGATTGTTTCAGTATCGAATGTTAAAATGATTAACCTGAGCTGGCACTGCGGCTAACTAGGCTAATCCTCCACCTACAGTGCCGTCACTCCAGGTTCTAGTCCTGGTCGGGGCTCCGGTTCTGTCCCGGTTGCTCCTCTTCCAGTCCAGCTCTCTGCTGTGGCCTGGGAAGGCAATGGAAGATGGCCCAAGTGCTTGGGCCCTGCACCCATATGGGAGACCAGGAGGAAGCACCTGGCTGCTGGCTTCGGATCAGCACAACGTGCAGCTGTAGCAGCTATTTGGGGGGGTGAACCAATGGAAGGAAGACCTTTCTCTCTGTCTCTCTCTCTTACTGTATTACTCTGCCTGTCAAAAAATAAAAAAAAAAATAATAAAATGACTAACCTGGATCCATTGAGTTCTGTTGGCCCCTTAGTTAAAGATCACTTGAATAGGAGAAGCCAATATCTCCATTTTCTCCCATAGATCTATCTATGCATCTGTCGTTTCTTTAACACAGCTCTGTCTTCCTTACTTTACTTTTATAGTAGAAAAATCTAAAAAGATAGTGAGAGTCTCTCAACATATCTCCTTTGCATAAGCATCATTTTGGCTATTCTAAACCCTCTGCTTTCCATGTCCATTCCATTGTCTACTGAAAAGCTTGCTGAGACCTGGACTGGGTTTGGTTTGAATCCGCTCAACAAAGTGGGCAAAGCTGATAGCAGTTCTGGGCCTTCTTAACCATGGAACATAGTCCAAATCTGCATATATTTAAATCTTTTGTTTCTGTTATGAGTGATTTGTAATTTTCTGCAAACTGATACCCTAACATTTTGTTGAATTTATAACTCAGTATAGCATTTTTAGTGCAACAGTGGTAATTGTTATTGTTTAAAACATTTGAAAGTTTTTACTTTACTTGCTTATTACTAGCTTGTCTACAGATAATCTCCACATTCTGATGGAATATAGTTAGAGACTGGAAGGCAGTTAGGTAGATAGGAATACTGACTGGATATTGTAGACTTATAGCAATATCTGAAGGGTGATGATGCTCATGTTTAAAAAACAATTCTAAATTACTAATGCACACTGAGATACCTACAGATGCATTTGGCTTTGTTTTAAGTTATTTGCCACTGAGGGGATGGATGTGTGAGCCTGCGAAGGGAGACTGCTTCAGGTACCTGTGGGAACTATGAAAATGGAATTTGGGGTTTCTTACACTATTCATTCCTGATTGTTGTGACAGATTGGCATAGTCAAAATAAAAAACAAAAAGGCAGAAATATGAGAGCACAAATAATAAAATAAGGCATAATTTGGATGGCCCCCACCCTCAGTTCATTCCATGTATATCCTAGTCCAACCTGATTCTGTTCCTGGCTAGGTCTTGGTTGGCATAGACCCCTCACTCTTCACTGTGGCCCTTCTCACAACCTCCAGGTGGCCGAGATTTCCCATGGCCTCATCTCTCCAAGCTCTGCTCTCCAGGACACCTGTTAAAGCACAAGGATAACCCTGTCTCTCTAAGCCCAGTCTCTACCCTCACCTCAGGGGTTTCCATTCTACCTCACCCTAACACTCTGAGGCTCCTTTCCATCTGCCTACCCCAGGACCCCCACTTCTGTCCCTCCACTCTTCCCACGACCACCTCCATGTCACACTCTAGGTCTCAGCTTCCACTCTGGTACCCAGGAGTCCCTCGTCCCTCGTCCAGACAGAAAGTCTCTTCCCCTGATCCACACAGGTCCTCCAGAGCACCCTGCTTTGGGCAGCATTGCTTTGCTTGCTGCTCTCATTCTCTATTAGTGAATGTCCTGGTCCCAATTGTCCCAGCTTGGGGCTTGGTAGCCCATAGCTTCTGAGGACATGATGATGGCTGATCTTTGTGCTAGGAGAGCTTTGGGTATGTGGTGCTACCCACATGTTCCAGACCCTTGATCCTTTCCAGGAATCCCACAACTCTCCCAAGACCCCTAATCTCCCTCAGGGTTACCTTTACTTCCAAGACGCTAGCCTATCCCATAGCACCCCAACCCCTCTTCCACATGTGACTGTAGTCTCAAGGTAGGAGGAATCTGTTCTTGGGCCTGGTGTCTGTGCTGGGCCAAGCTTCACAGAAAGGCCCATGAGGGAGAGAAGCAGGCTCTCTGTCATGGAATGTGAGTAGCCAGGGCCAGCCAAGTCTGGGAGAGTCTGAGAAGGGGCTGGAGAAGCTTCCAGAGAAAGGAAGGCAAGTCAGTCAGGAGGCCCTAGAAGTATTGGCCATCCCTTGGGCTGCACTTTACAACAGATGGGAGACTTTGGCTATGACAGTGTCTGGTTTGTTAGTGCTCCCTGTGTGAGAGTAGGTAGAGGGCCCATACCTGGTATTTTCCTGGACTCTCGGTCTTTACCTTGTTCATGTCTAGCAGCAGTGTTGAGTTCTTCCCCCACACCTGGGCAGTGATCCCCATGTCTGTCTTGTGACACAGCTACAGGAATGGAGAGGCTTGGGTGAGACAAGGCCCCAGGGATGGAACAGGATGGGGTGGAGAACAGCTTTTGGTGCTTGGAACATTGGAAGCCCTGGGCTCCATGGTGTCTTGGAGGAGGTTGGCTCTGCCTGGACTCTGGCCTCATCACCCACAGTTTTGGGGAGGTGTGGGTTTCATTCCCAGTAGATTCACCCTTTTGGAGCACCAAAATGCATCCCAACCCTGGACCTAGTGGTGACCCGAACAGTGACATCAGCTTCCCTCCCTATAAGATGACCCTGCAGGAGATAAGCAGGAAGACTTTAGGGTGAGAACCCTTACCTCCAGCCATCTGAGAGCCAGGCAGGGCCCTGCCTGGAAATAGGCACTGCTTGCACCAACCCTGCAGGAAGCTGTCATAAGGGGACCCTCAACCTCCTCCTTACCTTGCTATTATTCTGATATTTGCTCCAGTTCTTCAGCATCTTTAGGCATTTCTTGAGTATGTGCGTCTGATGGCTAGGAAGGGAGAGGAGATGGTATAAGACTAGTTGCTGGCCTTTCTGCAGTGGCCCTTGGAGACAGCATAGGAGCCCTAACATGACTGAACTTAAAAGAGTCAGATCCTGAGGCCCTAGATCTTCTAATTGGGTGAGTGTCTGTGGCCTTGTCTTTATGACCACAGGACACCCTGTCTTCAGGCCAGGGCCTCTAGTTGGATCCCAGCCCCAGGGTTGCATCCTGGTAACCAATGTCAGGAACCCCTGAGCTACTGTTCAGTTCTGAGAAGTCAGTTTGACCAAGCACCCAACCGGTCCGACAGGAACTGTTGTCCCTGGAGGAGTGTGTGGTGCTCCCCCTCACTGTAGCCCAAACCCACAGGCTGCCCAAGTCTGCCTCTCAGATGACCCAGTCACAAAGATGGGTCCCCACCTTTGACCTCAGGGCACTGCCATGGGTCAGCAACTTCTCACTGGGAGGCAGTGCCCTGAGGATCTACACTAGGCTGAGAATTGTCCACTAATGCATAGAGCCAGGGAAGGGCCAGTCTCTTCCTCATCCAGCCTGAAGCCTCAGCCCAGAAGACTGAGGTGAGGCAGTGGTGAGGCAGTGGTCCAGCAGGTGGACACCTATGAGGGGTTGTGAGCATGGGGGAGAAAAGGCCAGCAGGACCCTCCTTGTCTGGCAGAGGGGCTCTGGACTTGCCATCTACTGCCCTTCCTGGGCAGAAGTCATCACCCTCTGCTAGAGCTTAGTGAGGACTATTCTGAGAAGGGCTGGGCTGCCCAGGAGTAGGTTGGCTCTGCCCTCACAACAGCTGTTCCCTGAAGTGACCTTGACCTGAAGTGACAGGGTCTGGGGGCCTAGCCTGAGAACTGCTTGCTGCTGAGAGCCTTCCATCTAGGCACCCACCCATCCTGGTACTACCACACCCCATAGAGGATTCCCCTTTGTCTACCTGCTTCTCTTGTATGCTTGAAGTGCATCGTGCCACTTCCTTGTCAGCCCCAGAAACTGTGACAAAGACCACACAGGCTGTGGCCAGCTTTTGCTCTGTGTCCTGTCAGATACTCAGGCAAGATACCCCCCCCACACACACACACACACTTGGCTTTCAATACCTAAATCATCCATCAGTAAAGGTGGGTTTTTTATTCATTTCCAGAAAAATCCCTTGGGGCACTGTTCCAGTTGCTCTACCCAGCCCACCTCCTAGTCTCTGTGCTTCTGTTCAGTCCTGGGATGATGGTGTGAACAGATTCAAGTCCTGCCTCCTCCACAATAGGCCCCCCTCCCAGCACAGAACCAAGGGCAGGTCACTGTAAACTGCAAAGCTTCTTGTTCTGCTCCCCCAGAGATGGGGTCCCTGGGCAGCTTGTTAGACACAGATGCCACAGCCATGGCTGCTCCTAGGATCCTTCTACAAGAGGCCTTTAACCTGACCCCCTGGGACCCAGGGATTTGCTGGACACCTGCCCACAGGCCAGGCAAGGTGCCCCTCACCCCGTGGTTACATGCTCTGGAATGTTGCTGAACTGGGCTGGCTCCCAAGCAACAGGAAGGACATGCAGCTGCCCCCTCCCCTTGTGAATTCCTGAGCTCACAGCACCTGCTGTACCTCCACTCTGTCCCTACCAGCCCCCTTAGTTGCTTGTGAGTCACTCAGCTCTGGCTTAATGCTGGTCAGGCTAAGCACTGTGAGGGCAGCTGGGGACAAGTTCTCAAACAGGTAGACACCTGTCCAGCTTCAAGAGATGAGTTTCTGAAAATGACCCCACTCCTGGGACAAAATGGTGACAGAAGACTCACTCCAATATCCACAGCCTCTGTAGGGCCAGGCAGCTGCTTACTCCTTCTCTCTTACCTAGGCTCCACCTGTGGCCCTCCATGGTGACTCTGCAACAAAGGGGGGGGACTTGGTGAGAGGCCATGGACACTCAGGGGCTGGTAGAACCAGGGAAGTCCCTTGGTGCTCTGTGTGCTGAGGAAGCCCATGACCCTGCAGCTGTGTGGCAGCACATGAGACAGAACCCAAATTCGTCGATATGCAGCCTCCAGTTCTGTAACTGTAACACTCGGCAATGATGTGTGCTGCTTGCTGGGCCACCAAGACCTCCAAGGCCCACAGCTCCTTGAAGCTGAAAGGCAAAAATCCCATCATGACACAACCTCAAAGAACCACAAGGAACTTCTCCCCACAGCTCCTGTCCATCAGATCAGAGGTGGTATCAGCCACACAGGCAGTGCCTGATAGGGTCCCAGAATTGTGAACTGTGCAGAGGACAGGGACATGAATAGTCCCACCCCACTTCCCTAGGAAGGTCACTCTTTATCCTCCTTGGACATCCAGCTGTCCTCCCATGACCACCAGTGCACCTGTGCAGAAGGCTCTCACCCCACTCCCGGCTGTGGGAACCACATGCCTGGTGGGTTCACAGATGGGCTTACCTCACACCTGCATTCAGTGCTCACCATATTGCCTACCATGTCCTGACACAGGCTCACACCCAGGGCACACAGGCACCCATGCTCCAGGGTCACTCTGAGGAAGCAACGCCATGACTATATCCATGGTCAGCACACAATGGGCACCACTGAAGACTCAGCCAGCATCACCCTCAGCAGCAGCCCAGGGAGGCCACAGCCACCCACCTGAAAGCAAATGTCCCCAAGTCAGCAGGACATGCAGAGCTGGATGGATTCAAACATGCCTCCTGTCTAGAAAATGAACCCCAGGTCATTCAGTTACTGGACACAGTGGTCCTCTAACTGCCACAGAATGTGGAAAGAGGGGTTTCTGGGTAATGGTAGCATTGTGGAGTTCTACCAGCCCTGTCCCAGAGGCGCTCTCCCAGGTGTAGGAACTATTTGACTTTAAAATACTCAACAAATCTCTGCTTATTAAAACAGCATGATATTATCATAAAAGCACATACAACAAAGGAACAGGGGTCAACATTGTGGTGCAGTGGGTTAAGCTGCTGCCTGCAAAGTCAGCATCCCATATGGGTGCCAGTTCAAATCCCAGATGCTCCACTTTTGTTTCAGCTCCCTGCTAATGTGCCTAATCCTTGGGCTCCTGCACCCACCTAGGAAACCCAGATGAGTTACAGGCTCGTGGCTTTGGCCTGGCTCAGCCCTGGATGTTGTGGCCATTTGGGGAGTGAACCAGTGGATTAAAGATCCCTCCCTCCCTCCCTCCCCTTCACCCCACCTTCTAAGTAAATAAGTAAATCTTAAAAAAAATCTAAAGGAACAGAGAGCCTAGAAATAAACCCACATATTTATAGCCATGTGACCTTTGTCAAGGTGCTCAGAATGTACTTTGGAAAAAATAGTCTCTTCAGTGAGAATCATTTGAGAAAACTGGGTATCACATGCAACAGAAGAAACTAGATGCTGTCTCTCAACATTCACATAAATAAACTAATATGTAGCAAAGATCTAAATTTAAGACCTGAAGTTATGAACTAGTAAAAACAAGCACAGAGGAAATTCTTCACTACATTGGAATGGGCACCCATTATTTTCATCAGACCCCAAAAGCATAGGAAAGGAAGCAAACATAGTTGAATGTGATTTAATCAAATTAAAAAGCTTATGCATTCCAAAGGAAACAAAGACTAGGGTGAAGAGGCAACTTACAGAGTGGAGGAAATATTTGCAAGGTATACTTTGAGAAAGGATTAGTAATGCTATGTACGAAACAAACCAATAGCAAAAAAAAACATGATTCTATTATAAAATGCACAGGTCTAAGCAGAAGTTATTTCAAGGAATACAGAAGTGACAATCAGGGAAATGAAAAAGTGTTCAACATCGCATCATCAGGGTGATGGAGATCAAATCCACAGTAAGATATCAATCATGACACTCCAGTTATCTCAGCTGTCATCAAAAAGACAAAAGGGTTCCATGTTATAGCTCTACTGAGCTGTACCCAGGAGATAGAAGTGGTGTTCTGTTTCACAGTAGGGTGACTACAGAAAACGATAATGTACTGTCCATTGAAAATATTAGAAGATAGGATTGTGAATATTTTCAGCATACAAAATGATACCTGTTTGAGGAGATAGGTTTGTTTAACCTGATTTGAACCTGTGTAAAAGCACTATCTATGTATCTCAAAATATAGCATAGTTCTCTATAAATATCTATAATTTTTGTCTATTGGTTAAAATTTTAAAAGTATATAAATAATAAAAAATGAAAGAAAAAGAGAAAAATAATCCTAAAGGAAGTAAGTTCAAATAAATAACAATGATCATAGCACACACCATACAATAGAAGAATTAATAATTTGCAAAGTTACTTGAAATAAATCAACAAAATATTAACACTAGCAATGGAGAAGCTATTATTTTATTTATTCATCATATATTAGAATTATATAAGAGAAAATTGAGAAAAATTCAGTGTATTAAGGTAGGCCTCAGGATATGAAGTGAGCATGAAAAATTCACTGGCATTTCTATTAAAAAGAAATGAAAATGAAAATAATTTACAAAAGAATTAAAAATAAAATACTTGGGAATTTTTAAAAAAGATTTATTTATCTGAAAGGCAGAGTTACAGAGAGGCAGAGGAAGGGGGTGGGGGCCTTCCATCCGCTGGTTCACTCCTCAAATGGCTGCAACCACTGGAGCTCCACTGATCTGAAGCCAGGAGCCAAGAACTTTTTCTAGGTCTCCTATGCAGGTGCTAGGGCCCAAGGACTTGGGCCATCTTCAACTGGTTTTCCAGGCCATAGCAGAGAACTGGATGGGAAGTGGAGCAGTTGGGACTCGAAATGGCACCCATATGTGATGCTTTACCTGATATGCCACAGTGTTGGCCCTGGGAAAAAATAAAAGACATGTAATATCCCTATGCTAAGAACAAAAATTACAGTGAGAATTTAAAGAAGATCCAGTTGAATAGGAGAGATATATGTTTATGATTTTAGAAAAATGTTTTTGTGATATACATTCTCCAAAATTGATTTTAAAATATATAGAAATGCCATCAAATCCTTACAACTGTATGTGTGCATTCATGTGAAAATTCATCCGCTAATTCAAAATGTATTTGAAAATGCATAAAGCATGAAATAGTTAAGCAGATTTTGAAAAAGAACAAATATTGTGATATTGAACTGCCATTATCAAAGCTTACAATAGAGCTGCACTAATACAAATCTATGATCAAAAGAAGAGATGAAGGGGTCAAGAAAGAGAAACAAGCATGCAGGGCATGAGATTTCTGGTCATATGCTTAGGGGAACCTAGGCCTGGTTCCTGGGTACCTGCTGGGCCCAAGTTCTATTGGGTTTCCATGTCCACAGGCCCAGAGTCTCTGAGAGCAGCTCTTTGTGTCAACCTCAGACCAGCTGGAAGAACCTTCTGGGAAATTCTTAGCTGTGAGGAGACGAAGATGCATTCTGTTATTTATTTGTTTACAATACTGAACCATAGTATTTCCTCATTTCTTTGAAAAAAAATTTTTTTCTCAGAACTAGACAGTTTGGGAATTAAAATGTGGTAACCATGGATATTAGAGTCCTTGGCATCTCAAATCATTTTAGGTAGTAATTCATTTCTATAGTGAGCTTATCAAAATATTTTTTAAAGTCTTTAATTCCTGTGATGTGTGGTTGCTGAACTTTTTGTAGCATTATCTATGGTCATAGTGTTACTGATATTTTCTTAAACAGCAAACTGTTACAAACACTGCTTTAAACACAGACATTTCTGGTGGATGTGATGGTCACATTATGATAAAGAGTTTTCCCAGAGTTGATTCTGATCATGGTTTCTAACTTACTGGTTGCTCCAATGAAATGACATGTCCATGAGTCTTCCTAAATCAACATTCTATGTGGGATCTTCAGTTCATTTTATGAACTTAAGGGAATATAATTATTTACTTATGGTCTGTGAAATAGAAAAGTTTTACTCAGGAAAATATAGGAAGTTTGTTACAGATTATATACGATTTTGTCATTAGAAGCAATAGAATAGGCAGCATATAGAAAGCAATAGAAAACCAACAGGAAATTTTAACTAGGAGTATATAAGTTTATATAACTTAAGAATTTTAAGCACAGTGAATCTGCAGTATGGAAAATGGAATACAGATGGTTAAGGGTATAATGTCAGATTCTAATAAGAGATATGTTAATACAAGACTATTAAATGAATCAAGAGCATAAAAGTACTATTTTCCTGTGTTCCAGAAGAGAGATTGTTGTGTATCAACTGTTTGCAGAAAGTTGATATGGAGAAGTGGATGGAATTGAAATCAGGTTTTAATATAAAGTCAATAAAACAATTAATTGAGCACCTAGGTTTATTCAAATATGATGGATGGATAAGTGTGAGTGTGTGTGTGTGTGTGTGTGTGTGTGTGTGTGTGTGGAGAGAGAGAGAGAGAGAGCGAGCTGAGAGGGAGAGGAAGAGGTATAGAGTTAGACACAGGCACCAAGAGCTGGAACAGGTAAGTTTGGTGTTTCCTATTAGACATACTTTGAGTATGTCATGTAGGGGAGTGAATTTAGAAGACAAACTGAATATAAGTGATTTCAGCTTAGGGAAAGATGGATATTGATATCCAGATTTTATCAGCCTCCCAATGGTCTCTAAAGTTGGGAGACTGAGGGAAATTCCCCAGGATGCAAGTGTTGATTCAGGAGGCTTGTTTTGCCCTTTCCTGCAACAGATTCAAGACACAAAAATCAGTTACTTCTTACAGCTTCCAGCACACATGTCACTCCTGAGGGTAAGTCTTCCCTGATTTCTGCCCAATCAATGTTAATGTGTCCTTCTCTAAGTCCCCTGTAGACCACAATATATGTCTTTGTCACTGCAGTCACAGTATTGATCAATTCATACAGAGATGTTTCCATTGCAGTCTTTCCCACACCTCTGTGGGCTTCCTCATGGGGGTTCATGCACTACTAGTTCCAGGAATCTGGTGTGTTCTGTGTGTTAAGGCTCAGCTCAGTGTTGTATTTAGGGGAAAGAGAGACCTGATCCATCCCTTTGAGCTACTGACCAATCCTTGAGACTCTGTAGAGACTGGGAAATGATTACTGTGAGATCAAGAGGAGAATCCTGTAGGACCTTGCCATGTTGATTGACCTGTATCCTTGAGGACATATTCCCATGCCTTTTGCTCACAATGCACGCTGGATTACTTAACAGCACAATCTGTTTTGGCAGCAGTAACCTTCACTTGGGGACCTTGGGCTTCCATTAGTGGCAGGCATGGATCAGAAGAACCCAGACCTGCTGACCTCCAGTCTAATATCCACACAACCAAGATGCCAAAATTGGGATAGGTAAGTGGGCTCTTGGCTGGAGGACTCATTTCCAAATGCTCTACAGGGTTACAGTCATGGGCTCAGGAATTGCGAGTAAGCTGAGAAGATCCCTTTCTTCCCTTTCTTCGTGGAGATTATGGATGAAGAAGATGTGAGCAGAAATGACATAATTACAAAGCATGGCCCTACAAATCCCAACAGTTGAGGTTATTACAGAGTTCAGGATGTGTTGGGCGCTGTCTGAGGAGTATTTGCATGTAGAAGTATTTTTGCTCTCACAAGTTTTGGCAGTGAGTCCCTAAACTCCAGGATAAGGTCTGTAACTCCTCTGGCCTGGTGCTGTAAGTGTAAGTTGACTGCCCCACATCACTGTACCTGTATGAGTACTGGCTTAGGGACATTTGGATACTTTCCATGGAACAACATAGAGTTGACACCATTAGAAAAATGGCCTGCTGTCCTACTACTCAGAAGACTTGGGCCACTGCTTCCTGAGCCATAGAGCATGCCCTGTGTGGCAACCTGTAGCCACGACCCCTGTGCAAGGCTGAGCAGGCTTGCTCTTTGCTTTCTGATTGGTTGGCACCTGTGGGTGGTTATCCAGTCAGAGTTGATGTACTCTGTTGGCTACCGAGTTTATATAAAGGCTACTCAGGGGTGCTGTTGCCCTTTTGCCTGCTTGGAGTCCCATGCCGCGGGTTACTTTCTTCAGGTGGGTGCTGAGTGCTAGTGTGGATCCTCAGAACAAGGAATTGAACAGTGAAGAACCACAACTGCAGGAAGAGTGGTCCCGCTGGTGGAAGAGGCATGGCAGTAGGTTCACCAGAATCCACAGGGTCATCCATCCTGGCTGGGTAAGTGCTGTGGAAATCTGTGCATGTTCCCTATGTGGGCCCTGGCTGCAGTCCCAGGAACTCATGCCTTCAGGAGCAGGAGGCAGGAAGGATAAATTGGTTATTAGATTGTATGCTATAAATGGTAGGTTTTATTGTATGCTAGGAATTCTATATTCTATTGTACATGATAAAGTGTAGATTACATTGGCGAGATCACGTACAATTGCAGGAGGGATTTAGCCTACTGCCTTCAGATGGCAGGTTGGGGAACTGCCAGGTGGGTAGTCTTTTGTTGAGTTGCTGGATTAAGATGCCCTGATGCTGTGGATTTCTACCACTTTTCATAGTTTTTTGAGTCATTGATGCCATTCCTCCCACCAAACTCTGATTCTGTCTCTGTGATGTGCAGTGTTTCCCTAATTATGTGAAAAATTCCTGAGGAACATATCCTGCTCTAATTACCTGTTTTCTATTCACTTTACAAATGTGGTAATATGGCCGGCACTGTGGCTCACTAGGCTAATCCTCCACCTTGCAGCACCAGCACACCAGGTTCTAGTCCCAGTTGGGGCGCCGGATTCTGTCCCAGTTGCCCCTATTCCAGGCCAGCTCTCTGCTGTGGCCAGGGAGGGCTGTGGAGGATGCCTCAAGTGCTTGGGCCCTGAACCCCATGGGAGACCAGGAGAAGCACCTGGCTCCTGCCATCGGATCAGCATGGTGTACCGGCCACAGCGCGCCAGCCACGGTGGCCATTGGAGGGTGAACCAATGGCAAAGGAAGACCTTTCTCTCTGTCTCTCTTCTCTCACTGTCTACTCTGCCTATAAAAAAAAAAGTACAAATGTGGTAATATGAAGAGAAATATCATCTAAAAATCTATATATTCCTTGTATATTTTTACATTTACTGGGAATATGGGGACTCTGTTTATTATCAGAGCCAATTCTATTAGAGAACTCCTCCAGAATTTTAGGAAGAAATGGCTGCTGGCTGAGTACTCATTTTAGGAAATTTTAGGAGGTAATGGTTACTTGCTGAGTATGTTTGTTGCAGAAAGTTATAAAATTGTAGACTTCGAATAACTCAAAATAGATTATTTTTTTCTTACAAGCTAGATTTTGGAATATTGAAATAGTATCAATTATGGTATTTTTAGACCTGAGAGAAAAAGAGGGTAACCTTAGTGGGCCGGTCTCCCTCATACCATATACTGGTTCCATTACCACAGATGCTGTGGCTGGAGCTGAGTAGGAATCTGGTAGAAACTGGCAGATGCCAGTTTGGCCTTCACCTACTGGCTCATGGTCTGGGTTTGTTGCCTCAAACCTGTCCTTCTGTGATTTGCTGACCTGTTCTGTCTGGGTTACAGGGTCCAGCAGGTGACACAGAGCAGCATGGCACACTGGGCTTGTCAGTACCCACATCTCAGGCAGAGACAGACTTGGTACCCACATACCAAAAGTTGATGCTGTATTGTCATGTTAGACCATATACAAAAGTGGAGGTGATAGGCTGATGGGGGATAAGAGATGAAGTCACAGTCATGTGTGGGGAGTGTGGAGTTAAGGTGGAGCAGGAGACCACACAGTGATGGAGTGCACCCAGAGGACTATGGCCGCATCCCGTGGAAGCTGGAGGTATTTCAGAATATTTACAAAAGGTTGTGGAATGGCATTTGGCATAGTGAGAAAGACTGCTTGGGATACCAGAGGAAGTAGGTAATGGCATAAGTAGTTCCATTCACACTACCCAGATTGGAGACTGATACTGAATTCCCTGCTGCCAGTTTCAGTCTACCCCAGATAAGCTCTGCTTATTGTGGGCATGGAAGTGCTGTCTTCCTCTCTTTCCTGCTCTATCCGCCTCTCTCACACACATACACACATATTCTCTCTCTGTTCTCTGTCTCTTTGCCTTTCAAACAAATTCAATTTTTAAAACTATACGGGAAAACATTTTGGATATTTGGTGCCAGTCAGAGTTACATCAGGAGTGAGTTCCTCTTGTCATACAGTACAATTGGGTGACTAGGTCACAGTAATCTAGTACATGTTTTATGAGAAAACAGGAGACAGGAACTCAAGGACTTCAACCATAGAATAATATCAAAGAAGAATAAATGTTGATTTGATCACCATACATAATATAAGGATATTGAAATGTCACACTGTAGCCCATAAGTGTGTACAATTGTTGTTAATAAAAATTAAGCTAAAAATACCAATATCTTATTTGGTGCATAGGGTTAAGGGGCTATAAAATATTTAATATCATGCTAATATTAAAGTAGTTGGAAATATTTTAATTAATATTGACAGTGATAATAAATATGTAAATTGATTTTATTGTCATGCTGAGTGGAAAGACTGGAAATGAACATTTATTTTTGATTGTTTCATTAACATAAGAAAAATCATAGAGTGTTTGCATGTGTATTTGGAACTAAATTGTTTTACAGCAATATAAAAATGGAATATGGGATTAAAAGATAGGCTTATTTTTTTGTTTAAAATTTAGATTTTCCTGGTGTTGAGAATCATTACACAGACATTTCAATTTGTTCATAATTATTTTTTTTAAAAAGGTGTATTTATTTGAAAGGCAGAGTTATAGAGGGAGAGACAGAGAGAGAGAGATGTCTTCTATTGGCTGGTTTACTCCCCAAATGACTGCAATGGCTAGCACTGGGCCAGAATGAAACCAGGAGCCAGCAATTTCTTCTGGGTCTGTCATGTGAGTGTGTGGCCCAAGCACTGGGGCCATCTTTCACCGCTTTACCAGGTGCATGAGCAGGGAACTAATGGAGCCACTGGAACTGGAACAGGTGCCTATATGGAATGACAGAGCTGCAGGCAGCAGCTTAACCTGTTATGTGTTTGTCTTGTGGGACCCAAATACATAATTCTTTTTTTAATAAAAAGATTTATTTATTTATTTATTTATTTGAGAGGTAGAGTTACAGACAGAGCAAGAGAGAAAGGTCTTCCATCTGCTGGTTCACTCCCCAAATGATGGCAAAGGCTGCAGCTGAGCAGATCCGAAGCCTGGAACCAGGGCCTTCTGGTTCTCCTGCATGGATGCAAGGGCCCAAGCACCTGGGCCATCTTTGTTACTTTCCCAGTCCATAGCAGAGAGCTGGATTGAAAGAGGAGCAGCTGGGATATGAACTGGCATCCATCTGTGACCCCAGGGCCGCAGGTGGAGGCCTAGTGCACTACACCATAGTGCCAGCCCACCTATGTACATAATTCTTAACATACACACCAAAAATCTAAAAAGCCACAAATGTCATTCTTTTCAAATTTTTATGTATTTTATTTTTGAGATAACATTTTAAATTTACATGAATTTAAAAGATTAATGCTGCACTAAAAATAGTTCAACAAGTAAGAAGTAAAAAGACCATGTTCAGCAGGAATAAAAGCAAGGGCTGTAACTATAAAGAATAATCCAATGAAATCAAGTGAATTTCACCTATGTGCTGTAAATTTTAAAGTAATCACAGATCATTAAAGTTATATTAGCATATAAATCTTGTTTTGAAAATATATGTAAAGGGAATAAATTTCATGTAGTTCATATATAAAATATATATGAAAATATTATTCATAGATAACTTATTTTCATTTAATTTTTTAAAAAATATTATTTACTTATTTGAGATGCAGAATTAAAGAGAGAGATAGAGAGGTTTTCCATGCATTAGTTTACTCCCCAAAAGGCTGCAACAGCTGGAGTTGGGCTGATCTGAAGGCAAAAGCCACGAGCTTCTTCTGGGTCTCCCACAAAGGTGCAGGAGCCCAAGCACTTGGGCCATATTCCACTGCTTTTCCAGGCCATTAGTAGAGAGCTGGATCAGAAGAGGAGCAGCCAGGCCACAGACTGGTTCCCATATGGGATGCTGCTGCTGCAGGCAGTCTTAGCCTACTATGCCACAAAGTCAACAAGAGTCAGTGCCTCCTTATTTTTTACACTGATATACTTGTAGGTTTTTTTTTGTATTTTTCAGTTTTGTTTAAGGAATAGAGCTTCATTCATTTGCCATATACAGATTTAAGAACATGATGATTCTTTCCCCCCTCCTCCCTACCACCCATACTCGTGCCTTTCTTCCTCCTCCCTTTTCCTGTTCAATTCCTGTTTTTTACAGAGGTAAATTTTCAGCTAACTTTTATATTCATAAGATTAACCCTATACTAAGTAGAGAGTTCACCTATTAGTAAGAAGAAAAACAAAAAAAAAACAAACAAGAAAAACATTGTTCTTTAACAGTCAAGGCAAAGGCTCTTCAAAATCATCATATCTTCAAGTGTCAATTTTGTTCCTATACATTACATTTTTAAGTACTTCATTAGCTACCACAGATTCCAGAGACCATATAGTATTTGTCTTTTCGTGACTGGTTTATTTCACTAAATATAATGGTTTCCAGTTGCATCCATTTTGTTGCAAATGACAGGATTTCATTTTTACCACTGTGTAGTATTCCATAGTGTATATGTACCATAGTTTCTTTATCCACTCTTCAATTACTGGACATTTGGGTTGATTCCATATCTTAGTTGTTGTGAATTGAGCTGAAATGAACACAGGGGTAAAGATCACACTTTCCTATGTTGATTTCATTTCATTTGGATAAATTCCCAGGTATGGGATTGCTGGGTCATATGATAGGTCTACATTCAACTTTTTTTTTTTTTTTTATGGAACGCTTCACGAATTTGCGTGTCATCCTTGTGCAGGGACCATGCTAATCTTCTCTGTATCGTTCCAATTTTAGTATATGTGCTGCCGAAGCGAGCACAATACATTCAACTTTTTGAGATATCTCATTACTGTCTTCCACAGTGGCTGTACCATTTTACATTCCCACGAACAGTGGACTAAGGTACCCTTCTCCCCACATCCTTGCCAGCATTTATTGTTTGTTGATTTCTGTATGAGAGCCATTCTAATGGGGGTGAAGTGAAACCTCATTGTGGTTTTGATTTGCATTTCCCTGAAGGATAGCAATCCTGAGCATTTTTGTCATGCTTCTATTGGCCATTTGAATTTCTTTTCTTGGAAAATGTCCATTCAAGTCCTTTGCCCATTTCTTGACTAGATTGTTTGTTTAGTAGTTGTTGAGTTTCTTCAGTGCTTTATAGATTCTGGAAGTTAATTGTCAGTTGCATGGTTTGCAAATATTTTCTCCACCCTGTCATTTGCCTCTCCACTTTGCTGAGTGTTTGGCAGTGCAGAAGCTTCTCAGTTTGACATAATCCCTCTGGTTAATTTTGGGTTTGGTTGCCTATGCTTCTGGGGTCTTCTCCAAGAACTCTTTGTCTATGCCAAGGTCTTGTAGGGTTTCCCCAAAGTTCTCTAGTAATTTGATGGTACTGTGGTGTAGATTTAGGCCTGTGATCCATTTTGAATGGATTTTTGTGTAAGATGTAAAGCAGGGGTCTTGTTTCACACTTGTACATGCAGAGGACCAGTTTTCCCAGCAGCATTTGCTGAAGAGACTGTCTGCTCCAGAGGTTGATTTTTGCAACTTTGTCAAAGATACATGACTGTAGATGCATGGATCAATGTCTAGAGTTTTTATTCTGCTGCATTGGTCTACACGTCTGTTTTTGTGTCAGTACCAGGCTGTTTTGTTTGTAACTGCCATGTAGTATGTTTTGAGGTCTAGTGTTCTGATTCCTCCAGCTTTGCTTTTGTTGCCTAAGATTACTTTAGCTATTCAGGGTCTCTTGTGTTTCCATATGAATTTTAGCATCATTTTTTCTAGATCTGAGAAGAATTTTGTTGATATTTTGATTAGTATCACATTGAATCTATAAGTTACTTTAGGTTGTATGGACATTTGGAAGATGTTGATTCTTCCAATCCATGACCATGGAAGGTGTCCCCACCTTTTAATGTCTATTTCTTCTTTTAATACAATTTTCATTGTAGAGATCTTTGATACCATTGGTTAGATTTATTTCAATAAATTTTTTGTAGCAGGCAGACCTCAGGCAGGGCACAGAGTTCCCTGCCCCCACTCTGCGCTGAGAGGCCCCCTTGCTCCTGCTTCCAAGCCACCCCAGAGGGTGGGGGTCTCCAGGGCTTGAATATCACAGGCCTGGGACAGCAGGGACTGGGAGCAAACAATGCTTCCTGACCCCCTACTCAGTAAGCTCACCCCCAAACAGGAACGCTGCTGGGAGCTGTGAGGGATAGGGCCCACGAGCCCCAAGACCAAGTCTGGAGACTGTCTCCTGCAGTCCCTGCTGACTCAGAACACAGTGCCCCGTGCCCCTGGCTGTCTGCTCATCTGGGGCTGAGGACATGGCGGGGCTGGGCTGCAGGAGACCTGCATCTTTACAGTGGGCATCGCATCTCAGGTCAGGGTCCCTTAACACCACTGGCAGCTGAGTCACTGCAGTGTCCCCATGCTGGTCCCAGCTTCCCCCAAACTCTGGGGTCTGCCAGGATCCTGCAACACACCCCCAATGCCCCCAAGATGGCTTTGTGCAAAACATCCCTGTCTTCGTCCCTGTGGCCCCTGTCCTCGTCCTGTAGTCCCCGTCTGTGTTCCTGTGGCCTCTGTCCACCTCAGCCTTTCTTGTCACTACAAACCATGAAGGCTTCCTGAGCCCTAAGCTCTGGGCTTGGCTTCAACCACCCATGGGCTTCTTCACTTCCTCGGGGAGACATGGCCTCGGAAACTGGTGTGTGCAGGAGAGGGGGTGGCTCCCAGCCCTGGATGACCAAGCAGGACTGTCAGACCAGGCAGTGCCTCCTGGTTCCACTGTCCATGGTGGCAGCCACTGCAGGGTCAACGCTGGGGCAACAGCCCTGCTGGGTGCTTCCCCCATATGACCCAGACCTGCTACTCCTTCCTCTCCTTTCTCCCACCTCCATGGGATGAAGAGAAGGAGGCTGAGACGGCACAAGGCTGAGCCCCAAACAGGGACATTCTAGCATTTCTTGCTGTGGAGGGAGGGAAGGTCATCTGCACCCCAAGGCCAAGCCCCCTGACCTGACCTGGCCTGGCCTGGCCTGGCCCGGCCCAGCCCAGCCCAGCCCTAGCCAAAGCTCAGCCTGCCCTAGACCCAGCCCCAGCCTGCCCCAGCCCCAAGCTCAGCCCCAGCCTGACCCAGCACCAGCCCCAGCTCCAGCTCCAGCCCCAGCCCCAGCCTGCCCCAGCTCCAGCCCCAGCCCCAGCCTACCCCAGCCCCTGCCCCAGCCCCTGCCCCAGCCCCAGCCTGCCCCAGCCCCTGCCCCAGCTGCATCACCAACCCATCCCAGGTCACTGCCCCATCCCCAGCCTCAACCTCAGCCCTTGCTCAGCTCAGCCTATCCCAGCCCAGCCCAGCTCCACTCCAGCCCCAGCTCCAGCCCCAGCCCCACCCCCAGCCCCAGCCCCAGCCAGGTTCTCATGGTAAAGTTTGGGTTCTGGTAATCTAGATTCACAAAGTTGATGGACAAAAAGGGATATAAATAAATATCCCTAGTCCACTCCCTGCAGGCGTGAACTTTGAATAATTAGAATTATACGGAGGACTAATCAAGATTTTCTTTTCCTTTTGCTATTTACCTCTGGGTTTCATCAGTGTCAGAACCTAATCAGTTCCCGATGTCTTAATTGACTCTTGGGAAATGCCAGTCATGGGAGAGCCCCCTGCCATCCCACTCCCCTCCTATGTGGAATGAAGCAGCCCCCCCATCCCAGCTTGCATCCTCCCCAAAGGCCCCCTGCCTCAGAAGCCTTGTTCTTGCAGAGACTCAGCACGCTGCCTCTGCCGCAGTTTGTGAAGATCCCACAGAAAGTCCTGGAAAGTCCCAGAAAGGCCACTGAGTTCTCCATCCTGGGCTCTGCACACCTCCCCCGCAGCAGCTGGGGCCCCAGATTCACCAGCAGGCCACAGAGAGAAGATAAAAGCCTCCCTCCCAGCTCCACACCACACCTGCCACAAACCAACACCAGCCATTCCCTGGGGTGTCAGCCCCACCTGTCAGGCATGCTAAGGCCTGGCCAGGGGTACAGGTAAGACTGAATGTGCATAGGTGAGGGTGGTGTGCGCAGGTGGGGGGTCACAGGTGAGGAGAGTGTGCACAGGTAAGGGGATGTGCACAGGAGAGGAGGTGTGCACAGGTGAGGGGGTATGCACAGGTGCGGCAGGGTATCTGCAGGGGAGGGGGGCGTGAGTGCAGGGGAGGGGAGTGTACACAGGTGGGTGGTGCGCACAGGTGAAGTTGGGTGGACACAAGTGAGGGGGATATGCACAGTTGAGGGGGGATATACAGGTGAGGTGCGATGTGTGCCGGTGAGGGGAGTGTGCACAGGCAAGAGGAGTGTATGCAGGTGGAAGGTTCACAGTTGAGTCTTGAAGCCCTTGAAGGCTGCAGTGTCTGGCCAGGCCCAGTGCCTCCCCATCTGTGCCCCCCTGGCCTCCAGCCCAGCAGCTGGACCTGGGGCAGCTGTTCCCATGCCGAGACCCGGGCCTCCATTACCACCCTCACCCCCAGCTCTGCCAGGCCCAAAGCTGCCAGGCTGCAGGTCCAGTTGCAGCTGAGGGCAGAGCAGGTGGCAGCCTCGCCCCCTGGGCAAGCCCAGGCCCCACTGGGGGTCACTGGGTGAAGATGTTGACTTCCAGCGGCTTCTTCTGGCCTGGGGGAGGAGGGCCAGTCTTGGTGACTCAGCACCAAGGGAAGCCATGGGCCATGCCTGTGAGGGACCCAAAGCCCTTCTGGGTTTCCTAGGGCCACAGGGCAGTAGCCCCAGCAGCTAGGCACTCCTTCAGCACCTGCCCATCTCAGCCCCTAAGTGTGCAGGGGCAGGGCTGTTTTCTACCTGCCGCCCACCACCAGTGCCTCCACTTAGAGTCCTCACCCCACATACACACACACACTCCAGATTGGTCCCCTCAGCCCCTCCCATTTCTCCTCCTATTCCCCTGCCAGGGGTCCAGGTGCATCCTGGGAAATTCTGAGTGGACGCCCAGCCTCGGGAGACAGCTGCGTTGGGAGATGGGGTCTGAGGTGCTGAGGAGGGCACAGTCCAAAGGGTGGGCCTTGTCCAGATCAGCTGGGGTCCTTACACTAATGGAGGACAAGGGCACAGACCCCACCCCCACCCACAGCCCCACAGCTCCTGCAGAGGCCACAGGAGAAGCTGACCCTGCAGGGCCTGTGCACCTGCACGTGGGACCTGGAGGGACAAATGCAGGGCTGTGGGGCCCCTGCTGCCCCCTCCTGTCTTGTCCAAAGGCTCTGGGATCTCTGGCCTGCTGGGGACAGTCCTTGCCCCTCATCTGGCCCTGGGTCTAGGCCTCAGAGCCAGGCTGACAGCCCCACGCATCTGTCCATCTGTCCCTCCATGGTCAGGACCCCAAGCCAGTGGCAGAGCCAGAAGCGGGACTGCCCCTTGGCTGGAGAGTGGGAGTCATCGCGGGGTACACAGAGTTTTGGTCTGGTGTTGGGTCTCCTCCCTCCTGCTGAGGCTTTCAGTGAGCCTGGCCCCTTTGTGCAGCCCTCACCTCCCCATGAGTGAGCTCACGTGGGGAGCTGAGGCCACACAGGTGGAAGCGACAGGAACTCAAGGGAAGTTTGGGGCTGCAAGAGGACCTGGTGGCCTGAATGTGAGTGCTGCCTCCCCTCACAGATTTCAACAGCTGCCAGGCATCGCACTGCACCTGGCCTGGGGCCTGTGCATCTCTGCCAGGGTGCAGCAAGGCTGAGCCCCCGGTGCACAAAACCCCACCATGGCTCAACAGCAGATTACTCACAGGCCGAATCCATGCTGTACCTGTGGGCTGGACACTCTGCTGAGCCATGCACCTGTGGCAGCCCCTGCCATGGAGCCCTGAGGCCAGGGTCCTTGCAGCACCACTGGGCAGGGTGTACTCAGGGAGACCTTCTTCCTGCGGTTCTGGAAGGAGGTATCTACATGTGTGCATGGGGGATCTACATGTGGGGTTGGGGGGTGGGGTGGGAATCTGCACCACGAGCAGCTTGGAGAGGCAGCAGGCAGCCACAGCTGTGGGAGAAGTGAGTTGCCAGATGTCAGGGTGAGCTGGAGCCCATTTGCACCACGTTTCAGATCACCAGTGCGGGGTGGGAAACCCTTGCAGTTTGTCAATCCCGAAAGACCTGGTCATCCAGGAAGATCTGAAGGAGGCCAGTGAGAATGCCCGGGTGGTGGAGGGGTAAGAACAGAGTCCCCCTGACCTTGTGGGCTTCGTGTTTGCCACTGACCCTGAGTCTTTCATTTTCCCCCCGCCCCCATCACAGTACCGTAGTCATCTCCCCACAAACCCTGCCCTGTGGGCTGGGTGGCATCCTGTAGCAGCAGGGCCTGGAGTCTCCTGGAGCTGCAGGAGAAAAAGTGGATCCCACCTGGGGCAGGCGCCAGTGGCTGAAGCCTCCGTCCCAGGTGGAAGCGTGGGGGTAGGCTTGGGGAGCCCTGTGGCTGGGCTGCCTCTGTATCTAAAGCCCCAGAATCCTGCCTTCTGGAAGTCTCTGTCCTCTGGGGTCCAGGTCCATGACTCAAAACCCCTCCCCTGGGGGGGGCTCTGTCCCCTGACTGGGGAGTGAGTGGGTAGACCAGGAGGTCCCTGGGGCCCAGAGTGATGAAACAGGGTGTCTGGGGCCATCTCCCCATGGCAGAGAGAACACCAGCTGAAGACCCAGGCCCTCAGCTCTGCTGTGCTGGGGAGGACATGGGCAGAGCGTCTGGACTGGGTCTAAGATGTCTCTAATTAGAGTCCCAGCATCTGGGAGCAAACCAGAGGCTTGGTTCCTCTTTAATTGGCCCACAGCAGCCCTATATGGCAGCGTGGGCATGGCCATCATTGCCTCGGCCTCTCTGCTGGGGGAGGGGCTCTCCCCACTCTCTCCTTGGCTTTTAGGCTTTAGGGCTTTCAAAGGCTGCCATCATGGCCCCACTAGGCCACCCAGCCCCCAGGCAGACACTGGCTGGGAAGCCACTCAAACTCAGCCCCAGGGGGCTTCAGCCTCAGTTGTGTGTGCTGGCCCAGGGGTCTCAGCTGAGCTGGAGGGGCTCACCCAGTGTAGGCTGGGGCAGCGGTCACTGCCGGCCAGGCCCTGGGAAGAAAAAGGGTAGGGATGGGGGAAGGGTGATGCCTGTGCACTGGCCAGCTCTGGGGTCCACGGGGGCTGCAAGGCATGCTGGGAGTCCAGGGACAGTGCATTTACCAGCCCCAGGCCTGGGGGGCTCACCATATCCAGCAGGGTCTCCCACCAGGGACCTGCTGTCCTCTGCTTTAGTCCCGGTTCCTGGGGACTCCCTGAGGAGGGGAATCCATGGGCACAGAGTCCTCGGCCCAGCAGCCCCTCCTCCCAGACCCCCTTCCCCAGCTTCCATTGTCACAGCCCCAGCCCCTCCCATTAGGTCTCACCTTTGACGACATCTGGATCCCCGTGATGGTCCCCAGTGTCCACCTGACCCCAACACTGCTCACCACCCTGACTGCCACTGCCTGGCCCAGGCCTCCCCCACACTGGACATAGCCCTCTCCAGGGCCACTTTGATGGGAGCTGGCTTAGTGACCAGCTTAGGAACAGAGCATGGCCCAGTGGCTTCCAGGGTTGTGTCACTCCAGCCTTCCCAGTGGAGACATAGGGAGGACACTGTCCCTAGCTGCATGGGGGTAGCTGTCCTCCAGGGTCTGGGGAGAGGAAGACAGAAGGGACAGGAGGGGAAGGTGGGGCCCTCGGGTCCAGGGGTTCTCAAGTTAAGCTGGGTCTCCCTGGTGCTGAGCACACGTGTGGTCAGGGACGCAGAGTGATTGGAGAACAAATGGCTCAGGCCACCCTTGTTCAAAGACTTGACGGTGCTTCTGCAGCCTGGGTACATCGGCCCTGGTTCAAAACTCCCAGGCCCACCTCGGCAGCCCCACCCCTGCAGGTGGCACCCTGGCCAACAAGCATAGGAGGAAGAGCTGGTAGAGGCAGGGGGAACCCGGCGGGAGACTGGGACCGCAGCACCTGGGGGCTTCCATCCGTGGGAGAGGGCAGATCCTGAGGACATTGGGGAACGCGGGTGCCAGGAGGGCTGGAGTCCACCACAGGGTCTCCCTGTCTCTGTGCCCCACCCACCACCCACTGAGTCTGCTCCATGATTGGGCCTCCCTGGCCCAGCCCCATCCTCTTTATCAAACCAGTGCCACCTGAAACTGTCCAGAGCTGCTCAGAGGTGCCAGCACTGTGTGCCCACTCCTCACACCTGAGGAGGAGGGCCTGCCTGCTCCAGCTGCAGCCATGTGGCTGGCCACGGTCCACCCATGAGGGTTCCACCACGGGCTGGGACTTCATCCCACCAGCGCCAGTTCGACTCAGGCTCAGCTGGGTTTGTCCTTGTCGCGGAGAGGTCGTGGTGGCTCTGTGGCCAGCACAAGGCAGCTGGTAGGGTGCCCTGGGAGCCCACAGAGATGTGACTGTGGTCAGCATGTGGGGGTGCAGTGGCAGGAGGTTGGGGTCAGAAATAGGAGGTCCCCGTGCCCCCACTTACTTGAGCCTCACTGGGGAACAGCACAGCTTCCTGGTGGCAGCTGTGGCACAAGGGCCCACAAGTGGTCAGCAGAGAGGAGGATGGTGGCAGGGGTGAGGATGACGGCTGCTCTGTGCATCCTCAGCTGCAAATCGACCCAGCCCTGGAAATTCTCACCCTGAGCCCTGGCTGCTCCCGTGGCTGGTGTGCTCCCCCATCCCAGGGGGCATTGGGTCAGGGACCCAGGAGCAAGCATCCCTCTAGTCTCCACTGCTCATCACTGCTGTGTCATTCAGCTGGTAGGAAATCACATTCCTGGAGCAAGTTAACTTCTTGTGATCAGAAACGTAAAAGGTCACTTCCTCCAGAAATTAAAACTGGGGCAGCGTCTTCCCAGCTCAGCAACATGCGGGGACAGCAGTGGCTGCCCTGCTCATGAGCCCGGCTTCGTGTTGATGTTGCCTCTGAAGGACGCTGAGATCACTCTGTCACCCTCTGAGGGATGCCTCTGTCTGTCCTGGGGGCCTCCCCCCACACACCGCATCACCAGGGTCAGAGTTCTCTCCCTGGCTTCTTCCCAGGGACCCTCCCAGCACAGCGGGTGGGAGGGGTTGGGCACCATGTGCCCTGTAGCGCCAGAGGAGACCCCCTCCACCATACCCCTGTCCTCCCCTGTTCTCAGGCACCCCGTCCCCAAAGCTACACCCTGTCTGCATTCTCCCCAGGCTGTAGTCTGCCTGCCCTGCCTTGGAATGCAAAGTGGGCGCTGACGCATCCGCCTTGTCCCCTGTCTTGAGCTGAGCCAGGTGTCTGCTCTGTGGGTTCCCCTCTGACCTGGCCACTTGGGCATGGCTCTGAGGCTGAGGCCATGCCAGGATCCCCTGGCCACTGCTGGCTCTCACTGGCCAGGTCCCTGAGGCATGTATAGCACGGGTTTCAGAGCCTGAGAGTGGAGACCATGGACAGCCATGCCCACTCCCATCCATACCCATGCCTGCATACACACACCTGTGTTTGTATCACACATGTGATTCACACCCATGTCTCCTGCTGCCTTCCTCCCACCCACCTGCTGCCCATGGCCCGAGTTCTCTGAGCCTACCCCAGCCATTCCTGTGGAAGGCCTGGGCCTGTGGCACCTGCCTACCCTGCCTGGTGTCTACTGTCTTTCTGCCAGTCAGGTGGGAACAGGAGGCCCAGGAAGCGTGTGATGGACAGGTGGGGTGCAACACCCATCCCAGGCCCCACAGTGCACTCAGTACCCCTGGGGATGATCAATGGAGCAGCACCCAACCAAACCCTGCATGTGGCCACAGCCCAGCCTTCAAACTTAAGTACCATGGCTGCTGCTCCACTCTTGAGACCTCACAGCCCTGGTCCCAAAGTCCAGGTTTCGGCTCCTTCCCAGTGGCCAGCCAGTGCCGGCTGCTGTCCTGGGGTGGATGGGGGCAGAGGGGCTGGGCGACCTTTGAGCCTGCACATGTGTCTGCCTCATCTTCAAGGCGCCCTTGCTCTGCCCCTGCCAGGGACCCGCGGGGAGAGCCTCACTCAGTCCCTGTAGCTCCCTGACCTCCCCCCACCTGGTGTCCTGGGAGTGGCACAAAGACCTCAGGGGCCCCCGTGTCCAGCAGGGGAGAGTTGCTGAGGCACCAGAGACCATGGAAGGTGCTGGAAGATGTTGGGTAGGCAGCTGCACACACAGCCAGGGGGTGGCTGCCCTCTTCCCTCCTCCAAGAGCACCCCTGGGTCCCCTCCCCATTCCCTGGTGCAGTGTGAGGACAGCCCCCAGGGGACCACAGAGGGGAAGGGCCCTAGGGGAATGGGGACAGCCCCTGGGGGACTATAGAGTGTAACCAGACATAGGGCAGGGAGAGGAGGTACAGCCAGGGGCAGACACCCTCCACATGGCAGCCTTGGCTGTGATGGAGGAAGACCTGGTGGAGGCCAGAGAGACCAGGGGCTGGAGCAGGGGCTGCTCCACCCCCTCCTCTGCCATGTCACTCAGGCAGAGCTCAGGAGGGGTCTGGAGCCCAGTCCAGAGTCCTGGGGTGACAGCAGGACTGCAAGCCTTCCCTGGTGGACACCACCCTGCCAGCCCGGGCAGTCGGGAAGCTGGAAGACTTCAGAACAGGGAGTCCCGGGGTCCTGATGCTGACCCAGAGCAGGGAGGAATCACAGCCTCTGGGCCCTGGGCTGGGACACAGAGGCCACACAGAATCCCAGCAAGGTGTGGAAGACACAGAGACGGAGGAAGGAGAGTGACCGCTTTCAGGAACCAGAACCCAGTGTGGGTGCTGGGGGAAGGAGGGACACTTCATGCTCTGACCCTGAAGGCAGAGGCCAGTGCTGGCTGGGCGGGAAACCCAGACCCCACGGTTCAGAAGGGCAACTGTCACGCCCGAGTGGTGACCCAGGTTCGGTTGCCCAGCTCAGCTCCTGCCAGGGCCAGGACCACACACATGCAAAAAGGGGGAGGAACAGGCCATGGGGGTAGGACGGGGATGGGGTGGGCAGGTGCTGACCACAGAGAGGGTCCGAGGGAAGGGACAGTGATGGGAGTTGGGTGAGACTGGAACAACAGCTCCCCGGAAATCTTAGCTCCGCTTTGTAAGGGTCCCGCGGAAAAACCAACAGGTGCATCCGGTCCCCACCCCCGTGGCCTCCTCTCCCCGGGTCCTGAACTTTGGGCCCATGCCCGGGGACACCTTGGTGCTCTCTAGGCTGGAGCTTCGGTCCTGAGCTGGTTTCCTTTTCTCCAGGGCCACCAGGAAGTTCAGATCTACATCTGAGGCAGAAACAGCAGTCCTGAGCAGGCAGGGCTTGGGGGCCACATTGAGGGCTATGATTTCCGGGACACGCGCTCTTAGGCCCTGCTGTCTCTGGTCTCTCCTCCCAGCCTCCCCGGGCCGCCCCATCGGAGCACCCCTGGCTTCATCATCGCATGACTGCCCAGCGGGGAGTGACGTGGAAACGCGGGACATGCAGACAAAAATGGCCAGACAGGCAAGGCAGAGAGCGGCTAGGACAGATCCGCCCCAGAGGAGGAGCCAGCCTGATGGACAGGGAAGGAGGCACCGCCTCCCCACTGAGCTACGAGTCCCCACCCACTCTCGTGGTCCCAGCTGGTGAGCTCGTTCAGCGGCCTCTGCTGCCTCCTTGCGGGCTCAGCTGGCAGCACAAGCACCCCTGGCCTCCAGCTCAGCTCAGCAGGTCCCTGGGTCCACCTGTCCTGGCAGGCCCCTCAGCCATCAAGGTGCCAGGGTTTCGGGATTTAAAAAAAAAAAAAAGCCTGAAGTAGGAGCCGGTGTGTGGGTTAGCACGCTGTGCCTGATTCACCCCGGCTGCTCCACTTGCCACCCGGCTCCCTGCTGCTGTGCTTGGGAAGCACCCACGTGGGAGACTCCCATGGCACTCCCAAAAGCTAGGCAGCACTTTTTCAAGGCTGTTTCCCTCCAAAATTCCGGAAATCCCTGCCGGCTGCCTTTGTGATTACTCTGAGGAGGTTGGGTTTTCTGTTTTCAGCAGCTCTGTCTCCACCTGCAGCTATCTGCTCTGTGTCTGAGCCAGCTCTCAGTGAGCTGCTGTGCACCTGCGGGACCCATGGAGCAGCTCCCTGCACAAGCTGAGCGAGGAGACATTTCTCTCCCGCACAGGTAGGCAGGTGGGCGTGAGATGAATGGATGATGGATTGAGACTGATGGAAGGATGGATGATGGATGGGTAGATGGATGGATGGTGAGCACAAGAGTCCAGGTTGAACGGGCTGAAGCCAGGACCTCCATCTGAGTCTCCCATGTGGATGGCAGGGACACCAGTACTTGAGTCATCACTGCTGCCTCCCAGGGGGTGGCCCATTAGCACCATAACTACACAGGGAATGCTGTGTCTGTGAGACCAGTTCCCAGGCAGACCGGTGGCAGGCCCAGCAGTCACAACAGCTGAGAGTGAGCCTCCAGCCAAGCCTGGGACATTGGCTGCCCAGGCATGGAGCCACCAGCGCTGCCTGTGAGTCCTGGTGGTTGACTCCCACACACTGCGTCCACTCTGAGATGGGGAGAACACTGGTTAATAATAAGCTTGCCATTCATGTTCAGGTGTTCCTGGGAGCACAAGACTCCCTTTCCTGGGGTACTGTCTGGGTGTGTGGCAGGTGCATGTTGGACTCTGAAGCTGCACACTTCTCTCCAGGCTCCTTTCCTTTTCTGTAGGGTATCTGAGCAGGAATAGGTGGGGGATGCCTGTGGCCATCAGCTCTGCCCCCTCGCTAGTGCCCCCAGGCGGGGCCTGACTTGGAGAGGCCACTGTGTATCCACGTGGGCACCCAGCCATGGATGAGCCTGCAAGGCTTAGCGACCCCCTCCCGTACTAGACCCAGATAAAGGAAATTCTTCTTTCCAGGGTCATTCAGCTCCCCGGGGAGAAATCTGACTTTCACACATGCAGGCCTAGGTCTGGTCTGCCTTCGTAATTCAAGTGGCTTCTAATCCTCTTTGCCTGGAACACCACTGTGGCCAAAGGCTGCCTGCTCTGCCCCACCAGCTCAGAGCAATGCAATCAGAAAGCTAATTGCTGGTTTTGTTTGTCGACAAAGCCCGGTGCTGACGAAGGTGCTCCCTGCCCCACCCGTGACCCTAAGTGGAGCCGCTTGGCCCTCAGGTGTGAGAACGCTGGCACACGGCGACCTCAGAGGTGACCAGCAGGCCAGAGAGTCACTTCCCCTCACACACTGGACCAGGGCAAAGGCAGAGAAGAGAGCCCTGGCCAGGTCCACCGCCCCTGGAGTGCAGGAAAACCCCAGAAGGAAGGCCAGGGGCCAGCCCTCAGCCAGACCCTGGCCCTGCCCCGCAGCACGCCCCCGACTCTGCCCTCGGTGGTAACCCTGGTCCTGTCCCTGGCCCTCCCCCTCTATCATACCTGACCGGCCTGCTGTCTTTCCCTGGCTGTGTCTGTGGTCTTGATCCAATCCTGTGCATCCCTCCTGTGTGTCATTGCACCATGCCTTACTCTGCAGCCCCACCCTGTCTACTACCATTATCCTCCGCCTCCCCCTTGGCAGGGTTCAGCCCTGTGTTTCCTGCCCCACGGGACCTTCCAATGCTCTTTCCTTTGGCACTGGGCAAGTGCTGAGGGGAGAGGGATAAGGTGTGAACAGTGCAGTGTGTGTGCACAGGAAGGGACTTTGTCTCTCCATGGCCAGCCCACCTCTCTTGACCCTGCTGCCTTTTACAAGCCTCATGTCCTCAAAGCCTTGCCCTAACATTGCCCAGGATCCTTGCAGCCCTACATTCCCTGGCAGAAACACCACCGGTGTGCAGCTGCCAGAGCTGGCACCCTCATTACCACGAGGCTCATCTGATTGTGGCCCCAACTTCTTCAGCCTGGGACTTGCCTCAAAAATACACATTATTTATTCATCCTGGAACTCTCGAGGCCACCTTGGAGGTCTAATCACACACACAATAAAGAAAGAAAACCCAGACTATTTTTAGACCTGGCTGGTTCTCCAGGGCCCCTCCCTTACTCGGATAGCAAAAGACTTGAGAGCTTCCTGTGCTGGGCTGTACTGTGCTCAGAGCTGAGGGCCACTCGTGCCTCTGGTTTCTCACCAAGCAAAACCACACTCTGGGGGTGAGTGAGCCTCATCCAGGGGAAGAGAAAGTCAAGTGTGACTGATGCCCACCCCAAGAGGTCTGCCTCCCCAATGGAAAGGGCCCTGCTTCCAGCTGGACAGCATTCTTGAGAACCCTCAGATACAGAGTAGGAAATGGAGAGACAGATGCTCCAGGGGAAGTAGAAATGCAAGAATTGTACTGTGCTTTTATATCAGGAAATCTTGAAAAAGTGAGCTATTATCACAGAAAGATAAGCTCTTACAGACACACAAAAAGATGCAATTATGGACTTTACATTAGAGATTAAATGAAACGGAAATTCACCACATTAAATGCTGAGTGTGTTTTAATCAATGAGCAAACTGCTTGTGCTAGCAGAGTTTAGAGTGGGAAATATATTCCAGTAGGATTCACAAGGCCATCAGGAATGAGGAGTATGTTGTCCACACTATTAGAGTCATGAGTGGAGTTACAGGAGTCACAGAGTTGATCAATGATCCTCCTGACGGCCACTTACTTATTCCTTAATTGACTTGCAGCCTGTGACAGTCCTACCTCCTGAAAGAGTGAGTGATACTAGACATGGGGTGAATTACACAGCTCAGGGACATCACAGCCTTTAGGAGTATTGAGGCATGTGATGAGGATTTCTGCATTTCCCCTCTCTGGGTTTTCCTGATAACATCCGGGGCTAAGTCTCAGTGTGGCGCTTTGTCACTTAATGCTCCCTAAACTTGCTACTTGTTATTCCTTCATGACAGAGAGACTGGGCATTAGACTGGGGCTCTGTCTTCAGCCAGATCTTCCTGGATGTAACATCAATTTGGTTTTGGTTAATTGTATTTTTGTGACTACCTTGCATCTGAAAAGTGATATTTCCCATTTATGATAAGGATAAGAAGTTCCCACTGGAAATATATTTTAGAAGCAATGTAATTAAAATACCAAGTACACATTAATTAGGAATATAAAATCCTCAGTGTGAAAATACTAAGTAAATGCCTTAGAATATGGGAAGTGATTCTCCTCGCTGTGACTGAAATTGCAGTCAGTGGTTGGATGACTTGGGTAACTCTGTCCTGGAGCCATGAAAGGAGCCCACAATACCAAGTTCTCCCAGGAACTTTGCTCTTGACATTTGGAAGAGTGAGACTTGAGAATTGCCCAGCCCTAGGTCAGGGTCATGCCGTGAAGCCAAGTAAACACATGGGATAGTGTGTTGAGGTCACAGGACCTGGTACTTCCTGTCCCTTTTCCAGCTAATAAGCTTTGTGATTGAGGATAGTCAAGCAGGAATTTAAAGCAAAATGGATTTAGTCTTGGAAGAAATTAGCCATGCTAGGCTTGTGAAACATCTGGCAGGGTTTTCCTCTGCAGCCATAGTGAGTGCCGGAGTAGAGACTGCCCAAGCCACTCCCCAAGCTCTGCCTTCTATGCTCTTCTTCCCTTCTCTTCTGGTACCCACCAGGACTGTGCCACCACAGAGCATGCCCCTGGCCTTCCCCTCCCGCACTGCAGCCTCTTCCCCCTTCCAGCCAGCCAAGCCCCACCCCTCAGAGCCAGCCTTTCTTGAGCCACAGGTGGAGCAGTCCCACTGTCAATGAGCACCACTGAATAAACCCAGCCCACCATCCATTGCTTAGCATCTAACATATTGCATATGCCCAGCAAGAAAGGTAATTTCTCGGCTCCTGTCGAGCCACATGTAAGTGATTTTATGTAGAGAGAAAATGATGCCTGATGACAGTAATGAAAGAGGAAAAATGGGCTTCTGCTCTTGTCCTGAGTCCTGAACTCCGATAAAATTTCCTCTGGTGTCTCCCTGCAACATGCATGTGACAGAAATGTTTTCTGAGGCTCAAAAAGCAAGGTGCATCCCGGCTTTGTAGTGCACATTGGGGCCACCACAGAGATAGAGGCGATTCTAGAGACAGACACAGCACCTGTCCAGGCTGTAGCACATGGCCAGATGTAGAGCCACAGAGACCTGATGCACACCAGGTAACCTATGCAGCCTTGGCTGTTGTCCCTGTGAGCTGGGTGGAGCTACACACTGTAGACTTTGGAAGAAGACACAAGATGACCAGGCTGACAGCAGTAGGGAACGCACACTTGGACGCAGGCATCCAGCCCTCACTCCGTCCTTTCCTTGCTGCCTCTGTCACCGTCATGGAGGCCAGGGAGTGCTGCTTGATGCAGGATTCACAGAATTTTTGCAGACTTGCTGGAAAAGTCAGGCACATTTTTTTTAATAACATGAGCTTTTTCTTAAAAGAGAAAATTCATAATAATTAGTGTAGCTCTCCTTTGTGCAGCACGTGTCAGTCATTATTTATTTATTTATTTATTTATTTTGGACAGGCAGAGTTTGACAGTGAGAGAGAGAAACAGAGAGAGAAAGGTCTTCCTTCTTTTGGTTCACCCCCCAAATGGCTGCTACTGCTGGTGCTGCACCAATCTGAAGCCAGGAGCCAGGTGCTTCCTCCTGGTCTCCCATGTGGGTGCAGGGCCCAAGCATTTGGGCCATCCTCCACTGCTTTCCTGGGCCACAGCAGAGAGCTGGACTGGAAGAAGAGCAACCGGGACAGAATCCAGTGCCCCAACCGGGACTAGAACTCAGGGTGCAGGAACCGCAGGTGGAGGATTAGCCTAGTGAGCTGTGGCGCCAGCCATGTCAGCCACTTTTAAATGTGAAGATGAAAGCGAGACTGTCATCAAGGGGGCTTTAGAGGAAGGGCTTCTGTCTGATGGGGTGTTGACAGCAGGAGGGGCTGGGGCTTTGAAGAACCAGGTAGAGCTGGGCATGGCTGAACAGAAAGACCACCGATGTGGGTAGAGGAATTGATATTGTCACAAGAAGCTTTCTGGGGCAGGCACTGTGGTGCAGTGGGTTAACGCCCTGGCCTGAAGCGCTGGCATCCCATATGAATGCCGGTTCAAGACCTTGGGCTCCTGCACCTGCATGGGAGAACCAGAAGAAGCTCCTGGCTCCTGGCTTCAGATCAGTGCAGTTCCGGCCATTGTGGCCAATTGAGGAGTGAACCATCAGATGGAAGACCTTTCTCTTTCTCTGCCTCTCCTCTGTCTGTGTAACTCTGACTTTCAAATAAATAAATAAATCTTAAAAAAAGGCAGCATTCTGATTTTGAATTTGATAATGTCTGACGGTCAGAGGAGTGATATCCTTCAATTTCATAAGAAATCTGCTATCTGTGATGCAGCTGGTGCAAAATACATGACAGTTCTTAAAATGTAATCCTCTGGTATCTTTTCTAAGAATTATTTTACATATTTTAAATGCAGACTGACAAGAGACAGAGACAGAACTTCCATTTTCTAATTTTCTCCTCAAATGTCAGTGACTGGGCCAGGCCAAAGCCAGGATCTTGCTCTATTCTCCCACGTGATTGCAGGGGCCCAAGTATTTGGGCCATCTTCCACTGCTTTCCCAGGTATATGGGAAACAGAGCAGTCAGGACTAGGACCAGTCCTGTGATATGGGATGCCCCTGTTGAGTGTCATCTTAACCTGTCATGCCACAATGGCAACCCTCTCCTTAGTATTTTTTTTTTAATTTTCCAATTGAGCTGTACCTGCTCCAGAAGAGTTTTTTTTAAATATTTTTATTCCAAAAATTGAGGGTGTGAAGCATGTTTCAGGGTCACTGGAAGCACACTGTGGGAGAAGGGCTACTAAATCAGACCTGGGATACTCAGTTAAACTTGAACTTCAAATAAAGCTGAATGCATTTAAAACATTGGGAGAAAACTGAATCTCAGATATTGCACAAGACAAACTTTTTTCTGAGATGTTGTTTATCTGAGGCTCAAATTTAGCTAGGAATTCTGTGTATTTTGTTGCTACCTGGAAATCCTATTGAAGACATGGCTATAAATTTTCCCCATGAATGCAAAAGATCCAGTCTCTTGATTGCATTTGACATTTAACTCATGGTTGTCTGGAGTGACCTATATCAGAAGAGTTGGAGTAAAAATTTTGATCCCTGAGAAATACTCTTGTATTTTGTTTCTGAGAATGATTATTGAAAATCATCTATATGTTTGGAATATGATCAAAAGTAATTTTAAAGATGATCACCTAACACAGACTTCCAAGTGCTGCTTTTAAGTTAGGAAGGCTCAGAAATCAAATTTGTTCTGAAAATAGGAGTATGGTAAAAACTATTAGTTCTTAATTTTTGGTAATCTTATGTTTTTTATCAACTGTTACATTAACACTATTGCATTCTTTCTTCTTCAACTGTATAGCCCTTCCCTCTCAGTGTCATGGCTTTGGAAGGCAAGAAGTTAAACCCAGAAAGTAAGAGGAAAAAATAGGGTGTAGGGGTGGGTCTTCAACAAGTTCACAGAAAAAGTGAATTATGAAAGTACTATGCATGGACTTCAACATCTTTGCACCAAAATTAGCCTATGTTTTTCCATGAGCTGGCTGAAGTCCCCTTGTGATGTGGCAATGGTGACAAGGCAGGCTGAGGACCATCTGGCCTTGGAAGCTTCCATCCTATGTTCAGTGCATGGGAACTGTGCCAAGGGCAAGGTACCGATTCAGCCTTGACAGGAGCCTGTGCTCTAGTAGCCTGCAGTTTAGTGGGGACTCTACACAGGTGACCTCTGCCTACTGTGGACAGAGTGAAGTCTGAGAGTGAGAGAACTTTGAGGCTGGGCTGGTGGGGAGGGGGAGCCCCACTGATTCCCCATGGGGCCAAGGAAGGCCTCACTGGGCCTCATGGGAGGGGTGTTGGATTTCAGGGGCAAGAGGAGGAGAAAGGGCATGTGAAGCAGGAAAATCCACACATGGGACACGGAGCTGTGCAGTCCAGTGTGTGAGGATCAATAGGCAAGGGGCATGGTGCAGCTTGAGCAGGGGCTGGAGGGGCGATGGAGGTCAAGGGCTGCTCTAGAGCCTCAGCTGCCAGGTGAGGGGCCTTGGCGTTGGCTGCAGGCAGTGGGAGAGGCCGGTGGATGGTGGGAAGGAAGGAACCAAGAACATGTGGGAGAGATGGATGGATGATAGATACTAAGTTACTTAATCATCCTAGGATATTAGTTACACCCAGATTGGCAAGTGGACTTTTGCACTGATTTTGGATCTAAAGTGTGTGTGCTCCTTGTCCCACTGGAATTTTGCTGGTTGGTAACCAAGAGCTTTGTCTTGGATAAAACCCCAGGCCAGCTGGATCCAGATGTGGGCTTCTCTGTCATGTCTGTAATAGCCAGCAGAGTCTGTCCCCAGCCTGAGAGAGCAGGGACACTACAAGCCAGGGTGGCCCCATTTTCACCACATTATTTATACCTATTATTTCCTTGATATCCACCAGAGAAGGGATTTATCTGTAGTCTGTTACTTGTCCTGGGAGATCAGGGAATGGGGATAGTTCAGTGGTGGGCCCCATAGAGAGGACAGGGCAGCTCCCACGTGCCAGGCTGGCAGAGCAGTGGCGCCAGGATGAGAGGCTTGTGGAAGGCTCTCTGCTCTCCCAATAGTGCAGGCATCAGTGCATATTTGGCCTAGCTCCTTTTGATGAGATTATTGTGGAACAGGTAGGAGGAAACGAGTTAAATGCCATGGAGAAAGCTGCAGGTTCCCTTCTTTTCTAGATACTCACTGAGACTTTTATCTTTTTCCACCTAATTTCCATTGTCTCAAAAATTGAAGGAATTAAGTTACAGTTATGGGGACTTAAACTTTTTCTTTTAAAACAGTAACTTAAACCTTAGGGTATTAAAAAGTCATTTCATCTTCTGGAATCTATTCTATCCTTTATTCTGTAGCCTCTTGCTCAAACCTCATCATCTATGACATGGTACTTGACCCCAGCCCTTTCCCCTCAGCCTCCTTTTCTTCATTCTCTCCCACCTTCTGTGCAAGCACACACACCATGACAACGTTCCCTGAGAACTTAATGGGACATCCAGGGACTGCAGGGACCAGATTGGCCTGATCTGATTAACAGAGCATCTGGAGTAGCTTAAAATTTGCTCTTTAGTTGGCTCAACTGCAGTGTGTTTGTCTAGATTTTGTTTGGCCATAATAATATAAATGGGGAGAGTCAATTTATACTATGGATCATGTAAAAAATGGGAAAAAATAGCATTAGTTTGTCTCAACTTTTTCCTCACAGCCTTGTTTCATGTTTATTTTCTAAGGCTTGTTAAAGGCTTTCTTTTGCAAACCTCACTGTTCCGTAGACAAAACAGTCTACAGAGGGCAAAGTCATGGAGACTGAGGAAGGCGTCTCTGTTCTTGATGTCACATGTGAGAACAGCTTCATGTGCTGCAGGACTTGCCTGGAATACATAACAGACACCACTGCCCATTCGAGAAATGGGACAAAGAGGCTGCAGCTTCCAGAGAGACACCAGCTGTGCAAGACACAGGCAAACTCTTGCAAAGTGTATGAACTGATTGAAGGACAAAAAGGAGTCCCATGAGCCTCATTTGTAAGTTGAGGAGTAGCCACGAAGTCCATGAAATGTGCCGGGATGTCCTCACATGTAGTGGGTGCGTGGGATATGGGATCTTAATCGGTGTCAGAGAGTCAGACCCATAAGCTCCAGCACCACTGAGAGCTCTGTTGTTACTCTTAGGAGGACATTAATTTGAGGAGTGAAACCTGAGTTCAGGTCCCTCCTTCTAATCCAGAATCTGCAGGAAAAGAGTCTGGTCATGTGGAGATAGGGAAAGATGTTGGCACCCATGAACCCTGCTCTCTCAAATGCTGCTTGGCAGCTATGACAAAGCTTGAGGAGCTGATTTGGAAGAGCCATGAGGTGCAGGCCTTTGCACAGGCAATGGCTTCAATGGTGGTCTCTGTGCACAGCCTGCTCCTCTTGTCTGGGGCACCCAGTTGCCCTGGGGCTGATCTAACATAGACATATCTCTGTAGCTCCCCTACAACCTGATGTCCATGGTCACAGATGGGGGAGTGTCTGAAATCCCCACCAGCATCTTGTGCCAGGGCAAATGCAAAGACCACAGGCATCTGTGCAGCAGCCTTGGAGCCAGCAGGGTGGGTTGATTCTGACAGGAGCAACCACACACTGCTGTGGGGCATTTGTCACACTTTGGTGAGGTACCAGGGGAAAGTGAGACCTGACTTTCCATGAAAATGTCCCAGTGCTGGTTTCCTTGTTAGAGGACGATAGCCACAGGATAGAAACTATACAGGAGGTCCACTCAAGACTCATGTTCCCAGTACCAAGAAAGACTTGGTGCATTTACTTGTCATTTACTTTACAAATCATTTCAAAGTCTTGCTGAACACTGCCTCAGTGGCTCCAGGATTGGACTTGAAGCTGAATGCCTGGATGTGCCTTCTGGAATATCATTTAGGAAGTGCTTCTGGCACTTTAGTGAGCACAAGTTTGCCCTGGAGGCCTTGTCTGGCCTGACTCAGAGATTTGGAGGCAGAAGGTCTGGAGAGAATAGCTGGATAGAACCACTATTTAGCAGTTTGGCACTGGTGAGAAGGAGTTGGTGCCTAATTGATCAGGGTCACGCCCATCTCCAGGTGGTCAGAGCTGAAGGCCCAGGGGCCATAAGCAAGGTGGAGAAGTGGACACTGACTCCTCCTGCAGTGGGAGCCCCCAGGGAGAGCCGCATATCCCACCGCAGAAGTCTTGCAGCCCTCCAGGGCTCATAGGAGCCTCAGGAGCATTGGGGGGTGCTGGGCACCAACCCACCAGTGAGGCTATGCCTCAAGCCCATCACTGCCCCTGGCCAGTGGCAAGGCTGGTGTGCTGAGAACTTCAGAGGGGCCATGGCATCAAGTTGACATGATCATGTCTGTGAATGCCCCTAGCTGTGACACCAGTAGAAAGCTGCACATTTGGGAGACACTGCTGGAAGGAACCTCTCTGATCTTCATCTGTACTTGGGCTTCTTTTCTGATCTGCAAAGTTGGTGGGTTTTTTTTTTAAGATTTATTTATTTTATTTGAAAGATAGAGTGAGCGAGAAGGAGAGGGGGATCTTTATCTGCTGGTTCACTTCTCAGATGGCCACAATAGCTGGGGCTGGGCCAGGCCAAAGCCAGGAGCAAAGAGCTTCATCCAGGTTTCCCATGTGGGTGGCAGGGGCCCAAGCACCTGGGCCATCCTCTGCTGCTTTCTCAGGTGCATTAGCATGGGCTGGATCAGAAGCAGAGCAGCCGGCACATGAACACGTGTACATATGGGATGCTGGCACTGCAGGTGGTGCTACACCACAAGGCAGGGCCCACTTGCACACTTCTTGCTGGGGTCTCTGAATCTGCAGATGAAGGAAGTCTCCTCCCTGCAGCTCTACAAAGAGATCAGAGAGGTTCTCTGGGAACTGCTGACACTGCAGAGGTGGGAGCTATATGGAACGCTCCTCCTCAGAGCTCAGAGCCCAGCTGACTTATTAGCAGCTGAACACCTGAATGCTCGTGTCTTCCAGTAAAACTGGAATGCAAATAGTGTGTTGACTTGAATCTAAGTGACCCAAGGCCTTCAAACACAAAAAAGAGACTGGCATCTGGGAGGCATGAGTCAGGTTGGGAGCACTGGCAAGCCTTTTCAGTGGTGCTGTTCCCCCAGTGACACACATGAGCCTACCCTTCCCAAGATCCTCTCTCAGGAAACAAGGCCAGTGAGACAGGGATGGCCTCCCACCTGCCCGTGCATTTATTGGGAAGGCACAGCACCCATCCTACATGCACTGCCACACCAAAAGTGCCCTGGAGGCCAGCCTGTGGGAGAGTCCAACCTACTCAACACATCCTTGAAGGAGAGCAAACCCACTGTATTCCCAGGTGCACGTGCTTGTGCTCTTTGGGGTCGATCATTAACATGATGCCCAGCACATCCCTTTATGCAATCAAAACAGAAGAAAATATGCATCACTTCTTTCACATCATAAGGACTTGAAAACCTAAAGGGGAAATTTTTCACTGGGACTTTTTTTGACAGGCAGAGTTAGCGAGAAAGAGAGACAGAGAGAAAGGTTTTCCTTTTCCATTGGTTCACCCCCCAAATGGCCACTACAGCCAGCATGTTGAGACCAGTGCGCTATGCTGATCCGAAGCCAGGAGCCAGGTGCTTCCTCCTGGTCTCCCATGCAGGTGCAGGGCCCAAGTACTTGGGCCATCCTCCACTGCTCTCCTGGCAGTGAGCTGGACTGGAGGAGGAGCAACTGGGACAGGATCCGGCACCCCAACAAGGACTAGGACCCGGGGTTCCAGTGCTGCAAGCAGAGGATTAGCCTAGTGAGCCGTGGCACCAGCCGGAACATTTCTTAATGTCAGTTAGGAGTGCAGGGCCCATGGGTAGGGGAGCGCCACATAGATGAGGTGTGCCTCCTGGTCACAAACCCTGCTGATTTGGCCTTGCTGATCAGTTTCTGCCACCTGAAACTCAGGAAGGTAAATGGGGAAATGTGTGAGTGGTGCCATGCCTGGACCTGAGTCACTATCCCAGCATCTCCCAGACTCTTTCCTCCCCACTTTCCTCATCTGCCCTGTGCTGCCAAAGCCATCTGCATACTCACAGTCTGGGTTTCCCAGGAGGTATTTGCTGCTCTGCTTATTCCTACCTGAAGTCACATCTGGTGTCGCAGGACAGTCATTGCCACAGCAACCAACTGTGATGTCACAACAGAGGGGGAGCAGGGTCTAGTGGGAGGGAGGGAGGAAGAGACAGGGAGTGGAATCTGCAGGCCAGGGTTGCTGAGCTGTGAAGCCATGGCTCTGGCTTACAAGATTTCGCAGTGAGAAAACCCTAGGAGTAGGCTGCTCACTGCAGGGTCAGTGCTGCCACAGCCACAGTGTGGAGCTATTGTCAGGTGGGCTGTGGTGGGAGGTGGCCAAGGTTTTTATTCCAGTTCATTCTAAATCTGTGCCGTGAGTTTCTGCCAGAAAAATGCATTCAGTGCATTCCAGAAAGAACTGATTTAGGAGATGGGAAAACATGTCCTCCGAGACCAGAGAAGGCATGTTTTCAGCGTTGCCCTGGTGTCCATGTTAGAAACCATGTTTGTGTTTTTCCAGAGCTTCCATCGCCCGCAGAGCCACTAACATCCTCAGGCACTAAGTACTCCCGAGGCAGGAGGCCAGGCGTCAGACTTTTTTTTTTTTTTTTTTTTTTTTGGCTCAGACATCCAGCACACAAGACCTGGAAATTGTGACCTGTGGGAATCAAAAGCCCCAGCGTGCATCCTGATGGGTGCAGGGACTAACTGGGTGGGTGGGAGCAGGGAAGGTAGCATACCAGTTAATGCCATGCAAGGTATGTAATCCTGATTAAATGAAAGAGAGCACTCTCTGGTGCAAGCAGGCTCCAAGCATGGTAATAAAGAGAGCTGGCATTCCCTGGCCTTTTTTCTGAGCATTCTTGCCATTCTGAGAGGAAATGGCCACACTGGAGCATTAGTATATTACTGAACTTCAGTGTGGGCTATGTTTTGTATTTGGGAGGTGATAAAGACTCCCCATAAACCTTTATTATCTGTGAACCTAGTTGTTTGCATTTGCAGTAAATAACTGTTTTCTGTAACTTCTTGACATAAACATTTTTTTTCCCAGACGGTGGCCATGGTTTCCAGAAGGTGGTCAGAAAAGACCCCTACAGGAGCCTGCTATGCTTGTGATTTGTGCATTTAATGTCTTTCCCCAAAAACGTATCAGTTACCCCAGTCCTAAGAGGGAAGGCTGAAAGGAGAGAAACCAATGCCCATAGCCAAATCATGCCTTACCCGATGAAGCCAAACCAGTAGACGTGATGGGAGGGCACAGAGGATTCGATGCTGGGGCCCTGGATTTCTGTTACCCCATTATCAGTTGACCAACCACCCAGCAGCATTGAGCAGTCCTGTCCGCTCACTTCCTAACCTATTGTGCTGTGTATTACAGGACTGATGTGTGAGAGTTACCTTAAAGACCACTGCCAACTGGTTCACATGACCTTCCTGCCATCGCCGCCATCCTGGCATTCGTCATGGGAGCCATGTTTTCCAGCATCATTGTCTACTGCATGTGCAACCACTGGTACAAGGATGGGGCCTCAGGGCAGCGCAGGGACAAGGAGCTGGTGCATTCCCACCAGGCCTTCATGAGCAGCGTCACCAAGCTCAGTGGCCTCTTTGGGGACTCCCAGGCCAGGGAGCTGAAGCTGGAGGCCATCCTCATGCTGTTCTTGCACAATGGCAAGCTGGCCATGCCCAGCAGCATGGCCAAGGTGCTCATCAAGGCTGACCAACATCACCTGGACCTCACCGCCTTGCCACCCTGGAGTCCACACCCTTGCTGCAGCAGAAGAGGAAGCCAAGCTGGGGCAGCAGGGTGTGGGAGTGGAGCCAGAACCTCATTAACTCCTGTACCAAGGTCATGGCACCCCTAGGCTCACCTGTGATCCCTACAGACCTGCCACTATGGGCATCATCACCCAGCCTCATCCCCAGGGTGGCGGTGCTGCCCATTACTGCACAGCAAAACTACTAGCATGAGTTCATGGAGCAGCCCAAGATGAGTGAGGTGGTCCAGGGGGTGCTGGAGGAGCAGGGAGCCACACTGGAGTACAAGACCATCAAGGAGCACCTGGGCAGCAAGTGTCCTGGCCCCCTGGTGAGCCTCCTGGAGCACCTGGATAGCCTGCTTCTGAAGGGTCCCCAGCATGAAGCCTTGCTCAGCCTCCCAGGGGCATCTCTGTTCCAGAATGGGCTGAGCAACTGGCTAAAGATGCACCACTCCTCCTCCTATGGCTACCCCAACCAACTTGCTCATCTGCAGCCACCAACCTGCCCCTGGCTCCCTCCCCACCCCACAGAGGACAGACTCCATCCATGGTCAGCCCTGGGGGACAGTGGCTAGGCAGCCGGACCTCAGCAGCTACAGCTTGCTGAGCAAACCAGAGTTGAAGCGTATGCCCTCTTTAAAGCCTGATGTGCCCCCCAAACCCTCCCTGACCTCCATGAAGCCCAGTGATGTGTGTACATAATCCCAAGGGGAGGGGTCAGGAGTCCACCAGCAGGCCCAGAGGTGCCCCCAGCAGCCAGGAGGATGCACAGAGCTGAGGCCGCAGGGCCTGCCTCCCCAGAACATGGGTACACAGAGAGCAGGGCAACATGGCTTGGTGGTGAAGGTTTGCCACGGCAGGACTCACCTCAAACCTCCTCCTCATCTTTTCCCCACACCCTGCAGCAGGTGTCATCCACAAAGGATGCTGGCATCACAAACATGAGCCAAAAACATGCACCCACTCATGCTCTGTGCACACCACACAGTACACACACATGAACAGGAACTACAGAGTCTTGTCTGTGACTGCACAGGCTGTTTCCAACAGATACATTTTTTAATCATAAAAATCAGAAAAATACCAAGAAAAGAACTCCTTGATGATTCTAACTTAGACTTTAACCCTGGCAGAAGCTCCCTGTGCACAGATACTGTGAAAGGCCTCCCAGTGTTATAGCTCTCTGTTCTAGCTCATAAGTGCCTGCTGGGTATTGATGTCATATATTTCTGCTCCTCTCACTCTAATGAAATAATGTGACTGTTAATGCAAGTCACTATTTATTGTTGGCCCTTTTTCTTTTTCCCTAAGGAAAGGACTCTTCCACATATCATCCTATGAACAGCTCTTCTCAAGCTCAGTGAATGTTAAACTATTTAACATGAAATCCATTAATTGGAATAATTGAGTTTCTTTACTTTTACAATAAATTCACTGAGTAGATATGTTGTGGATTGAATTTGGAGGCTGTGTTTGGAATGTTTGGTCTGTAGCTACAGGAAAAAGTTAAGAAAGGAATAGTTGTTAAAACCTACCACTTAATTTGCTGGTCAGGTCTCCTCTGGCCTATAACATGCAAAAAACCCAAAATAATGAGTTGACAAGTCCTTCCAGATTCAGACTTCAAAAGCAAGCAGGAGAGAAACTGTTGGAGTGGCATCCAGTGCCCACTGCTGCCAGCCTTGCTTTGCCATGGGTCCCTGTCTCTGTGGAGGCACCAGCTTGTGGGTCACTGCTCATTGCACCATGCATTTGAGACAGCAAAGTCCACCGACAGTGTGAAGCAATGGTATACCAGCTGCTCTCTTGCATAAGCGAATGATCTGATCACACGGGATTCTTGTGGAGTGACATCTCTGAATAGTCTGTTTTCCACATGTAAATTTGTGCCTTATACCCTGAGTTGTGTTCACTGTGAACTGTCCATATGATCAGCATTCCCCACCACCACCAATAACCCTTTTGAAATAAATGCAGGTATTGACACTTCCTCATCCCTCCAGTCCCTTGGAAGACTGGAATCAGACAGAATAAAGGAGAATGCAGGGGTGGTGGTTGTGATGTGGCAGTCTGGGCATGCCAACTCACCCACCCCGAGACTGCCAAGCATGGGTCCCTGGGCTGTGGGTGACAGATCCCCCTCCCACCTCCAGAGCCCCCCCATCCCTTACATCCTCAGATCATTTCAATCAGGCCATGTTCTCATGAGCCAGCAAACCCCCCTACCAACTGGCTGGAGACCATGCCATGTACGGTTGGGCAGGTACCTGGGTGGTGTCTCCAAGCTGGGTGCCATGCATATACATGCAATGCACACAAGGCAGAGAAATGAAAATAGACATGGTGGGCCAGCCTCTGCTATGCTCACCAAGGGGCCCCAGTGCATGGCCAAGTACCACAGTGAGTGGGAGACATTGCTGGGAGAAAGAATTTGTTTTTTAGTGTGTGTGTGTGTTTATCTTTTTGTTGTGGTGGATAGAGGCACAGCATGGAGTGTGTTTCCATGCCACTTGATTTTCATTTGTTCAGCAGTGGGGCAGGGGGCTTTTGTAGTCTCTTACTAGGAACGAAGGGTGCTCTGCAGGCCCCAGGCACCACTGTGGCCTATAGTGTGTAGTTGATAGTCTTTGTCTTTTATCTCCATTTTCATCATCTGTGTTGTGGCACAGCAGCAGCTCACGGGCTGCATCTCTGCCTTGCTCAACATGCCTTTATCCTGGAAGCCCTTCAGCTCCTTCATCCCAGCCAAAGCTAGGCCATGGACAGGAGCTCCAAACTGTGCAGTACAAGCTGGCACTGACCATCTGGTGGCCTTTGGTACTGGTCTGTTGCAGAGGTGACAGGGCCTCCCAGGGAGGTGTCTGCTCAGATGGCACAGTACAACTTCTAACTGCCTTGTCTGTGGGGGACTAGGGTTGGAGTTTCTGCAGAGGTCTTTGCTGTTGCCCCTGCACGGTGGCTGTCCCTATGCTGGGCATTCTGGAGGCCCTGAGCTGACATATGGGTCCTGAGTGTTTTTTGCAAGTGCTGGGCCAAGTCACACTGTCTGGTCTCCATTGCTCAGCCTTTTAGTGCCCCAGAATCCCCTGCCCAGCTTTCACTGCAGAAGCAAAAGCTCTTCCAAAACAAACAGACATTCAACTGGTGCAAGAGTCAGAAAGACACCCAGTGTGCTAAGGAACTGAACCATGTGATTAAGAACAGCACGTCTCTGGACTGGGCTGTTGGCCCCAGGAGCTAGGGCCCCACTTGTCTCAGGACTAGGTGGCGGCAACCCTGATCCAGAAGTGGCGCAGGAGGGCTCCCATTTACTGATTGGGGCCACCAGACAGATGGGGTCTTTAGCATTGCACTGGGAGGATCACAAGTCCTTCTCACTGACTCCCCTGGGGGGTGGAGGTGGGCCCATGACCTCTCAGAGGGTGAAGGCTGAACTGATGGGCATTAAACGTGGCTGGACAGGAAGATGTGCAGATGTGCCTCCAGTGAATGGAAATGAAACCTGAGAAAATGAAGAGAGGCAGCTGCACACATACACACGTGCACCCACGGATGCCACTCAGTGCCAGCCCTGCTGTGGAGGTCAAAATGTGGGTTTGGCAGCTGCTATCCCTGGCAGCTGCAATCTTCAGCTAGGGTGGCCAATGACTTTCTTACTCATCCTAATCAGCCTCCCAAGAACCATTAGTATTTTTTTTGACAGGCAGAGTTAGACAGTGAGAGAGAGAGACAGAGAGAAAGGTCTTCCTTCCATTGGCTCACTCCCCAAATGGCTGCTATGGTCGGGGCGCTGCGCTGATCTGAAGCCAGGAGCCAGGTGCTTCCTCCTGGTCTCCCATGCGGGTGCAGGACCCAAGGACCTGGGCCATCCTCCACTGCCTTCCTGGGCCACAGCAGAGAGCTGGACTGGAAGAGGAGCAACCAGGACAGAACTGGCACCCCGACTGGGACTAGAACCTGGGGTGCTGGTGCCGCAGGTGGAGGATTAGCCTAGTGAGCCATGGCACCAGCCTGAACCATTAGTATTCTGAGAGCAGTCATTGCTCAGCTAGCGGTGATCTCTCTCGGCTGCAGCAGCAGGGAGAGCAGGTAACTGTGAAATCAGGAGCATTCTTGAAGGGTGGTTTCCAACAACAGGAGAAAAAAACAGATAAAGGTGACCTCAGACACAAATGCCAGGATACCAGCAGATAAGGGACACAGACACAATTTGACCCCCAGGGGTTTACTAGGACAGGAAAGAATAGATAGAAATCCAGGCTGGCATCCAGTCACTCTCTTTCCGATGCACAGGTCACAGAGTGGTGAGAATACAGGCCCAGCTCAAGGTCATTTCTCTGGTGCAAGGACTGGACACTTAGTACATGCAGTCCCAAGTCACTGCAAAAGCATGGATTTCAGAAAGAAAATGGAAAGGGGAACAGGCCCCTACACAGGGGGACAGGGCTTCCAGTTGTCACTAGCAACAACAGTTTACATCAACAGCACCTCCAGTTTGCATCTTAATCTGCTCCATGGCGCTAGTGCCAGTGGAGCAGGCAGCACAGACACGAATGTCCCCACATTTTTACCTTCACTGGAGGCCAAGCATCTCCAGCTGGGCAATCAGCACAAATAAACCCAAGATGTTGAGACACCAGAGTGAGAGGGTGACAGGAAGGACTACATGTGTGAAGCAGCTGCTGGCTTTTCATGCCAGCCCTCTAGGCCACTCTGCCCAAGGAGCACTCCGGCATCATTGCCGATGGACACGCTGAAAGATTGAGCCTGGAAGAGCCTCCAGTGGGAGATAGAGGCAGAGGTAGCTCCTCCCAGCTATTCCTCCTCCACATCTTGGCCCCACAATCCCTGTCACCACCCCACACTCACCCCCTGCAGTCTGTCAGCCGTGAGTGCCCATGGCAGAGATAGGCTGACCATCTCCTCCCTAGTGTCACCACATGGAGTTCCTGCTCAGATACCCCCCACCCAGCACTCAACACACGACCTCAAGAAGACAAAAGCCTTTCACAGTCCCAGATATGCCTGCTGGTCAGTATGGGGACATGGAGGGCATCTACCAAGGCAGCTGTGGGAAGGAGCACATGTGCACTCTGTGAAGAGAGGCACTGTGCAAACAGCTGCCTCCCTCCCATCTCATGGGTCACAGTCAAGAGCCTGCAGTTAAAAAGGAAGTTACATATTCCAAAGTGTGCACTGCATGGGCTGTACTGTTCTGAAGATCTGCCCTGCCTTTGCAGGGGACATGACAGTGATGTGTTGTGGGGGGTGGGGAGAAAGAGGCAGAGGAGCAACATGGTTGAAGGTTGATATAAGTGTGGCTGCTTTGAATTCTTACTGATGTTTAATTTTGTTGACGAACTGCAGCTTAATCCCATTCGGCTTCCATGGTGAAGGGAAGGGCTGTGGTGACCTCTCTTGCTTGGGGAGAGGAGATGATGTGAGACTGGTGTGTATGACTAGAAGCAGCTACATCTAGCCATGTTGTCTGACTCTAATTTAAACAGTATAAGTTAGTAGGGCAAGGTTGGCGCGGCAGCCAAAGTAAGCAAGGTGAAAATTACTATGTGTTGGAGCAACTGCATCTCATTTTAACTGGGTGCCTGCAAAGCAAGATCAAAACCTTTCCTTGTCACTCCATCTGCAGGGCTTTCCAAACAAAAACCAAAGGGATGCTCTTGTAATTGGGAGACAGTGACCCAGAACAGTCCTAATGACTCAACTGGGGCTCACAGAGCCAGCTCCGGCCCCAGCATGACTCACCGTAAGGTGGGGGCTCCTGGTGACCATCATCTCTAAGGTGGTAGCCTGGTGTGGCTTCCAAGACAGCAGGTCCTGTTGTGAGTCTGTGCGCCTGGGTTCCAGTTAGAGCTGGCCTGGCCATTTGGGCCAGCAAATCCAACTCTTGGCACCGTGTTGTCTACATCTGCAAAAAAGCCTTGGTGAGGAGAGGAAATATCAGCAGTGGGGAGCATTCTACCAGTGCTGGCAAAAATGTACTGCACCTGCCTTCACCACATAGTGCATGGACAAGCCCTCAACCTTTCAGACATCACGTTAAAGGATGTGAGCCCCCATCCTACTGACCATGAAATGTCTTTCTCTGTCCCCTATTCTCCTTATCTGTCAACAAAACATCAAGGCGGGCCTGGGGATACAGAAGCCTTGCTGGGCCTGATAAAGAATTCTGGTCTTTTCCACAGGGGTGGCCATCTCTACCTGATGCCCACTCCAGGCCTGGGATCTCTGAACACTGTCACTCAGTCCCCTTTGTTCCCAGATGTACAGGGTCTGGGGAGAACTGGCCATTCCCTCCCTGATCTCCATGTCCCCTACCCCTAGGGCTCTTCTGCCTGATTGGCCTCATCTGTGATCTCTGGGCAAGACCCTCAGGTCTTGAGAAGGTGGCAGAATGCACAGCAGAGAGCACAACTGGAAATCCACCTGCTACCTTATTTCATGGTGCCTGTGACCAGCAAATGGCACCTGCACTCCTGAGCTTATCTGTCTGCTATGGCAATTTACTATTTCCGTTTTTAGTTTATTTATTCACTTTTTTGTTGATTTGAAAAGGAGAGAGATAGAGATAGAGATAGAGAGAGAGAGAGAGAGAGAGAGAGAGAGAGAGCCTCCATTTGGTGCTTTGTTTCCCCAAACACCCACAACAGCAGGGGCAGGGGCAGGCCAAAGATAGGAGCCAGAAACTCAACTGGGATCTCCCATGTGGGTAACAGGGACCCATGCACTTGCGCTATCACCAGCAGCGTGTGCATTAGCAGAGAGCTGGAGTCAGAAGTCTGGAACTCCATGTGGGTCCCTCACATGGGTGACAGGTGCACAAGGATTTGAGCCATCACCTGCTGCCTCCCAGGGTGTCTACTGGCAGGAAGCTAGATCAGAAGCAGAGACAGAACTAAATCCCAGGCATTATGAGATACAAGTGTCATACTCTGCAGGTTCACCAACTGTACCACAATGCCAGAGCTGATTCCCTCACAACTGTTTCCCCAAATGCATCTGTGTGCTCCTCTGTCTGGGCCTGGAGAGTTTCCATCTTCAGCTGCAGGTGGCCCCAGGGGGGAAGTGCTGCTCCCTCCATCCTTAGCCTATTCCTGCCTCCTGCCGTGAGTTCTTGCCACTCCTTTCAACAGGAAGACTCTGTTTTCACTCCGAAGCAGCACATGGAATATAAGGGCACATCTCATGGTGCCCAGAGACCTGGTTCAATAGCTGTCTTTAAAGATGAAGAAATCACAACCTGAGAGTTGCTTGCCACACACTGGTGGCAAAAAGGAGGTGTCCCCATTTCTAATCCACCGCACTGCCAAGACCATCCTCTATTAGCTTCTGAAAAGAGTAACTCAGAACATGCAGTCTGAAATAGACAAATTCGGAGTGGGCACTGGGCACAATCAATAAGCTGCCGCTTGGGATGACCACCTCCCATGTCAGAGTGCCTGGCTGGAGTCCCATCTTGTTTCCTGCTGAAGTGCACCCTCAGAAGCAAATGGAATGGCTCAAGTCTTTGAGCCCCCTACCACCCATGTGGGAGACACAGATTCAATGCCAGGCTCCTAGCTTTGGCCTGGTCCAGCCCTGGCCATTGCAGGCATTTAGGGAATGAACCAGTGGGTGGAAGATCTCTATGTATCTGTACATCTGTCTCTTTCTCTCTCTTTCTGTCTTTTGGATAAAATGGGGGGAAAAAAGAGGAAAGAAAAAAATGAAAAGGAAAAAAGGTAGAATTTGATCTACCTCTCAGGTGACAGCCCCAAAGCATGTGGTGCAGTGTTGGCAGATGGCTCCACAGGCTCAGTTTGTGCCATCCAGCTTCAGACTCTAATTGGATTCCAGGAGCTTTTCTAATTGTGCCAGTCTCTCAGTGAACAGGAAGGGCAGAGAGGCAGTGGGTGCAACAGACCCAGTAATTTTTACTAACTAACCCAGGAGCCACACAGAAGGAACACTTTCACTCACATCCCACGGGAAGGCACAGAATCCCAGAGCCACACCAAACAGCCAGAGAAGCAGGGAAATGAAGACTTTGGGCCATGTGCACTGATAAAACTCAGCAGATTGTATTGCTTTTAAAAGGAATGCAGAGTAAAGATTACACATACAGTCTGAAGGTATAAAACCTCTAGAAGAAAACAGAAGGAGGAAGATTCCTTGACACTGACCTTGATGATAACTTTTTATATAGGACACTAAAAGAACAGGCAACAAGAGCAAGAATAAACACATGGGACATTCAATTGAAAAGCTTCTGTACAGCAATACAACCAGTGAAAAGAATGGAAAATCAACTGTGGAAGAGCAGAATATACTTGCAAACCATATTTCTGATTAATATCCAAAATTTATAAGGAATTCACAAGACTCAATAGCAAAAACTACAAATTGAATTTTTAAAACTGGTAAAGGATCTCATTCCAAAGGAAATCTAAAAATGGCCAACAGATCTATGAAAAGGCACTCTACATTGATACTGATCAGAAAAACTCAAGTCAAAATGGCACAGTGAGATGTCACTTCACATCTGTCAGATCACCACTGCTGGGAAGGACATGGAGAAGGTGACACTCCACACACTGTGGGTCAGAATGTACATTACTACAGCCATCATGGAAAACAGGATGGAGGACCTTCAAAAGTGACAAGCAGATCTGCCATCCAACCCAGCAGTCCTACCTCTGGGTCTGTATTCGTTAGCTTTTCACAACATTTCACAACACCTGACAGGAGCAGTTTCAGAGAGGTCAATTTCAGCTTACAGCTCAGGGGGCCACAGTCTGAGGTGCTGCACCTGGGGGAAGCTGAATAAAGCAGATGCGGGGCAGAAGCGCACTCATGGGGCAGGCCAGGGAGCAGGGGCTGGAGCAGGCTCTTCCTTCAAAGCACACGTCTCTCTCCAAAGAGCCACATAGAGTTGATCACAGGACTCCAGCCTCTCATCCTCACCCACTCTGATCACTTTCTAAGGCCTCCGCTTCTGAGATCGAAATTGGATTGAACACAGTGCCCGTAATGCATTCATATAAGTCTCTGGGGATCAAGAGTCCAACACATGGGTCTCTGGGGGACACCCAAATTACTCCTCAAACCACAACAGGGTAGGGGTCCCAAAGAAGTGAGATCAGGGTGTGGAAGACTTATCTGCATCCCATGTCCATTGCAGCACCATCCACAATAGCCACAACACAGAACAACATAAGCCTCCATAGATGGATGAATGGACAAATTGTGGTGTGTGTATAAAATGGACTATTACTCAACTATTAAAATAATGAAATGCAGTCACTTGAGACACAGGTGAATGTAGACGACATTATGCTAAATAAATTAGGCCAGACACAGAAGGACAAATACTGCATGACCTCACCTACACATGGAATCTAGCAAAGTAGCTGGCACAATAGCAGAGACTGGATTGGTGGTTGCTGGGGTGGGAGAGCCAGGGAGATGTTGGGCAGAGGACACAAACTCTGTTACAAGAGGAACACGATCTGGATGTGTCGACTTGGTCATAGTGACCAGTATGCCAGATCATCGTGTTGTGCACCTTGAGTGTAGTCAGCCTGTGTCAGGAAACCAGCATTGTACCTTCCTCTGTCTCACAGGAACACACAAGACATATGGTGCTCCTGACCTGCACATGGTCTGGGTGCCCTCTCCTGGCACATCACCACACATTGCAAAGCTCTGCTCCCTCTTTAGATTATAAGCATGACAAGAGCAGAAATGGTACCTTTTTCACCTCTATACTTCCATGTCTCTCTGAGCCTGCCAGGTTGGAGGTGCCCAGAGCACCATTTGCTACATCAAGCTCTCATTATCAGATGACACATGGTGAGGAGCAGTCTCCACATGGCACCAAAAGTGAGCCACTCCCCACGGAGTGTCAGCTGCACACTCAGCAGGGCCAGTCCCTGCGCCAGGTTTCCTGGGCACCAGGCCACTGTATCCTCCCAAGAACCACATCAGATAGGTTCCTCTGCCATGTCCATTCAATAGATGTGGCAGCTGCACTACAGAGATGTGAAAGCTGCCATTCCTACCATGAGGTCACCCCGCAGCCAGTCCTTTCCATCTCTGTCTCATCGGCTGGCTTGGGGCTCGGACATGTCAGAAGCGGCCTCGGTCATTCCCCCACCAGGGGTGGGATCCCACCAACACTCAGGGCCGTGTGCCCAGGAACAGCTGGGGCACAGGAAGCCAGGCTCTCATCCTGTTCTCTGGTGGCTCTCACTGATGAGGTGTGCAGGCTGCAATGCCCACATCTGAAACTCAGGGAAAACCTGCCTGTGCCCTTCACCTTCAGCAGATCCCCAGCCCAGTGCACACCCAATACCTCAGCCCTTTGCAAAACCACAAGATGAGCTGGCCATGCTGAGACCAGGACACCCATCAGAGGTGACCAAGACTCTGGTGGATTCCACCCTAGGGTAGCACTGGGGACCCCAGGCCCCTCGACTCTGTACAGACCAAGCACTCACACAAGCCTGATATGTGAGAGGGGAGGCAGGGATGGAGAAGAGGATGGACAACAGAGGGAGGGAAAGAGGGAAAGAGGATAGGAGAGAGAGGGGAGGGGAGAGAAAAGATTGTTTCCCTTCCTTAATGCTCTGTTGTGTAAACACTGATAAGAATCTCCTAAGACTACTTCAGCAGTCAATGCAATTTGTGTGTCTTGAAGGGAAAAGACTCAGGATTTGCAGGGAAAAAGACAGCAAGATTTGATTTCACAGACACTTCAGAAATGATTACATCGTCTCACCAGTTTTCAACAAATATAATCTGTGGCATTCAGCCTGTGAGACAGGTGCACTGCCTTGAGCGCAGCAAACTGCAAATTAAGTTTTTCTTAATGCTGTGCAAATCTCCTATGAAAAAATCTTTTGTGAGTTTTGATGTTTCAAACAATTTTACCAAGAGCAGAAGACAAAGAATATATTTTCACACTGAGCTAGTTTCCTAGGAAACACAGAAAATGTAATCGATATCTCTTAGAGGAAATTTAAGGACAAGGACTCCTCTTTGCTTATTTAATTTTTTCCAGCAGTGTTAATAACAGCCTCTGACTCCCCTGCAGTGGGAGCAGACCATGGTGCTGGTGCCCTGTGACTGGGGCAGAGGGTCCTTCAGTGAATCACGTGCCTGCACCACACAAAGAAAGAGCAGCTGAGTCTAAGGCAGCCCCCAGGATGGTCTAGGGGAGAAATTTCAAAACTAGGATCCGAACCTCTGGCTCTCCCATGGCGAAACACTCCTACACCACAGCTCAGATCCAGGAAGAAAACCTGATGACCGTGCCTTTTCCAATGGTAACCAAATTCATCTGCCTCCAGGTCCCCAAGTGCCCCTGCTGTTTATTTCAGCCTCTTTCATGAGCTGGTTCTTCCCTGTCTCTGTAATTTGCCTGCATGTGTGCGCTGATTCAGCAGCACTCATATTAACAGGGGTGCAGGAACACAGGGAGCCCAGGAACACAGGGAGCCCAGGACTGGTGGTAGGGAGCCTGAAGGCAGGAGAGAGGTCTGGGGGTGCATGGTTGCCTGCACCAACACCTGGGCTGGTCCTACTGGCCTGCACTCCGTTTTCCAGAGGAAATTAAAACCAGCAGGGGGAAGGAACATCTGGCAATGTGGGAAGCAGTTAAACCTGATTATAAAATAAATAAAGCATCAAAGCTTCAAGTTCTACTTATGCAGAAATCTGGGATAAAAAGTGAAATGTTGAATGAGAGAAGTCTGGGGCCCCTGTGTAGCTGGGCAAGGCTTGTCAGGGAAGGGGGCACAGCCTCATAGGGAGCTCCTGGCTCTGCAGGGACTTCAGCCAGGGTCACAATGTGGTGCTGGTGGTAGGCTTGCTCCTGGCATGAGTCCACCCCCTGACTCCATGGCCCAGAGATGGGGAGAGTCAGGGTGTTCACCACACAACTCTACAGGCACTACACTGCAATAGGTGCCCAGGATGAGGGGGAGCCAGCCCATCAGCAGTCCAGGTGGGAGCTGTGCCAGCCATACCAGCAGGGGCAGGGTGGGCTGCACTGTGTCCCTGCTGGAGGGACACCACAGCCCCTGCCCCAACACATTTTCCACACAGGTTGAATGGGGCTGAAGTGAACCCACAAGAGCTTGAGTAGACACAGCCTGGGGGGAACTGCAGGGTGGGGAGAGATGAGGCATCCTCCCCCATGCCCCCATCCCCCGGCCCTGGAACTGTGCTGTGCCCAGGAGCCTCAGGTGTGGAGGAAGTCTGGATGCTGAGTTCACTGGCCTTGTTCTCCACAGCATTATCTTCAGAAAGTTAAGGCTCCCTTTTGTGTATCCTTGATGGGACTACATGACAGTAGTTTTCCTGCCTTTAGCTAAGAGGTGACTGACCAGGTGACCCAAGACTTCTTCGAAAGTCTGGAGGACTGGAGAACTGAATGCAGGGGTTCCCTAGGCATGCCCTGCAAGGCAGCAGCCCGAGCTCCACAGCTAGAAGCTGCTCTGGAGAGACGCTCAGCTGCCCACAGCTGTCAGGAGTGGGAAGCACAGGGTGAGAGAGGATGCCCAGGTGGGAGCAAGCACCAGTCCAGGACAGGTGGGGGCATAGGCAGTGACATCTGGCAGGGAGTGCAGCCAGGGGCCCAAACTCTTGAGGCAGAGTCAAGATGCAAATGGTTAGATAACACAAAAACACTCAGACCTGGTGGGAGGAGGAAGCAGGTATCACCCAGGGACATCTCAACAAGCCCCTTGCAGGGCTCCATTGGCCTCATGGGGCCCTGGAGCCCAGAGCCAGAAAGTCAGAGAGCAGGGCCTTCTCTATGCATCCAAAAGCCCTTGGTCCCATGCAAGCTCAGGTCTGGAAAGTGCTGTTATTGACGTACTGCAGGTGACCACTACCAATGGCCCCTCCACAATCCCCACTCCTGCGGAGATGGCCCAGGCTCTGCACTCAGCCTAGGGACTCACAGTGGAGCCCAGGGCTTGGCTGCGGGGCCATCAGAGGAGGCCTGAGAGCTCCCCTCTGCTCCTGGAGGCCTGTGCAGGTGCAGGCCACACCTGCCTCTTCTGAAGCTCCACAGAGAGGGGCAGAGGCTGAAAGTGGGGCTGCTTGCAGCAACAACCTCACCTTCCTTTGCCTCAGTTTACCTGCTGGAAGAACAAGGAGAGGGCCAGAATTTGGCCCCCGGGGCCTGGAAGTCAGCACACTGCCTCGAGCTGGCTGTCACCTCCAGACTGCACACTTAGATATCAAACCAAAGGCAGTGCTGTGAGCAGTGGCCAGGAGTAGTGTGTTCAGAAAGAAAGGACACGGTGCACAGTTAGGGCAATGAAGCAGGTGCTCAATGCATTTTCATTCCTTGATGGTGACATTAAAATTCTGTTCTTCCCAGGCTAGCAGAGCCTCAGCTGACAGGCCAGGTGGGAGTCTCAGGCCATGGATGGTGTTTGGAGGAGGCTCCATAAGTCTCTGGTCTCTCTGGGTGCAAAGCTGACACAAATCCCAACACAATTCCAGTGGCCACAAAAAATGGGCCCATCTCCCCAAAATGCCTACCAGGAACCTAAAGCACAACCTTGGGGTTTGCAGGAGCATGACACGGGGCCTATGAAACCCTCAGGAGCCAGAGGAGAATCCCCCAGCAGGAGCGAGCAGAGGACCCCACATACTGGGGCCTGTGGGGGCTTTAATGAGGCTTTGGGGAGGACAGGGCCTGCCCAGCCTTGTGTTAGAGGTGGGGCTGAGGTCTGGGACTGTGGAAGGCATAGTCCTGAGGGAGACAGAGCACAGCAGTACAGCCCCAAGGGAGGCGGTTCCAGAATCTGGTCAGCAGCCAGGCGTCCATGTCATTGAGGAGCATGGCCATCCACAAGGAGGTCTGCACTCAGTGGTGATCCTGGGGTAGCCCACCTGTGCCTCTTCAAACGTGTGCATGCACACACACATACATGGACAGAGCCCTGTAATGCATGCACACACACACAGCCCCTTCACACACATGAACACACAAGTACACACTCAGAAATGTACGTACATACACAGATGTATGTACATAGCCCCATAAGACACACACACTCACACACGCATGGACACAACTCCATAACGTAAACAGCCCTGTCACCCTTGCACATGCATATACACAGCCCCATAATGAATACAAACACATATGCACACATGCAGCCTTTTCACACACAAACACACAGACAGATAAACACAGCCCATACACACCACCTGCCCGCCCTGCAGCACCCTGCCTCTCTGAGTTTGGCCAGGCTCAAGGATGCTGAAGCTCCTCATGGTTTTAGCTTCCCTGTTCTGAACATCACTAAAATTAAGCTCCTTCTTTGCTCATGAAAACAACAGGAGAACACTGTCTCTTCTGTCATGGGGCCATTGCCTTACTTCATGTTTGTATGTGCATCAGGCAAGGCTTTAATCTTGTCTTCCAAACAGACACACGTTGCTCCAATGCCATTTATTGAGTAAAGCAATGCTCCCCTCTTCCCCCCTGCCTGGTGACCCTAGTGACTTGACACAGCTCTGCCAAAGCAGCTGGTCTGCAGCTCTGTCTCCCAGAATCTTTTCCCAGTAAGGTTATGGGCAAGGGATGGCTACAGAACAGATCTGGAAGCTTGGGTGACAGCACAGCCTCTGTACCTCTAAGGGCACTGCAGGTGCAAGGTGCTGTTGGCAGCCCTTGCCTGCTGGCTGGGGGCAGCACTTGACCTGCACTCTTTTTCTCCCAGCAGACCTTGTCCCACAGCCTCTGTGAGCCCCGGGGCTCCATGGCATCAAGGGTGCAGGTGGAGAAAGACTGCTGAGGTTCAGGCATCCTCGTGGATTGCAGTCTGCCTTTTGCACCCGGGCTCCTAGTGCTTTCCTCACTGGCTTCTGACCAGGCTGACAGGAGCAGGCAGCCCTGCACAGCCTTCCCCATGGGCCCTAGCCCACTCTGTAGTGGCCAGTCACACCTTCCTGCTAGCTGTGGCTTTCAAAATTCTGCAAGCTCATGACAAGAGCCTTGGGTAATTACTGACATCATAAATAAGAGTGTCAATTGTTAAATCAACAACAGAAGTCACTGTGCACCTGCTCTCCATGTAGGATCTCTGTCCTTAATGTGTTGTACTATGCGAATTAATGGTAAAACTACTACTCAAACAGTACTCTGTACTTTGTGTGTCTGTGTGGGTGCAGTCTATTGAAATCTTTACTTAGTTGATCTTCTGTATATAAAGATAATTGAAAATGAATCATGATGAAGAATGGGATGGGAGGGAGTGTGGGAGATGGGATGGTTGTGGGTGGGATTGTGGTTATGGGGGGAAAGGCCGCTATAATCCAAAAGTTTTACTTTGGAAATTTTTATTTATTAAATAAAAGTTCAAAAAAAAGTCTGCAAACTTTCCCAAACATGCCCTGGGGGACGAAATCCCACCCACAGAGAACTTCCACTCTGCATCCCTGGTGGGGCTTCTGAGTGACATTGTGGCCTTTATCAAGCCACATCACCACAGTCATTCCTACCCACCCACGACTTTTCCCATTAGCACCAGTGCCGTGCCTTTCAGAACACAGTGGTTGCACCATGGGCAAAACCATGCCGCCCCTGCATCCACATGTTTCCCGGCATGGATTGCGTAGTCACACGCCCATGCTACCACGTCCCCTCACAGCCGTCCTGTACACTGAACCCCCAGTCCACATGGGAATGCAGTTAAGCTGGGTTGTGGGCAGGACTGTTGTGTAGGGTGGGCATCTCCCATCACTTTACATGTTCAGACTCTCCTTCTTAAGGGACTTTCAGCACCCAGCAGGCAAATCAGGGGAGTCTTTCTGGTAGCTTTGGGATCCACAAGGAGAAAAAGCCTATACTTCTGGGAATGGAGAGTCCCTACTCCCACATCCAGGGAAGAATAGTCCTTGTCAAGGTCCCTGCGGGTGCCTAAAGGTCAACCAATGAGGATAAGACCTGCCTTAACCTTTAACCCCCACACCCTGTATCTATAAAAGGAGCCCTCCCAACCTTTGACACGTGACTTCCCCAGCCCCCATGCTGTTGGGACCAGGGAACCTCGCCCAGGAGTGGAACCCCAATTAAAGCTTGTGAATTAATTGATCCATCTGCCTGGGAAGATTTGTTATGCACCGGACACCTTGCAGATGGTGCCAAAACCTGAGAAAGAAAGTTTTAAAGTAAGGACATAACTTTCCTGACGGGCATTATCTGCCTCAACATAAACCATTATATAACATGCCTGGGACTATAGACTTCTAGTTTAGTCCCCCAAAGATTAGAGATGGGACTTGAGCACCCCGTTGACTTGCATCCTCTGGTCTGCTTTAACAAAATTCAGGAGGAAATGAAAGCTAGGCATCAGAAGCAATGTAAAGATAGGTGGCAGGACTATTAAATGTAACTGTACAGAGATCTGCCCTCAAGAGACCCAACAGGCCAGTCTACTGCAATGGCTTTCAATGTGGCAAGCCTGGGCTTCAGCAGAAGTCAGCTTGTGAAGAGCCCTGGCAGCTCTGCCAGCCAAGAGTTGGATCACTGGAAATGGAACTGCCCTGGAGTCGAAGGATGCCCAGGTCAGAGCCACAGATCTTATTGGCTCTAATCTGAAAAGCCCTTCACTCAGCCCAGCTTCCAAAGTGACCACCACTGTTGAGGGGAGACGGCCAAGTAGGGTCAGCAACATTGCAGGCAGAACTGTAAATTTCCTGTTAGAGATGCCACCTGCCTTTACCTGGCCAGCTCTCCTCCCAGGCCAGGTAGGTAATGGAAGTCAACAGGGTGCCTTCTCCAAGGAAGTTCACACCTCCCTTAGGATGTACCCTATGTGAAGAGAGATAAGTCTAGGTCTCATAATTTACAAGGGCTTAAAGCCCACCTGATTAATTTATTAGGCCCCTTCTCTCAGTTTCTATTTGGCTAAGACAGCATCTTTCTTGGGTCCTCTAATAATGACTTTGTCCTTTGTTCCACACCCTGTCTAGCCCACTTGGGCCTCATTCCTTTGTAATCATAGCCTCTACTCTAACATCAATGGCTCTACTCCCAACCTGTGTACTGATGGTCCTCTCCTCCACTTAATGTTGTATGATTATTCAGAATTTCTCTACAGACAAACCCCTCTACCTGCAAAAGTTGAGTGGCCTTTCCCCCAGTCTTGGCTGGGATCAGATTTAAGCCACATCCATCAAACAATCCTCACAAGGTTCCAGAGACCCCCCATTTTCTCTCCTCTATGAAATCCTTTCATTACCTGGTTAATGCCACTCTTAGGATCATTGGTTGCTATTCTTACCCTGACTTATGTACTACAGTGTCTGTTTAAGTGTTTACAGCAGGTGATAATGGAATGAATCAAGGCCTTCAGCAACCAGGCAATCAACCAGGTGCTTCTCCATCCATACATGCCTATCCCTGCAGAGCCCCAAGATACCCCCAGCAGGCCCCTGTAGATGATGTCCCCAGTCAGCAGGAAGTAGTGAGAGACTCATCGTTGCCCCCTTTCCTATCATCAAAAGGTTGGGATGGTAGCTTTGGGATCCGCAAGGAGAAAAGGCCTATACTTCTGGGAATGGAGAGTCCCTACCTGTATTTCTGGGGAAGAAAAGTCCTTTTCAAGGTCCCTGTAGGGGCCTAAAGTTCAACCAATGAGGATAAGACCTGCCTCAACCTTTAACCCCCACACATATCTATAAAAGCAGCCCTCCCAACCTCTGAAGTGCGGCTTCCCCAGCCCCTGCTCTGTTGGGACCATGGAACCTCACCCAGGAGTGGAATCTCAATAAAAGCTTGTGAATTAATTGATCCATCTGCCTGGGAAGATTTGTTACACACCAGACACAGAGCCTGGTGCTGTGGCATAGAGGGTAAAGCTGCGTCCTGCAGTCCCAGCACCCCATAGGGGTGCTGGTTCAAATCCTAGCTGCTCCACTTCTGATCCATCTCCCTACTAATGTGCCTGGGAAAGCAGTGGAGAATGATCCAAGTGCTTTGGCCCCTGTGACCACGTGGAAGAACCAGAAGAAGATCCTGGCTCCTGGCTTCAGATAGGACCAGCTCTTGCCATTGCAGCCATTTGGGGAGTGAACCAGTGCATGGAAGATCCTCTTTCTCTGCCTCTTACTCTCTGTAACTCTGCCTTTCAAGTAAATAAGTAAATCTTTAAAAACAAAAAGAAACTAAATTAAATTATACTTCTTACAAATGAAATAAGGAACACTGCATCACATCTTTTATGCATTATTGTTCTTAGGTCAAAATTATACATGATTTTAAAGTATCTAAGAAAAACAAGTATACATTTTGCAAGCAAGAAAATGTTAATGACTCTGAAAACATCTTTAGTTTGTTTTTACCAACAAATGTGAAGCAATTTAAGGTGTCACATGAGCCAAAATATATTTGGATTAATTTAATAGTTTTAATTTATGTGAGTCATCACTGATATATATCACGTAAAATAGAGCTCTTAAGGAATTTTTACCATGTAGATGCAACATAGAACATATGCACACACACACACATATGAAACACATATATCATAAGACAGAATAATAAAGCAGTTTCTATCAGGGTTGGTGTTGTGGGCTAAGCCTCCGTCTGTGGCACCAGCATCCCATATGGGAACCAGGTTTGAGTTCAGCTGCTCCACTTCTGATCCAACTCTCTGCTACCTCGTGGGAAGGCATAGAAGATGACCCAAAGTGCTGGGCCCTGGCACCTACATGGGCGATCGGGAGGAAGCTCCTGGCTTTGGATTGACTTAGCTACAGCCCTAGTGGCCATTTGAAGGAGTGAACCACTGGATGGAAGATCTTTCTCTCTGTTTTTCCATCTCTCTGTCTGTAACTCTATCTCTTGAACAAATAAATAAATCTTTAAAAAAATAAAAAAGCAGTTTCTGTAATAGCTTTTTCAAATCTTAATCTTTAAATTTTAAAATTTATCTTTAAAAAAATCTTTAATTTTTAAAATTATTATTGATTGATTAGAATTATTTATTGCTCTTAGTAACCTTAATTATTCATAAATTTTCCTCAGTTGCAACCAGCAGGAAAAAAAATCACTTGTGCAGTTTAGAAAATAACTTTAGTGGCCGGCGCCATGGCTTAACAGGCTAATCCTCCGCCTTGCGGCACTGGTACACCAGGTTCTAGTCCCGGTTGGGGCGCCGCATTCTATCCCGGTTGCCCCTCTTCCAGGCCAGCTCTCTGCTATGGCCCGGGAAGGCAGTGGAGGATGGCCCAAGTCCTTGGGCCCTGCATCTGCATGGGAGACCAGGAGAAGCACCTGGCTCCTGGCTTCGGATCAGCGAGATGCGCCAGCCGCAGCGGCCATTGGAGGATGAACAAATGGCAAAAAGGAAGACCTTTCTCTCTGTCTCTCTCTCTCACTATCCACTCTGCCTGTCAAAAAAAAAAAAAAAGAAAAGAAAAGAAAAGAAAAGAAAAGAGCTTTAGTTTCAGTAAAGGAGCTGAACTTTTTTTTTTTTTTTTTGACAGGCAGAGTGGACAGTGAGAGAGAGAGAGAGACAGAGAGAAAGGTCTTCCTTTGCCGCTGGTTCACCCTCTAATGGCCGCCGCGGTAGCGCGCTGCGCCCGGCGCACCGTGCTGTTCCGATGGCAGGAGCCAGGTGCTTATCCTGGTCTCCCATGGGGTGCAGAGCCCAAACACTTGGGCCATCCTCCACTGCACTCCCTAGCCACAGCAGAGAGCTGGCCTGGAAGAGGGGCAACCGGGAAGAGCTGAACATTTTTACCTGTACAGAAAATTATGTATTCATTTCAGATTCAGCTGTCACTCTAATAGTTACAGAAATGCTTTGTGTTGCATTATTTTTGATTCTTATTCCCCACTGTCATTTACCTCAGGGGCTCTTGTGGAAATGAAATTGGACATGACCCCCTAAAACCTACACTGAAATGTGGCTCTTTAAAGTTTCCCAGAAGTGCTATCTGGGGTGCCACATGTGCTACCAGAATTTGGGGTGCCATATGATTTCACCATGGGCTTATTACTAAATCCCCAATATTAATAAGCCCAAGAGGGTTCTTGCCTAATATTTAGAGAAGAATTCTAAATATCGGCACAGGTAAATGAGGCAGCATCGTATATTTTAAGCCTTTATTTAGTGAGAAAGATGCATAGGAGAGTGAGAGCTTTATTTAAGAGAAAGAGGTAAATAGGGGTTCATACTGAGCACCAGGATCCAGCCACATGGAAGAGCATCTAGGCCTGTATCAGACAGGAAGCCTAGGGCATGTGGCCCAAAGGCCATGTGCCCTGGAGTCCTGGGGCCACAGCAAGCCTGCCTCCTGGCAAGAGTCCAGGAAAGAATAGCAGGCCGGGCCACACTGAGTCCTGGTTTTTAACCCACTCCAAAGGGGAGTGGTCAATTAACCTGATTGGCCGGTGGGCACTCAGGTGTGGCCAGATAGGGGAATGAGGCCACACAGGGGCACAGTGAAGACCTCAGGTAGGGGCTTAAGGTCACACAGGGGCGTGGCAAAGGCGTGATCTTCCAGTTCACAAATCTAATCAATTTTAGCTTGTATGCCTGCCTACTTCAGAAAGTTATAACTGTTTTTAAGAGATCATAGGGGGCTGGCACCACAGCTCAATAGGCTAATCCTCTGCCTGTGGTGCTGGCACACCAGGTTCTAATCACGGTTGGGGCACCGGATTCCGGATTCTGTCCCAGTTGCTCCTCTTCCAGTCCAGCTCTCTGCTGTGGCCCCGGAAGGCAGTGGAGGATGGCCCAAGTCCTTGGGCCCTACACCTGCATGGGAGACCAGGAGAAGCACCTGGCTCCTGGCTTCGGATCAGCGTGGTGCGCCGGCCATGGCGAGCTGGCTGCAGCAGCCATTGGGGGGTGAACCAATGGAAAAGGAAGACCTTTCTTTCTGTCTCTCTCTCTCACAGTCCACTCTAACTGTCAAAAACAAAAAGAGAGAGAGAGAGAGAGAGAGAGAGAGAGAGAGAGAGAGAGAGAGAGAGATCGAGAGATCATAGGGAACCCTTGGGCCACCTCATTCTCTAGAATATAACATGAGCAGTATCATCAGTTTCTCATAGTCAGTAGGGACATAACTATATACTACCCTAATCAGTTAGGATTTTGGATGCAATTACATTTGATTCTCCCATATGTCACCAAAGAGAAAGAAATTTTCACACAAACATAGCCATCTGCAAGCCCAAATCTTCTTGTGGAGGGCCTGAGGTAATGGTCTTAGAATCCTATCCCCACTGACTGGTACCAGAACAATCAAGCTAGGTACAAATGAAGTGAAGCCCAAATGATAGAAAAAGCGGGTCCTTACCCAGTCTCACATCCTGTTGACTCCGTCACAAGCACAGTTTCCCTGTACCAAGAAGCTTTTCCAAGACTCCAAGGCAGGGAGAGAATGGAGAATCCCCAAGAGAAAGACTTTGTAGCTCCTTGGCTGCCTCAGAGTCAGCTCACCTCAAGCAGCCTGCACACATCAGAAATGAGAGGTGATGCAGGAGGCAGGACATTTATTAGCATGGCCAGCAGAGACCGCAAACTCTGTGGTGCCAAAGACCTCTTCCTGCTTGCATGTTAACTACAGGGCCTTTACAAGAAAAGAGAGAGTTTGGGAACACAATTAACAGGTTTCTGGGTGCTCTGAGTTCTCTTTCATATGAGATCAAGTGCAAACCCAAAGGCCTGTCACAAAGTCTTTTCTTATCTGGGCTCTTTTGTTTGGTCAGCTCCTTGAAACTTAGTTTTTGTTAATTACAGATGTGTAAATGTGTGGCTTGTCCCAAGGTCAGAAAGGAAGAAAGGAAAGTACAGTGCTGTTGTATGTAAATGTAGAAAAAGAGTAGATGCCCTACCCCCTCAGTCTTAGGGGATCAGGTGCTCCCCTGAAAGGACTTTTTTTTTTTTTTTTTTTTTGGACAGGCAGAGTGGACAGCAGAGGGAGACAGAGAGAAAGGTCTTCCTTTTGCCGTTGGTTCACCCTCCAATGGCCGCCGCGGTAGGCGCGCTGCAGCCAGTGCACCGCACTGTTCCAATGGCAGGAGCCAGGTGCTTCTCCTGGTCTCCCATGGGGTGCAGGGCCCAAGAACTTGGGCCATCCTCCACTGCACTCCCGGGCCACAGCAGAGAGCTGGCCTGGAAGAGGGGCAACCGGGACAGGATCGGTGCCCCGACCGGGACTAGAACCCGGTGTGCCGGCGACGCAAGGCGGAGGATTAGCCTAGTGAGCCACGGCGCCGGCTTGAAAGGACTTTCTTAACCCTGCTGTCTCCAATGAAGAAAGACCCAGTGAAGTAGGCAGGCATACAGGTTAAAATTGGTCAGATTTGTGAACTGGAAGACCACATCCCTGTGTGACCTCATGCCCCTACCTGAGGCCTTTACCATGCCCCTGTGTGGCCTCATTCCCTTACCTGGCCACACCTGGGTGCCCACCAGCCAATCAGGTTAATTGACCACTCCCCTTTGGAGTGGGTTAAAAGCCAGTATCAGTGTGGCCCGGCTGGCTCTTTTTCCCTGGTCTCTTGTCAGGAAGGGGCTTGCTGTAGCCCCGTGCCTCCAGGGCACATGGCCTTCGGGCCATGTGCTCCAGGCTTCCTGGCCTAGATACTCTTCCACTTGACTGGTTCCTGGTGCTTGGTATGAACCCCTATTTACCTCTCTCCCCTAAATAAAGCTCTCACTCTCTTATGCATCTTTCTTACTAAATAAAAGCTTAAAATATACGATGCTGCCTCATTTATCTGTGCCGATATTTAGAATTCTTCTCTAAATATTAGGCAAGAACCCTCTTGGGCTTATTAATATTGGGGATTTCGTACTAAGCCCATGGTGAAATCGTAAGGCACCCCAAATTCTGATAGTATATGTGGCACCCCAGATAGCATTTCTAGGGAACTTTAAGGGGCCATATTTCTGGGTAAATTTTAGGGGGTCTTGTCCGATTTCATCAAGAGAGTAATTCAGGGGCTGATATTCACTTCACACTACAAAAGACTTGGCCACTGTGGGAATCTTGGGTTATCACCTACAGGCAGTTATGAAGCCCAGGACAAGGAGTAGATTGAAGGGTGTGTTGAGAAGACAGCATTCTGTAAAATTTCCCAGGGGAACCTAAAACAAAAGACATTCTGATAAAATGTCTACTGTTAAAATAAGTAAAAGGAGATGTGCAAAGATTTGAAAAAGTAATTTATTTTATTTATTTCAAAGCCGAGAGAGAGAGAGAGAGAGAGAGAGAGAGAGAGAGAGAGAGAATCCATTCATTGGTTTGTTTCCCAAATGCCTGCAAGAACTGTTAGGTAGCAAGTCAGAAATTTAGCCTATGTGTGTATGAGAAAGGCCTGAAGACCAGCACCTACTGCAGAAGTTCCAGAAGCCCAGCATTTTGCACTTCAAAGTCCTGCTCAGACATTGATAAACCTTCCTCCAAGGAAAGCTTCTAGGAGAATTCCCTCTCTTCAGGACCAAAGGGTATCCAAGTGGCATCTTAACCCCTTCTACATGCATGCACTCCAATACAAAGTGTTTTAAGACCGGTGTGTCAGATAGGGATTGTCTGTTTTCCTCTAATGTGAAATGTTCACAAACAGAAAAACAACTTTTAAAGAGTTACTGATTGTCCTGTGGGAAAATGACAAGTATATTTTAGCAAAGATGAGTGGGAAATGTTCTTGTTCTCATGAAAGAAAGAATTCAGATGTGGTACAGAAGAGTTGTAAGCAATGTAGCATATTTGTTGGGGTAGAATGGGGATGGACAGCTCTCCAGAAAGAATCTGAGAGGGTGCCCAGTAATTCAGACTGGAAAAGCAAGGTTGCATAGATTAGTGTGGAGAATACAACTTATAGGCCAGACAGGTGGCTCAGCCAAGAGTTGAGCACCAAGTATGTATTCAGACTGGGGCTTATAAGGGAATGAGGTCCCGTTATTTTTTCCTTTTTTCTTTTCTTAAAGAATATTTTAATTTTTTGAAAGGCCGAATTACAAAGAGAGGAAAGATAGATCTTCCATCTGCTGGTTCATTCGCAAATGGCCACAAGGATGGGTCTGCTCCAGCTTAAACCCAGGATCCAGGAGCCAGGAGCTTCACGTGGGTCTCTCACATAGGTTCAGAGGCACAAGGACTTGGACCATCTTCTGCTGCTTTCCCAGGTTGCATTAGCAGGAAGCTGGATTGGGAATGGAGCAGCTGGGACCCAAACTGGTGCTCCTATAGGATGCTGGCATTACAGGAGGAAGCTTAACCTGCTACACCACAACACTGGTCCCTGGGGCCCAGTTCTTCCCAACACTTTTCTTTCCCCTTCCCTCTTCTGGGCAAAGGACTTGCCAGGTATGAAATAGGTAAACTAGCCCCCAAGGTTTTATTACTGAATGTTATTAGGTTGGTAGCCCAGATGGTACCAGGAGATTCCTCTGGGGAGCTTATCTTGGGAGAAGGCTAGGACCACCAGTAATGTTATCAGGGTAGGAGCAGTATTCTATGGTGGAAAATACTAGGCAGCTTCCAATGTGTGCTTCTGAGGCTGCTAAGGGCTGCTGCATTGCTTCCCCTTCTGTGGTGCCTTGTGTTCCTTAGGTCTCTCTTACATGCATAGGCTAATTGTTATTTCCTACCTAACACATTGAAGCTGAATGAAGTGTGTCATAGAGAAAAATAGTTGATAGTTTTGGAAGTATTAGGGGAGAAAGTTGCCAATTGGTAATGTGGAAAAAGATCTGGAAATATAGGCATTTATTGCCAGGCTTATTGCTTGGATTGATCATGTTTTGTCCACTATGACAGTAATTGGGAGATCGAATCCTAATAATGAGTTATTAAGAAATAGAACTAGATGACATCTTATAATGTTATGGGCTAGGTTTAGGGCCTAAATTAACTTTCCAGGTTCTTGCCTTTACTTAGAGAAGAATACTAAACACAGACCCAAACACAGCATGCCATGTGATAAACTATTTACAAAGTGAAAAACACACACACAAACGGGCTTATTTAGGAAGAAAGGGGGCCAAAGAAAGGGAATTATTATAACCTGCTCTGCTCCTCCTGAGTCTAGGTGGAGGACAGAGAGTTTCTGTTCTTCCTATCTTGTTATACTCTTAGAAAAATGGAAGTGTTGGTGCCCACACGATGGCGTAGTGGGTAAAGCCGCTGGCATCCTATTTGGGTGCCAGTTCATATCCTGGCTGCTCCACTTTCAATCCAGCTCTCTGCCATGGCCTGGGAAAGCAGTAGAAGATGGCCCAAATCCTTGGGTCCCTGCACCTGTGTGGGAGTCCTGGAAGAAGCTCTCAGCTCCTGGCTTCAGATCAGCACAGCTCTGGCCATTGTGGCCAACTGGGACATTAACCATCGGATGGAAAACCTCTCTCTCTCTTTCTTTCTCTGCCTCTCCTTCTCTCTATATATAACTTTGGCTTTCAAATAAATAAATGAAACTTAAAAAAAGAAAGAAAAACGGAAGTGTTTACATGGTACAACCCCCATGTCCTGGGTAAAAGGAGGTACTTCTGGGGAGAAGTCCCCTGATTGACAGGTAGATGAATATGACAACACAAAGTGAATTAGGTGTGGCTTCCAGCTCATGAACTTAAAATTACCAATATAATCTTCACCACATCAATAAGAGGTGATTAGGATAAGTCTGTTCATGTGATTAATGAGTTATCGCCAGAGGTCTGCTATAGAAATTACTTTGGGGGACTGGCTTTGTGGTATAATGGGTTAAGTTGCAACCTGCAATGCCAGCAAGCCATATGGGTGCCAGTTCAAGTCCTGACCACTCCAATTCTGATCTAGTTCCTTGCTAATGTGAGGGTGGTAGGGGATGTCCCAAGTGCTTGCCTCCCTGCACCCATGTGGAGATGGGGTTGGCATTCCAGACTCAGCACTGGCCTCATCCAGATCTGATCATTTTGACCACTTGGGGCATGAACCAGTGGATAGAGGATCACTCTGTATGTGTGTGTGTGTGTGTGTATCTCTTAACTCTTCCTCTCAAGTAAATAAATATATCTTTATTTAAATATTTTGTTTATTTGAGAGGCAGAGTTACAGATAGAGGGAGAAACAGGGAGAAAGGTCTTCCATCCACTGGTTCACTCCCCATGTGGCCACAATGACCACAGCTGCACCAATCCAACACTAGGATCTTCTTCCAAGGTCTCCCATGCAGGTGCAAGGGCCCAAGCACTTGGGCCATCTTCTACTGTTTTCCCAAGCTATAGCAGAGGGGTGGATGGGAAGAGGAGCAGCTGGGACATGAACCAGCACCCATATGGGATTCCAGCACCACAGGTGGAGGCTTAGCTCCTTACTCTTCAGCGCCAGCTCAGCAAATATATATATATATATATATATATATATATATATATATATATATATATATATATATATTTTGACAGGCAGAGTTAGACAGTGAGAGAGAGAGACAGAGAGAAAGGTCTTCCTTTACCATTGGTTCACCCTCCAATGGCTGCTACGGCCAGTGCGCTGTGGCCAGTGCACCGCACTGATCCGAAGCCAGGAGCCAGCTGCTTCCTCCTGGTCTCCCATGCGGGTGCAGGGCCCAAGGACTTGGGCCATCCTCCACTGCACTCCCTGGCCACAGCAGAGGGCTGGACAGGAAGAGGAGCAACTGGGACAGAATCTGGCGCCCTGACCGGGACTAGAACCTGGTGTGCCGGTGCCGCAGGTGGAGGATTAGCCTATTGAGCTGCGGTGCCAGCCTCAGCAAATATATTTTTAAAAAGCCACTTTGTATTGGCCTCTCCTGCATTCCCTTTTTAGGGCCACATAGCCTCTGTGCCACATCTAGACCTCTGCCAAAAAGAACACTGCAACCATAGGCTGCTCCCAACCTTGGATTTGAGCCAAATAAAGCTACTTTTTTATCACTTACACTATAACTCTATAGTATTGTGTTATTAGCAAGAGAAAACAGCATCGGATCCTGAGGAAGGGCTATGCTAAGAGAATTGGGTTGTGGGCTTGATGACCTGTTTCCCAACTAAGAGGAGTCAGGTCACCCCTGGAGAGAAAGGAGGGAGAGAGGACCCTATATGTCACAGCTTCTCTTCCATACATGATGAAGTCTGTATTCTCCCTGAGGATTCTCTCATCCTCACAACACAATTTGGCAAGATTGGCTCTAGGACTGAGCCAAGGAAACTAAATGCAGGGACAAGAGAGGATACTCACAGTCCCAGCTGCCAGCCCTGCTCACATCCTGCAAGCTTGATGGAATTCTTTCCATATACTCTCTATTTTTCAGCTTCTGAGGTGTTTGGGAATCCTTCTGAAGGCTCCTGTGGTGAGGGGAATTCACAGAGCAGCAAAGACTGAGCCACCTAGAGCCTCTCTTGGGAGCAGACTAGAGAAGCTGTGTTTGGCAACACCAAGATCAAAGATCCCATATAGTACTGCAGTGTTGTCTCAGCATACCTGATTGTACACAGTTTGTTCAGCTGGTGATTATGCATGACATCAGAAAAGATTCAACCAATGAGAATTGCCCTGGCATAGGGGTAGTCCTTTGGGCAGTTTCTGATGGGGGACATTCAGCTCAAGTCTAACGCCACCTCATCCTCCTGGGGGCTGGCTCTCGACAGCAGCCTGTACTGTCATGTCCCTGATGATTCCACCTGAGATCCCTCAATCCCCACCATGTCTGTGATCCTGCTGGGATCTTGTGACCTAGAACTGAGCATCACAGTCACAATTTACTAACATTTAATAAATCTAGCCTTTCAGTTTCTTTTTCTTTTTCTTTTCTTTTCTTTCTTTCTTTTTTTTTTTTTTTTTTTTTTTTTTTTTTTTTTGACAGGCAGAGTTAGGCAGCGAGAGAAAGACAGAGAGAAAGGTCTTCCTTTTTCCGTTGGTTCACACCCCAAGTGGCCACTACGGCCAGCGCACTCTGTGGATCTGAAGCCAGGAGCCAGGTGCTTCCTCCTGGTCTCACATGCGGGTGCAGGGCCCAAGGACCTGGGCCATCCTCCACTGCCTTCCCAGGCCACAGTAGAGAGCTGGCCTGAAAGAGGAGCAACTGGGACAGAATCAGGCACCCCAACCAGGACTAGAACCTGGGGTGCCGGCGCCGCAGGCCAAGAATTAGCCTAATGAGCTGTGGTACCGGCCAGAGCCTTTCAGTTTCATCAGGTTCTTGGCATACTTCTCTTTAATGTTACTTCAGTGTTTTTTTATTGTTTTGAAGAATATTTAAAGATACTGCAAAGACTTATTTGCTTCTAGTCTGTATCTTTTTCCTTTAAAATAGATTTCTATTTGTTTCTTGGTGATATATAGTAACCCCATTGATGGTATAAGTTGATCTTGTACCCAGGATTCTTGTTTGGTTCTCCTATCAGTTTGTTTTAGGATTATCTCTGTATAGATAGTTTTGTTACTTAAAAATTAATCTTTGAGGCCAGCTGCTGTGGCACAACAGGTTAACACCCTGGCCTGAAGCGCTGGCATCCCATATGGTCGTGCCAGTTCAACCCGGCTGCTCCACTTCTGATCCAGCTCTCTGCTATGGCCTGGAAAAGCATTGGAGAATGGCTCAAGTCCTTGGGCCTCTGCACTGGTGTGGGAGACGAGGGGGAAGCTCCTGGTTCCTGGCTTCGGATTGGCACAGTGCCGGCCATTGTAGCCAATTGGGGGAGTGAACCATCAGATGGAAGACCTCTCTCTCTCTCTAACTCTCCTCTGTGTAACTCCGACTTTCAAATAAAAATAAATAAATCTAAAAAATTTTTATACTCAGTGTTCAAATTTTATTGTTTCATTTCCCTGATTATACTTTTAGTACAATATTGAAAAGAGAGACTGGAAGGAGGCCATCTCATATGGGTCTGCTGCCAGAGAAAAGAGCTTTCTTTCTTTTTTTAAAAGAAGATTTATTGATTTATTTGAAAGGCAGAGTTACAGAGAGGCAGAGACATAAGAGAGAAGTCTTCTGTCTGCTGGTTCACTCCCTAAATGACCACAACAGCAAGAGCTGGGCCAATCTGAAGCCAGTAGCCAGGAGCTTCTTCTAAGTCTCTCACTCAGGTACATGGACCCAAGTGCTTGGGCCATCTTCTGCTTTCCCAGGCCATAGCAGAGAGCTGGATCAGAAGTGGAGCAGCCAGGACTCGAATCTGGTGCCCATATGGGATGCTGGCACTGCAGGTGGTGGCAATACCTGCTAAACCACACTGCTGGCCCTTGAGAAAAGAGCTTTCAATGTTCCATGTTAACTTTCCTGTTTATGTTCATTATAGACAATCTTAACTATAATAGGGACATTCCTATATTTTACTGCTCTGCTACCAGTTGCTTTTTTATGGTCAGATGCTCAACTTAATTAATGCTTTTAAGCATTTAGTTTAAATAATTGTGATTTTTCTTTTTGTATTTTTTAATGGTTTATTTGAAAGAGTGACAGAGAGAGTGAATTGGAGAGAGAGAGAGAGAGAGAGAGAGAGAGCTTCATCAACTAGTTCACTCCTCAAATGGCTACAACAACCAGAGCTGGGCCGGGTTGAAACCAGGAGCCAGGAACTTCATCTGGATCTCCCATATGAGTGGCAGGGATCCAAGTTCTTGGTTCATCTTCCACTGCTTCCCCAGGTGCATTAGCAGGGAGCTAGGTCAAGTATAGAACATCCAGGATTCAACCCTGGCCGACCTGGCATGCTGGTGGTGTGACTCGGCGCAGCCTGGACAAGTGGTTAAGCGGCCACAGGGAGAGATCTGTTCTAGAACATTGATGACACAGAAGTTCATTTCCACCGCTGCCATGTGGCACGGGGTCAGGGAGGCCGCTGCTTCCTGCCCCTTGGCGCTGCCTTCAGTGTGTGCCGAGGTGATCCTGTGCCATGTCCAGGGAGGAAACATCACCCACCGGGTGTCAGGTGTAGGGCCACTGTTGGCGTCCAGGCTCCTGGCAGTGTGGTTTGCTGCGTGCCTCCTTCCCAGTGAAGCCCCCAGCTGGAAGGGGGCCACCTTGGCCCGCCAGGGGCATGGGAGGCACCTGTGGACTCCAGGTGGGGGCTCACCTATGCAGGCCATTCTCACAGCCCACTGGACATGTGTGAGCCATGATGGCCTGAGGCCTCCACTTGGGGTCGTCTCAGCCTCAGGCCAACTCATGCAAGTGGGGGCTTCTCCTTCGAGTTCACATCTCTCTTCTCGATTATCGCAAAACAACCAGACAAACTGAACTTCCTGGTCAGTTGGCCTGGGCTCCTGTTCCTGCCCAGCCCTGAATTCCTGCAACTTCAAAATGAGGTCAATGTCACCCATATTCAGAGGTCACTTCCCAGAAGTCTCAGGCTAGAGCTCCCAGGGATGGCCAGGAGCATTCCCTTAGGGTGAGGAGGGTAGGGGAAGTGAGGAACCTGAGAGGGGGGACCTCGGCCTTGGGGAGGCAGAGCTGGCCTCAGATGGTGCCATGTGCAGTAGGAGCAGCAGTGTTGTGTGTAGCTGATGGTGCCATGTGCAGCAGATGGTGCCGCGTGCAGCAGGGGCAGCAGGTGGGGCCATGTGCAGCTGCCTCTGCCACCTTCTCCAGGGCTCTATCTCCTCAGCCCAAAGCTGGGTGCCCACTTGTCAGTGACTCCCTGGCCCCACCCCTGGCAGTCCTGCTCTGCTTCCTGTCTCTCTGGGGCCCTCCTGTGAGTAAGGGTTACAGGCATCCTTTGGCATCCACTAATGTCACTCACACAACACCCCAGGCCCGAGCACAGGAACTTCTCTGCTCTGTCCATCTGTCCATCCATTGGGGGACAGCTGCCTTGTTCTGCATGGTGGGGGCCAGGTCTCGGGGAGACTTGGACTTAGCTCTGGGGTGGGCACTCTGCTCGGCCCTCGTCTGCTGAGATGTGGCCCTTGCTTGCTCGTATCTGAGTGATGGTGATGTCTGGAGTGGAGTCTGGCTGTTCTCTGGGTTCCTGGGCAAGAATCCCTGAGGTCAGAATGCACCCGCATTTCCTCACCTGCCAGAGGTGGCCACTGTCTCCTGGTGCTGCATGTTTGACTTAACTAACTTACTTGAAAGACAGATAGCTCCACCTGCTGGTTTACTCCCTGAACACCAAGTCACGTGGGTGCCTGGGATCCAGGTCCTTGAACCACCTCCCTGGTGGCTGTCAGCAGGAGGCTGGAACTGGGGGTGGAGCTGGGACTCGAACCCAGGCCCTCCGGAGTGGGCTGTGGGCCCCATACCCCCGGGGCCAAACAACCATCTTGATGTTGTCTTTGGACTGCAAAAAATTCCCATCAATGTGGTTCTCGCGGAGCACACACAGGGCACAACCAGGGGGCCTGACAGACACTGCGGGCCAAGTTCAGTAGTGTACACACACACACAAGCACACGTACACGTGTGCACACATGCACACACCACACAAACATGTGCACACATGCATGCACACATACACATAAAGCACATTACACATGTGCCCACACACAAGCACACATGTGCATATGTATTGCAACATACGTGCATACACACATGTACACAGCACATGTAAACACATGCGTGCGCACACACGTGTGCACAGTTCTGTCAGGTCTGGAGCTGGACATACATGGACGACGGAGCTCCTGCGTTTGGCTAAGCTTGCTGAGAGCCCAAGGTGGGCAGATCCAGGGACAGCAGCCAGTCTGTGATGGATCGGTCACTCAGCTGCAAGGTGGCCTGGCCCTGCCTGGCTCCACAGGTGCTGCCCGCACACGCTGGGGCTCCTGGGCAGCCGCAGGCTGGGAGGGCCACCAGGCTGGCACTGTGCAGCCCCTACGCGGCCCCCCTGGAAGGGGACCTGCCCTGACTGGTGCTGCCTCCCCAGGGGCCTTCATGATCCCATTCCTCATCCTGCTGGTCCTCCAGGGCATCCCCCTGCTGTACCTAGAGTTTGCCATCGGGCAGAGGCTGTGCAAGGGGCCTGTGGGCGTGTGGAGCGCCGTGCACCCGGCCCTCAAGGGCGTAGGTAGGCCCCTCCATGGGCACCTGGGGGGCATGGGCAGTGTTGGCACAGAGTGGAGGGGCACAGCCTGACTGCTCAGAGGAAGGTCCCGGCAGGGGGCACTGGCCACCTGCTCAGGCAGCCTCCATCCATTCCCACACCTTGCCAGCCCTGGGGGTCACTCATTGACCAGCTCTGTGACCAGGGCACTGGCTCACTCAGACCTCCGGCCAGGGCACCAGGCAGGGTCCACTGATCAGAACTCCTGGGGCAGGAGGCCCCAGCCCTGAAGGCCATGATCCAGTCCTCCCCGGCTGCCTCTCTTGGTCCCCTCACGCTTGGTTCTGTTAGAGGCAAGCACCTGTAGGAGCTCCTGCCCCACCATGCATGGAAACTCCCCTGAAGCCCCCCTCCCACCCAGGCAGGCATCACCTCCATGCTGGCATCCTTCATGGTTGGGCTGTACTACAACACCATCATTGCCTGGATACTGTGGTACTTCTTCAACTCCTTCCAGGACCCGCTGCCCTGGAGCCAGTGCCTGCTGGGCCAGAACCTCACGGGTGAGCAGCGCCACCTGGGGCCAGAGCCAGGGTCCTAGAGGGGTTGGGGGCAGGGAGCCCCGAGACTCCGCTCCCCTCAGGGCAGCCGAGGGAGAGGGAGGCGTCAGGGGCCAGGGAGCACGCAAGCCTGGCATGGGTGTGTGCACATGTGCTGCTCCCGCCGACACGCGTCACGGCCATGTCCCCGCAGGCTACACTAATGAGTGCACGCGCAGCTCCTCCGTGGACTACTTCTGGTAGTGCTCTGGGCTCCCATGCTGGGCACAGCCCTCCAGCCGTCTGAGTTCTTGGTGCCCACTCCTGCTTGGAGGGGCACAGGTGGACTCCTGCCCAGCCCACTTCCCAGCAGGCCCTGGGTCCTCAGTCCTGGGCCCAGCAGTGGGGTGACGCCTGTGAGGTGACGCCGCTCTCGCCACAGCAATTCACTTCCATCAATGGCTTCACGTCCGTGTACACGGCCACAGTGATCTATTCCACCATTGGTTCCACGCCACCTAGCGCTACGGACGACTGCTTCAGCACGTGAGTGGCCCCGCCCCACCACACCCCCTGCCCGGCGTCATCCTGGCTCTGCTCCAAGGGACCTCCTGACCCTCATGAACGCCTTCGACCTGCCGGAGGGCAACGTGACCCAGGAGAACTTCGCGGAGATGCAGCGCTGGTGGAACGCCACGGACCCCGTGGCCTACGCCCAGCTCACGTTCCAGACCTGCGACATGAACTCCTTCTTCTCGGAGGCAGGTCCCGGCACCCCGGCGGGCGGGAGGCAGGGGAGCCCCCGCTGGCCCCTCAGGTCGCTCCTTGGGGCTGCCGTCCACTTCCCCTCGGTCTCGACGACGCTGGCCGTGGCACGTCCTGTGGCTGCTCGGCTCCCCACACACTGCTTCCTTTCTGTTCAGGAGACCCCACGTTGTGGGGGTGTCACCACTTCCGGACCAGTGGCTCCCACAGCAACGAGCATGGTGCCAGGACGTGGCATCACCTGTTGTCAACTGTGTGCCACCTCCTGGGCCCCAGGTAGCTGCTGGCGTTGCCCACCCCAGCCCAGGGGCCCTCAGCTGCTCCTGGCTCTGCCAGGACTGGGTGCACCTGCAGAAGGGGCCTGGGCCCCGCGCATCCTCACCTCCCGGCCTGCAGCTCCGCTTTACCCATGTATCTGGAGCCAACAGGCAGCCTGGGATTGGCCGCATTCTTGCTTGGTGTGGCTCAGTCGGTGAGCCGTGCGCTGACAGGGTGACCACTGTGGCTGTCAGGGACCGACAGGCCCTGGGTGACTGGGTGCCATCATGCAGGGCATGGAGGGCATGGGCCTGGCCTTCATTGTCTTCGCCGAGGCCATCACCAAGATGCCGGTGTCCCCACTGTGGTCCGTGCTATTCTTCCTCATGCTCTTCTGCCTGGGCCTGTTGTCTATGTTTGGGAACATGGAGGGCATGGCCGTGCCACTGCAGGACCTCAAGCTTATCTCCACCAAGTGCCCTAACGAGCTGCTTACAGGTCCGTGTGCCATGGGGGCCCAGCTGCACATCCCCTTCCTGCCGAGCTGCAGGTTGGGACCTGCCCAGCTCTATTTCCCTGCAGGCCTCATCTGCCTGGGGACCTATCCTGGCCCTCATCTTCATGCTGAACTCCGGCCAGTACTGGCTCTTCCTGCTGGACAGATATGTGGGCTCCATCCCCCTGCTCATCATTGCATTCTGCAAGATGTTCGGGATCCTCTATGTGTATGGCATTGACAGGTACGAGGGAGGAGGTGGTGGGGAGCCGTGCCAGGGCTGGCCTTGGGGGTACAGGGCAGACAGCAGAGCAGCAGCCCTGAGTCCCAGGAGGGAGCTCCACAGGGCCCCCCAGGGGCAGTCCATGCCCCTCTGGCTTCCGGATTCTCCTACACCTAGCTGTGCAGAGCAAGCACTGACAGCAGTTTTGTTAGACCGCCCAGAACTTGGGGTGTATGAGCATGGAGGCCACGGTGTGAGCAGACCCTCTGCCACTCAGCCAAGCAAGAGCCTTGGTCTGGGTCCCCCACAGCAGCCTGGGTGCAGGTGCAGCAGAGGAACGAGGGTGGGTGGGTAGTGGGGCTGGGGCCCTCGGCCTGGGGTACCTATGTTGTAGTGGGGGGCTATTATCTCCCTGGAGCTCCAGGCCTTTCCAGAGGGGGGCCTTCAGCCCCCACTGGCCAGACATCTGGGTACTCACCTTGCTGGGTGGGGTGGCCACCAGAGAGCAGCCTGAGAAGCTATCAAGGCGAGCTGCTTCTGAGACCAGGTGTGCAGGCACAGGTGTGCAGGTACAGGTGCACAGGTACAGATGTGCAGGCACAGGTGTGTGTGGGCCAGGTGTGTGCAGGCCAGGTGTGCAGGCACAGGTGTATGCAGGCCAGGTGTGTGCAGGCCAGGTGTACAGGCACATGTGCACAGGTACAGGTGTGCAGGCACAGGTATGTGCAGGCCAGATGTGTGTGTGCCAGGTGTGCAGGCACAGGTGTGTGTAGGCCAGGTGTTCAGGCTCAGATGTGCTGGTACAGGTGTGCAGGCACAGGTGTGTGCAGGCCAAGTGTGCAGAGGCCATCTGTGCAAGTACAGGTGTGCAGCTGAGGGGCAGACCAAGGTACACAGGGTTGGCCATGCTCTGGTAATATCATGCAGTGCGGGTTTGGCCATGTGCCTGGCCCCACAGCTGTGCAGCTGTGCTTGGCACTGTATGTGTCCACATGTCCATCTGTGAAAGGCCCAGAGTGCAGGGTGAGGCAGGTGGTCAGTGTCTCACCCAGGTCAGTCGACACCGTACCAGCCTCTGCCTCCAGGTTCAACAAGGACATTGAGTTCATGATTGGGCACAAGCCCAACATCTTCTGGCAGCTCATGTGGCGGGTGGTCAGCCCCCTGATCATGCTGGTCATCTTCCTCTTCTACTTTGTGGTCAAAGTCAGCAAGGAGCTAACCTACAGCATCTGGGACCCCAGCTATGTGAGTGCCCAGGGCCACCATGCCAGGGAGGGTCACAGGTCATGCTGGAGGCCCTGCATGTGCTCAGGGCAGGGTCGTAGGTCAGGGTGGAGGCTGTGTGTGTGCTCAGGGGAAGGTCGCAGGTCAGGGCAGAGGCCTTGCGTGTGCTCAGGAGAAGGTCGCAGGTCAGGGCAGAGGCCTTGCGTGTGCTCAGGCGAGGGTCGCAGGTCAGGGTGGAGGCCCTGCATGTGCTCAGGGGAGGGTCACAGGTCAGGGCGGAGGCCGTGAGTGTGTTCAGGGGAGGGTCGCAGGTCAGAGCGGAGGCCATGTGTGTGCTCACCTCAGGCCTGGTTCTCCCCCAGGAGTTCCCCAAATCCCGGCAGGTCGGGTACCTGCCCTGGGTGTACGTGATGGTGGTGGTCATGGCTGGTGTGCCCAGCCTCGTTATCCCATGCTTCGCCATCTACAAGCTCATCAGGAGCCACTGCCAGTAGCCAGAGGAGCAGCAGGGCCTGGTCAGCACACAGTCCACAGCCTCTGTGAACAGGGACCTACTGAGGGGCCCAGCCCCAGGCTACATGTGTCTGCATGTGAGTGCATGTGTGCAGACATTCATGTGTATGTGTGAGCATTGCATACATGTGTGCACTAACCTGAATGTGTAGACATGTATCTTGTACATGTGTATATTCATTTATGTGTATGTGATGTTTCTCCATATGCATGCATGTCTATGCACACGTGTGTGTACATGTGAGTTATGTCAGCATTGTGTGCATGCCTGGACATGTATGTATTGTGTGCACGTATGCCTGTGTGCATACATGTGTATGTTTTATGGGTGTGTGCATATGCATGCATATGTGTGTACGTGCATCTGTACATATGTAGGTGTATATTTTGTGCACATGTGGACATGTGCATCGTGCTTACACGTATACACACACTGCTTGTATGCACATACATGTGTGCATCTCCAGGTGCACACGTGTTCACATACATGTGTGCATCTGTGTTTACATGTTCATGGCACACACGTCCACCATGTGGGCCCAGTCTCCTAGTCATGAACACGGTGCAGTATGCCACACAGCCCTGGGTATGTCCACCAAAGTCAAGAGCTGAGGGGTGGGGAGGCTGCACCTGCTGCACCCCAGGTTGTCATGGATGGCCGTGGAGCCTGGAGCGTGGGCTGCTGACTCGGCCCCTACAGCCATTCTCATTTCCCAGCCCCCACCCTGTGCCCTCCCCTTAGCTACAGACCCTTGACCTAGAGACCCCCGAGGTCAGGGTTTGGGCCCTTTTACCAGAAGCCCATAGAGCCTGTGGTGACATGGCCACACCCCCCATGCCCTGGCCCCTCCGCCCCTGGCTTAATGAATACTCACCATTTAATCATTGCTTCTGCCTGGCATGGACAGACACCCTGAGTGCAGCTCAGTGTGGCCCAGCCAGAGAAAGACAACAGCTGTTTTCTTACAGGGGCATTAACTGTGAATTGTTAGCCAGATGTTGGGAGAGAGGGTTACAGGGTAACTTGGCCCTGGCCCCTGCCACCAAGGATGCTGCATGCCTCCTGGCCCCCCTGGAGCCCAGGGCTGGGTTGGAGTGGATGGCCCTGGGACTTGGCACCAGCCTCAGCCCCACGCTAGCTGTACCTGTGGCACCCGCTTCCACAAATGGCCACCTTCATGTTCTGCAGAAAAGCTTGGGTGCTTCCCTCCAAGCAGACTTTCTAGAATTCTCACAAGTTGGGCTGGGATGCTGGGGGGTACCCTTCCTCCCAGACACCCCGGCCTCAAGCTCCAGTCCTGCAGTTCCAGCCACCCAGCCCACCGCAGACATGGAGCAGGGCAGAGCTGGGACGTGTTCTGACCACTCAGCACTCACCCCTCCATTGCCCTGTGGTGCCCCTGGCAAGGCCTGGCCAGGTGTGCCATCCAGGAGGCTGGTGGTCATGTGACACCTCTGGAGCACAGTGCTGCTGCTTGGCATCCTTGTCAACGTGACAGACAGGCAGGTTCACGGACATCAAGTGTCCCCGTCTAAATAAACCACTGCATCTGCCGTTCTCTGTGTATGTCTAGACAGGCAAGTGTGTCCCCAGGATCGGTGTGGCTGGCAGTTAGGTCCACTCCCCTGTGGGCTGCAATCGGGATGCTGTCCACAAGGCCACGTGTTGTGGCCGAGACAGGCTGGGCATTGGGCAGGACTGTCTGCCTCCCAAAGGCCCTGTCCCTGTTGTGCTCAGTGGGGGTCACCTCAGGGACTCCTGTAGCTCTGGGGAGGGTGTGGGCTCCACTCTGAGGGCCCCAGGCTGGGCTAGGGAGCAGGTGCAGCCCCTGGTACAGGCCACATGGGACTGGCCAGGAAGCCATGTTCAGACTCCCGAGGTGTCAGGAGACAGGTGTGGCCTGAGGACTAAGCCCCCTCCTATGCTGCCCCAGAAGCAGGGAAGCCACAGCCACCACAGACTCATGTGGCCAGGCAACAGCCTTTATCTGCTGACCCTGTCGGGAACTGCATGGCATGGGGAGGTCAGGGGCTGCCAGGGTCCTGGGTGGAGGGTGGGGCTCCCTGGTGATGGATGTTCTGGGTCTTGAGGTGTCCACATCCTTGACTCAGCTTCACAGGCCACCTTGGCAAACCGAGGGTGGGGGAGGGGAGCGGGGACCTCTGACCCTGTCACCAATGAGCATGAGTCTGCATTACCTCAACATCAAAACACTTGTTACAGATAAATAACTAAAACCAATTCACCATGCCCCTGAACATCCCCAACAAGAGCACACGGCTGTCACAGGGACAGCTCTCTCCATGGTGGTACCAGCCTGCAGCTGACATTGGACATGCTTGTGGGAGAAGGGCTGGGGATGCGGGCATGGCCAGGCCCCAGGTTACCAATTAACCGGGCTCCACCGGCTTTCCTGTAAAAAAACCAGAGGACGCAATGGAGGGAACGCTCTGGCTCCAGGACAGCAGAGGGTGCAGGTGCCGTGTGGTCTGGATGCTCCCTGAGCCACTGGACCGCTATGGCCCAGGACCTCAGCCCAGACCTAGCCATGGATGTGCAGGAGGATGAGAGGCCCTGGTGGGACAACAAGCTCCAGTACCTGCTCAGCTGCATGGGGTTTGCTGTGGGGCTGGGGAACATCTGTAGGTTCCCATACCTGTGCCAGACCCATGGCGGAGGTGAGCCCGCCAGCCACATCTGGGTAGCCAAGGGGCTTGCCTTCCCCACCCCTGACCCCTGGGCAGCACCACCATCCCAGGAAACCAGACACATGGGGCCCCAGGAAGAGCCTGGCCTTGGTGTCAGCCCTGGGGACTTCAGGGGGCTGCACACGAGGTCCCAGGCCAGCACGTAGCTCCATTCCCAGTGGCGCTGCCCCTTGGTGTGGAGCCAGTCTCCAGGGGGCAATCACCCTGGTGTCCACGTTCATGGGGGCTGGCATATCCCAAGGCTCCTTGTGGGGTGACAGGAGCCCCAGGCTCACCAGCAACATGGATGCACCTGTGCTGCCACATGTGTGCATCAGCCAGGGGCTGCTGCCCTCAGGGCTGTCGTTGCCCAAGTGCCCCCGTTTAACGAGCAGGCCTGGGATGCCCATGCCTGACCCTCTCCAGTGAGGAACCTGGGGAGATCCCCTCAGGGGCCAGGGCCTTGGGGACACAGAGGTCAGGGGAGGGGGCCTCTCATCAGGGATGCAGGTGAGGGAGGAGCAGCCGCCCCAACGCGCTGCTATGGCACCTGTTTCCAGATGCAGCAAGCACAGCTGAACATGCCGGAACATTCTGTCTTCTTACTCCCCTTCCTCCCCAGGCTGTGCTGAGGGGCGGTCTCACCCCAGCCACTCAGTGCCCATCATCCGTCACTTGGAATTTTGTAAAGAATACCTCCACATCTTGCATGGCTGCACTCACCCTCCTCACTCCTGGGCAGTTCCAGGGTCTTCTGAGCTGGTGGCCCTTCCTCGTCCTCATGCCAGCTCCTGTTCCAGGTGTCTGCTTGCCTGTTCCACCTGTCCACACTGGCTGTACACACTCTGCCTGTCCACACTGGCCATGCCCACTCCACCTGTCCACACTGGCCACATACACTCTGCCTGTCCACACTGGCCATGACCACTCTGCCTGTCCACACTGGCCACATACACTCCACCTGTCCACACTGGCCGTGCCCACTCTGCCTATCCACACTGGCCATGACCACTCCACCTGTCCACACTGGCCACATACACTCTGCCTGTCCACACTGGCCATGACCACTCTGCCTGTCCACACTGGCCATGACCACTCTGCCTGTCCACACTGGCCACATACACTCTGCCTGTCCACACTGGCCATGACCACTCTGCCTGTCCACACTGGCTGTACACACTCTGCCTGTCCACACTGGCCATGCCCACTCCACCTGTCCACACTGGCCACATACACTCTGCCGGTCCACACTGGCAGTGCCTGCTCTGCCTGTCCACACTGGCCACTTACGCACTGTCCACACTGGCTGCGCACACTCCTGTCTACACTGGCCACACACACTCTGCCTGTCCACACTGACCACACAGACAGCCTCTGAGTCTGCCCCACAGTGCCACCCGGCTGGTTTATTCTCCCACGAGGCTGAGTATGCAGCTGGCAGCTATGCCAACCACACTCGGCCAGAACTAGGGCTGGCTGCCTGCAACACACCAGGTGCCCCAGTGGGGAGCAGAGGGTGGCCATCCCCTGACCTCTGTGTCCTGGCAGGGGCCTTCCTCATCCCCTACTTCATTGCCCTGGTCTTTGAGGGGATCCTGCTCTTCCACATCGAGCTCGCCATTGGCCAGCACCTGCGCAGGGGCAGCACTGGGGTGTGGATGGCCATCTCCCCCTACCTGGGCGGCGTAGGTAGGCCACCCCCTCCTCAGCTCCCCAGGAGGACCTGCTCTGCACGTGGTGGCACCGCTCCTCCCCTGCCATGGGATGCATTGTCCTTGCTGTCCGCAGAGCTGGGCTGCTTCAAGGTGTCCTCTTGGTCAGCCTGTACTACAGCACCTGGGTGCTGTGGTACTTCCTCAACTCCTTCCAGCACCCATTGCCCTGGAGCTGCTGCCCTCTGGATGGCAACAAGATGGTTGAGGGCACGGCCAGTGTGGACAGGTGACTTCTCCTGGTCACTGGTCCTCTCTGGACCCAGGGGCCACCCAGATCCCCATCCGTTCACACACCAGGCCCTGGGCCTCATTTCCCCATCTCAGCCTCATAGGGAAGTGAGAGAGCATGGCTCGGCTGAAGGGTGGGGGCCACTCCATTGCAGGGTCAACTGTGCTGGCACCTATGGCCCTGCTGGCTCTTGGGGCAGGGTGTGCATGCCACATATGGGCTCTGCTACCTGTTCACCCCCTAACATAAGCGGAAGGGGGCAGGGGGCACCCACTGGGCAAAGGATGAGGGCCTCAGGGTCTCAGCAGTGTCGGGGCAGGGACTTTGGTCTGGGGTGTGTGGACTTGTGCACCTGCAGGAAATCCAGGTGCTGACAAGGTGGGAGTGTGGGGGAGGGGCCAACTGGAATCAGCTGTCACCTGGGGCAGAAGCGTCCAGCAGGTGTGGCACACAGGACCAAGGGGCTTCTCCTTGGAGTCTGCAGCGCTTCTAGACCATTCCATTGGTCCAGGATCCCAAGGGGGTTTCCAGGGCTGCTGACCACCACCAGGAGTCAGCTGCACACCTGGGCATGAGGCTGTCTCCCCAGACACCCAGCAGTGGGCAAATGGGGCAGTGGGTGCAAATGCCCCTGCCCAGGGGCCTCACACAGCCAAAGCCACACATGGGAGAGGGCAGGGAGCATACCCTGGTTGGAGTCAGCTCAGATCTGGTTCTAGGCCCCACCACCGAGTGCCAGCCATGCTCTGCTGTGGGCCTGATGAAGCCACAGCTTGCTGGCTGCATCACAGAACAGGGGAGCCATGTCAGCTGCAACGCCAAGCAAGCTCCCTCCTGGCACAAAGTCCTGAACGGTTCTTGGAATCTGTACAGGTCACACCTGGTTGTGGTGTGACCCAAAAGGGCCAGGGAACGTTCTGAAACAGCATCTGCTGTGTTCACATTCCAGATGCAGATTCTCCAGAATGTGCGGGTGTGGCTGGATGCAGCCACCCAGATCTTCTCTCTGTCCCTGGACTTCGGTGGACACATCGCCTTTGCCAGCTACAACCCGCCCAGGTGGGTGGCTGCCCCAGGATGCTTGGCACCCTGGCGCTGCAGTGCCAGCCAGCAAGGGCTGAGCTGGGGACGGTGCTGTGGGACCTGCTGGCCTGGGGTGGGATCCACCTGGCTTGTCCGTTCCAGGAGCTGCTGTGTGTGCCCAGCCTGACTGTGGCCTGGGGCAGGTCTGGGGCCCACAGGGTGCTGAGTGCAGCTCTGAGCCTTTCCACAAATGGTGAAGGAATAGAGCGAGGCAGTGGGGTGTGGCCCAGGCTCAGTGGGGCCCTAGGGGAAGGCCCCCATGTGAGGGTCCCAGGCTTGATGGGCGGGGGGCCCTGAATGCAGCCCCTGTGTGAGGGGCCCAGGCTCAGTGGGCAGGGGGCCCTCCCGAGGCCCTGAGTGCCCCCAAGGCCCTGAGTGCCCCCATGTGCAGGAACAACTGTGAGAAGGACGCCATGGTCATCTCTCTGGTGAAAAGCACGACTTCCCTGTAAGCCTCTGTTGCCATCTTCTCTGTCATGGGCTTCAAGGCCACCACGGACCACAGGCAGTGCCTGGACAGGTGAGGCCAGGCCACGCCGTGGGCAGGGGTGGAGCAGGCATGCCACCATTCCTGAGGACCCTCACTGGAAAAAGGGTCTCAGCAGATGAAACTCAGGAGTGGATGGAGCTGAGGTTGCCCTGGGGGACGTGGGCCCCGAGTCAGGGACAGAGGGGTGCCCCCTGGAACCTCTGGGGGGCTGCCACTGAACCCCGTGCGCCCGGGGCCTCCAGGATCACAGGAGGCCTCTTCCACTCTGAGATGTGCACAGTGCATGGCCCTAAGGCAGCCCCAGTATGCCGATGCCGCCCGAGCAACCCTGAGGCCCTCTGCCCAGCCATCCAGACATGTCTCATTTGGGGTGTTGGATGGGCTGCAGCCTCTGGCACAGGGAGCCCTGCTCCCGCAGAGTATGCATTCCCAAGAGGGGACTCTAGGCACCCAGGGGGTGAGGCAGGGGTCCTGCTGAACCCGTCGGCACCCAGGACGGCCCCCACATGCAGAGCCAATGGGTGGTGCCTGTGCCAACCCCACACCGCTCAGAGGGAGGAGGTAGAGGACAGGCCAGCCATGGGCAGTGCTGCTGGAGCTGGTGCCCCAGGAGCACTGAGCATGTGTGTGCTTCATGTGTGTGTGCCTCATGTGCACCTGTGTGCTTCCCATGTGTGCCTCATGTGTGTGTGCCTCACCTCAGCACCACCCTCACCAGTGTAGAAGGAGCTTCTCCAGCTCCTCCACCCAGACCCCAAGGACAGGGTCCTGTCACGTCTCAGCCTGACTCCTGGGGTTCCATGGAGCATAGCAAGTGGCGGACATGCTGCACCATGCAAAGATGCTTCTCTCTGTTCCAGGGCTCCCACTCCCAGGGTCTCTGCCAACACTGGGTGAGGGGACGCTGGGCCGGGGCTCCCACTCCCTGGATCTCTGCCAGCACTGGGTGAGGGGACGCTGGGCCGGGGCTCCCACTCCGGCGGCTGTGCCCACACTGGGGGCGCTGGGCTGGGTGCCTGGGGCATCAGGATGGGGCTCGTACTTCCTCCCCTGGCCGCACTTGGCCCTACTCTGCGTGGCTGCGTGAGACCCTGCTTCATACAAGGCACCGACGCCCCCGCACTGAGCGTGGTCAATGGCGCTGTCATGCCTGGCGCCCACCTGACACGCGGCTTCCTCCGTGAGGCACATCATGGCCTCCCGCATTTAGGACACTGGACACGGGGCCTTCTGAGCAGCCAGACCGGCTGCCGACAGAACACAGCAAACCTGCGGAAGACATGGCGCTTGAGCGACCCAGAAAGCTGACAAAGGAGGGCTGGGCTCTGCTGGACCCCCAGCCGGGAGCCTCAATGCCCAGATCAGGGCTCAGTGGACTGTGCGGGAGGGCAACAGTAGCAGCTGTGTGGACAGCGAGCCCCAAAGCCGACCTCGGGATCTGCGCGACGCCGGGTGTGGGCAGATGGGGGCTCTCAGGTCACGGGGCGGGGGTTGTCAGCCCCTGAATGCTGACCCGCGAGTTCTGAAAATGGGAGGCTGGGCCCCTCAGCTGAGCTGCAGAAGACAATGCCCCTGTGCCAGCCCGGGGCTTGCAGGATGAGGCCGCCCCCTCCCGGAGCAATAGTGCACACAGGTTCCCCTCAGGAGCAGAGACGTGGGCGGGCTGGGCCCCCAGGGTGCCATGGGCCCTGTGCCTGGACACATCTGCTGGCTCAGGCAGTGGGTGGCAGCACAGGCCCCACAGCCCCACCCTGTGTCCCCGCAAAAACATCCTGGGCTTCATTGATGAGTTCAACTTCCTGGAACAGAGCATCTACAGGGCTAGCTAGGAGGCCGTCCTCACACAGCTCAACGCCACACAGCCAGAGAGGCTGCCCCTGCTGCCCCTGAGGGTCTGCCACCTGGAGGACTTCCTGGACAAGGTAGTGCACGCAGGGCTGCAGGGCCACCCCGGGAACCCCAGGCACTGGGCCAGGCCAAAGGGCTGTGAGCCTGCCGGAGTCCAGTGGAGCCCTTGTCCAGTGGGGTGGCTTCAGGGCTGGGCTGATGGGCAGCCGGGCACAGATCCTGGCTCCAGGCACCTAGAGCCTCCTGGAGGGATGGTGGGCATGGCATCCCTGCAGGCACACCCCTGGACCACACACGTGACCCACCTCCAGGTTGCAGAGTGCCTGGGGCCCCGGCCTTCATCGTCTTCATGGAGGCCTGCTGCCCATGCCGGGGGCGCCCATGTGAGCCGTGTTCTTCTTCGGGATGCTCTTCACCCTGGGGCTCTTGTCCATGTTCAGCAACATGGAGGGGATCATCACGCCACTCTTGGACATGGGGGTCGTCCCCACGGGGGTCCCCAAGGAGGCCCTCATGGGTGAGTGCACAGCTCAGCCATAGGGATGCCTGCTGCCTCCCCTACAGAGTTCAGGGGCACCAGGCCAGCCTGCTCCCTGAGGACAGCCCAGCAGCTCTGGGCAGGATGCAGGTGGACCTGCCCTGACTGTGGCCAGCTGAGGCCAAGCCCTCGCCCACCTCTGGCAGGCAGGGCAGGGTGGGGGAGAGGGGTAGGTGCAGGACTCCCATCCAGCCCCCTGCACCCCAGGGCTGGTCTGCCTGGCCTGCCTGCTCTCGGCCACCTGCTTCACGCTGCAGTCCAGAAGCTACTGCCTTGAGATCTTCGACAGCTACACGGCCTCCCTCAACCTCATCATCTTTACCTTCGTCAAGGTGGTGGGGTCATTTACGTCTACGGCCTACAGTGGTGAGCTGAGGTCCATGAGGAGCCTGGGGGTGGGGATGGCTCAGCAGTGCCACTGAGCCCAGCATCTGTGCAGGTTCTGTGATGACATCATGTGGATGATAGGGCGGTGAGCAGGCCTCTACTGGTGTGTGGCGTGGCTTGTGGCCAGCCCTCTGCTCCTCCTGAGCATCTTCCTGGCCTACCTCATCCTGCTGGCCCACAGGCTGCCCAGTTACTGGGCCTGGAACCCCCAGCATGTAGGTCCTCCCATGGTGATCAAGGGGCCACAGTGACCTGCAGGGTGACCCTGGTGGGACCGGAGCCTCTCGAGGGCCTCAGAGAAGTGTCCAGACCCTGGAGACATCGGTCCTTCCAGCCCACACTTTCCACTTGCTGTGGGGACAGGCAGCCAGGGAAGCAACAATTCCAGTGTCTGGGAGAGGTCGGGAGGCAGACTGGAGAAGGGTCACTCCCTGCCCGGTCCACATAGGGGACCATGCAACACCTGGCCTGGGCCACCCCTCCCAGAGTGAGCACCGAAATCCCTCAGGGTCTGCCTGGGGGAAGTGAGAATTTTCTGCTTTATCCCTGGGGTCTCAGACCACACCTCACCTGTCCACAAGTGTTGGAGGCCAGTGGGTGGGGACCACATGCCCCTGCCTGCCCTGAGGGCTTCTACCCAGAGGGAGACTCAAGCCCCAGCTCCCTCATCCCTGAGCACCCACCCAGGATGCTGCCCTCCTGTAGTCCCAGGGAGGAGTTGGGGCTGCCTCCACGCACAGGTGGTTGGGTCAGCCTCGCTCTGCCCAAGGCCTGGGGTCTGGAGCCCGGGGTCTGCCCCCTCCAGGCTGAGCTCTCTCTCTCTCTTGTGCCCCCTGCAGGAGCAGTTCCCCTCCAGACAGGAGAAACTCTACTCTGGCTGGGTGCAAGCCATCTGTGTGCTCGTGTCCCTGCTGCCCGCACTGTGGGTCCCAGGCATCACACTAGCCCGGCTGGTGGCCAAGTGCAGGAGGCAGCAGCAGGACACATGGCTGGACAGGAGCCTGAGGCTGCAAGACAGCAGGGCCCACTGAGGGGCAGGGATGGCCGTGGGTGACCTCATCATGTCCTCCCACTGACTCTGCAGGACTCTTGGCTCCCCATGTCTTGAGCCTGCTCTGTCTGGGGTCCACTCTGCCCTCAAATGGGAGGCCAAGTCCACTCAGGGGCACCCCAGGTCCTGGCTGCCATGGGAGGCCCTCTGTGTCAGTGCCACCCACACAGTCCCACAGGGCATGGCCCACACAGCCTCAAGCTGCAGCAGTGGACAAAGGGCAGGTGTGCTGATGGCAGGCCAGGCCCTGCACAGCTTCCCTGCCGGGAATCCAGCCCCAGGCTGACCCCCAAGTCCAGCTCAGGATAGGTGGCAGGGGTCATCTGCACACACGTGAGGGGGACGCACAGGTGCTGGGAGCCCAGCCAGGGAGGACTCTGGGAGACACCGCCAGTGTCAGCACCCATGCTTGAGGGCAGAGGCTGCTGAAGTCAGAGTTCCTACCATGGGGCCTCACCAGCCGCCCTCCCCCACCAAGCACCCAGGCAGTCAGCCCCCACCTGCCCACCCCACCCCTGCTTCCTTCTGACCACAGACCCTGGCCTCACACTGCCAGACCAGTACCCACAGAGCCCCTAGCCTTTTCCCAGTGCCGTGCAGAAACACACAGCTGGCCATGCCCCCTGTGGCACCCGAGAAGGCATGTGTGTGTTATCACCCAAGGAGCGTCTGTGCTGGGAGCAGCTCTCACCGCCACAGGTGTGACCAAGGCCCGGCTGCAGAGGAGCTGAGAGCTAAACACCCCCTCAGCCCCAGCACTCCATGCACATCTGAGCCCACAGTGGGGGAGGCAGGCACTTAGCCCTCCTTCGTGACACCTCCTCCCCACGCCATTCTGAGACAGGTGGCGGTGAGCATGGGGTGTCACACAGGGGAGCCCATACCACAGGTGGCATCCCAGGGCTCAGCCCCATCCTGCTCACTTGAATGTCACTGCTGACAGCAGCTCTGAGCAGACAGCTGAGGGGACAGGAGCTCGTGGGACCCACAGGCATCTGCCCTACCCTCAGCTCTGCCCTGCAGTGTCCCTTCAGTCGGCCCTCCCCTCACATGCTGTAGAGACCTCGTGGTTTACGACCTGCCCTCTGCACAGTGGACAGTGCAGGCAGGGGCCCCCCCACAGGGCTGGGAAGTGAGGGCAACGCTGTCCCAACACTGCCCTGTGGCCTGCAAACCCTACCATTGCATTGAACGGCTCCAGATCTGCCCTTCCTGACCACACCTCGCCTGGCCACTCCATGCCCAGGAGCTTGGCCTGGAGGGGCCCTCAGGGGCTGGTGGTAGTGTTGGAGCCAAGAGTGGTGGTGGTTCAGTGGCCAAGAGGGAAGGGGTGGGGCATGGGGACAGAGACCCAGTGGACACCTAGCCTCCAGAAAACTCAGCCATGGATGTGTGGGCAGATGGACACTCACACGTGAATGTGGACATGGCCTAGGGGCTACAGAGGGCAATGGCCGACCCATGTGACACCCCCATGGGCACAAGCCCTCGATGTGACATCTCTGACTGGCAGGGGCTGGCACAGGAGCAAATGCTGCCCTCATGTGGCCAGATGTGGCTGGAAGAGAGGAGTCCACAGAGGGCCCCTCCCTCCTGGGCACCGTGTCCACAGGCAACAGCCCCCAGGGGCAGACAGGGCCACCACTGCCACAAGGTCAGCTGATGGGGACTACAGTTAGCACAACCAGCAGGGGGCACTGGAGAGCAGGGCACAGGCATCTTGGTTTTGGGGGGCGCTATCCCTCACAGTCACAGCAGCCTCCACAGGTGACAGCAGTGAGCCCACCCCCTGGGGGTTCTGCCTCTGCCCCCCCCCCCCATCAGGAGCTGCTCATTGCTAAGGGCAGAGCTCGGGCAGCAAAGAGGCTCATGCTGTTTCACCTGTGGGGATCCCGCAAAGCAGCCACTCGACATTGCATCCCCTGTTGGCACTGGCTGGAGTCCTGGCTGCCCTGCTCCCATCCAGCTCCCTAATGGCCCTAGAAGGCAGCAGAGGGTGCCCAAGCACCTGGGCCCCTGCTACCCATGTGGGAGACCCGGATGGAGCTCCGGGCTCCAGCCTGGTTCAGCATTGGCTGTGACAGCCACCAGGGGAGCCAGTGGATGGAAGCTCTCTCCCCCCCCCGCCCTGTCGCTCTCAAATGAACCAATAAACCTTTGAATTATGAAAGCTCAGTTTTTTCAAAGTTTGGCATTTGGTGAAGCCTGAGAACCTGAGTGACAGCACAGCAGGGCCTGGGGTTCCCCATGGGCACATTGGCTTAGTCACAGGACAGTCTGGGGTCCCCTGGGCATGTCAGCTTAGTCACCAGGACAGTCTGGGGTCCCCTGGGCACATCAGCTTAGTCACCAGGATGTCTTTTGGAAGCAGCAGCAAAGGGGCACATCCTGTGCCATAAAACCCGGCATGAGGCACCAGGAGCCCTGTCTAAGGTCCATGTCCATGGCCCCAGCTGTGACATCCTGGTAGGTTCTGGAATTGCTCACAGCAGCTGGCATGTCACACAGGTGCCAGCTTGGCCAGGCTTCAGGCTGCCCAAGCCACCCCTGCAGTGGGGACCACTCCTTCACCAAGATCCAGCCCTGATGCTGCCCTTCCTGTTCTCAGTTGGGTCCTTGGGACACATCCGGTCCCCTGCACGCTGGGGCCTGCCTGGGGAAGGGGGCTCCCTGCTCATCCTTGCCAGGCACTAGGCAGCGCCACACTGCCTGAGATGCGTGACTCCAGCACATGAACAAGACTCCCCCACGGCGGCCATGCCTCCACCTGCCCTGGCATCTGAGGACGGGAGGGGAGCCCACATGCACTGCTGCTTCCCTCGGCAGCCCTGGATCACGTGGGGGTGATGAGTGGGCCTGGGGTGAGACACATGCTCACAGGCCCATGCCCCACAGCCAGGTCTCCCATGAGCTGCCTTCTGGCTGTTAGTGGTAGGGTCGTGAGAGGTCTCAGTGGTGGACTCTGCTCCCCTGAGGACAGCAGGGAGGGGACTGACCTGAAGGAAGAAGGCCCCAAGGACAGGCCCTGCCCTGTGTCACAGATGACCCCTCCCCCAACAGCGATGTGCCCAGCTCCTCCAGCCTCAGTCCAGTAAGGTCTTGAAGTCTGCATCAGGGCTGGGTCAGCTGCGGTCTCCAGGGACTCCTGGTGGAGCCCAGCACAGAGGCACCCAGCAGGCCGGGCCACTGCGCCTGCTCATAGTTGAGCATGCTGAACAGTGTCTGGATGCACGAGGTCCAGGGCTGGGCCTGGGGCACACAGGATGCAGCCTCAGCGGGGCTGCAGAGTGGCAGACAGCCCCAAGCCCACCCAGCTTCCCAAGGTCCTGGGAAAGCCCAATGTAGAGTCAGCCCTCAGCCCACAGGCTGGGACCTTGGGGTTCCTGTCACTGTACCCCAGGAACCCTCGCCTGGCAATACACGTGACCCTCAGGGATGCTAGGCACCCATCCACCTCCACCTGAGCAGCTGCCTGGGGCTGGGGTCTGCAGCACCCCCACCCACAGAGGCCAGGTCCTTGGAGTGACCACAGCGACATTAACTGATGACAAAATCACACCACCGTGGCAGAGGCACCAGCAGCCATGGGGGCAAAACCACAGAAAGAGCCACGGGGAGCAAGGGGAGCCACAGGACAAGTCCCGGGGTCCTCAGGGGGCAGCAACAGCTGTTTTTCCCACCCCTCCACGTGATGCCATGGCAGAATTCTGAGGGCCCTAGCCAGCTGCCCCCTGTGGGCTCCCAGGTCCAGCTGGGCACCTCCCTCAGCTCCTCGTCCACTCACAGTAGGACCCATCTTTGGGCACACAGGCACGAGCCCGTGAGCTTTTGTATGGAGTGAGATGGAGGCCAGGTCACCTTCTCCCTGCAGAATGTTCTGGCTCTCACCATGGAGTCTGTGTTCACGATGGGCTGCAGGCCTCTGGGCTTGGGGATGAAGTGCAGTCTGGCCGAGGTCAGGGCCAACCTGGCCTGCTGCTGGACCTCTGCGTCCGACAGCTCCCACAGCTGCACCCGCTCCAGGCACTGCCTGCAACATGCTCGGGCCCGTGGTCAGGGCCAGGGTCAGGGCCGACCTGGCCTGCTGCTGGACCTCTGCGTCCGACAGCTCCCACAGCTGCACCTGCTCCAGGCACTGCCTGCAACATGCCCGGGGCCAGGGTCAGGGCTGGGGTCACGGCCAACCTGGCCTGCTGCTGGACCTCTGTGTCTGACAGCTCCCACAGCCGCACCTGCTCCAGGTGCCACCTGCAACACGCTCGGGCCCGTGGTCAGGGCCGGGGTCAGGGCCGACCTGGCCTGCTGCTGGACCTCTGCGTCCGACAGCTCCCACAGCTGCACCTGCTCCAGGCACTGCCTGCAACATGCCCGGGGCCGGGGTCAGGCCGGGGTCACGGCCGACCTGGCCTGCTGCTGGACCTCTGTGTCTGACAGCTCCCACAGCTGCACCCGCTCCAGGTGCCGCCTGTAACACGCTCGGGCCCGTGGTCAGGGCCGGGGTCACGGCCGACCTGGCCTGCTGCTGGACCTCTGTGTCCGACAGCTCCCACAGCCGCACCCGCTCCAGGCACTGCCTGCAACACGCCCGGAGCCAGGGTCAGGGCCGGGGTCAGGGCCGACCTGGCCTGCTGCTGGACCTCTGTGTCCGACAGCTCCCACAGCCGCACCTGCTCCAGGCACTGCCTGCAACACGCCCAGGGCCGGGGTCAGGGAACCTCGGTCCCTGTGGACACAGCACACTCTGCAGTGTGGGGTTGGGGCTACAGACGCCCTTGCCCACCACAGACACCTCCCAGGAACCCCCACACGGGGGCCCAGGGCTCCCATCCCACACCCGGCACAACTTGGTGTAATCAGTCCTGATCCCTCAGTCTGACTCAGCAGAATCAGGAGCCAGCATCTCCGCCACTCAGGCCCCATCCCCCGATGCCACCCCACCAAGGTCATCCAGAGAGGATGCCTGTTCCCCCAGGTGTCCCTGCAGTGACCCAAGTCCCTCAGAAGTGCCCTGAGGGGACTGAGCCCAAGCATGAGCATACAGGGCCACCGTGGGCCAGCACAGGGCCTCGCCGCTGTGGACCAGCATGGGGCCTCCCCTCCACAGGCCAGCACAGGGCCTCCCCTCCACAGGCCAGCACAGGGCCTCCCCGCTGTGGACCAGCATGGGGCCTCCCCTCCACAGGCCAGCACAGGGCCTCCCCTCCGCGGGCCAGCATGGGGCCTCCCCTCCACAGGCCAACACAGGGCCGCTCAGCCTGTGGGGATCTGAGACACGGACACCACACACGTACCTGAGGCCCACACTTTGCAGCCTGCTCCAGACGCTCCTGCAGTAGAAGAGGAGCCGGTTCTTCTGGAACGTGGTCTCCTCAACATAGAAGAAGGACCTGAGCAGCCCCACCATGCAGGCGTCCAGCAGCCACAACAGGAACCTGGCCAGGATCCCCTCCCTCAGTCGATGCTCCATGGCCCGGGATGTTGCCACGCCCTGGAACGAGGCAGACCCCACAAGTGCACCCTCACAGGGCAGCCACGGCGGGAGTGCAGGGCACAAGGGACCCCTCACAGGAAGTCTTTATCCCTGCTCCTCTCCCCTGCCCAGCACATGACCCAACGTCCCCCACCCCACCCTGTCAGCACGGGACCTTCCAGTCCAGTGAGCGCGGGGCAGCCTCACTCACCACCCCCTCACCTCCTGGCTTGGCATTGGCCGACGCCCACTCACCTGGGCTCCGCACCCTCACCTTCCAGGTCAGCTCCTGCAGCAAGAGCTTGGAGTGCTTCCCCAGCGAGATGAACTTCGTGTTCCTCAGGAAGCAGCGCTCCTTGTGCCTGGAGCCCCAGAGGCCAGGGAGCACCAGGCGGCGTACGCCCGCTGTGCTGCTGCAGGAACCGCACCAGGCGCCAGGAGCCCGCGTCCTTCCGGGGGTCGGCGGCCGGCCTCGGGGACCACACCTGCGTAGCCGGCCCCCGCAGCATCCGGAAGAGCGCGCCGTATGGGCACCATGCGTGGTTCGCAAGCAGCTTTTGGAACAGGGTCCGCATCCTCCAGTAGCGCGGGGACAGCCAGCGCAGCCTGAGGCTACCCCCGGACCTCGGCGTCCAGCCCAGGAAGATGCCCGGAGGCGCCGGGCTCCCGCTTGCAGTCCACTCCCTCAGATGCCCTGGAGGGCGTGGTCTCCGAACACTCGGCAGGTGTCACCGCGCAGGCCGCAAAAGGCCCGCGCCCCGAACTGTAGGCGGGTGAGCCCAGGGGCGCCCAGGCCTCGCCACCGCTGCTGTTCCGAACCCGTCGCGTGGCCGCGGGGCCCGTCTGGATCCCACGCGCGCGGTGCAGGGGGCCGGGTCTCGGCTACGGTGCCGAGCTCGTACAAAGGCTGCCCGCACACCTGGTAGGCTCAGCTCGGGCCACCAGCAGGTAGAGCGCGCAGCGCGCCAGCAGGTGCACGAGCACGTCGTCGCCTACGCGGTGCAGCAGCAGCCCCCACGCGCCGCTGCCGCACCGCATCTCGGTCACCGTGTTGGGCAGGTAGCTGCGCACGCAGGTGGTGAAAGCCCAGGGCGGGCCGCCGCGGGCGCCGTCCAGCAGCGCGAAGCCGAAGACCAGCACGTTTTTCGCGCCGCACTCGCAGAGCCTCTGCACGAACCTGGCCACCAGCTCCTTCAGAGAGGACACCTGCAGGGAAGGGGCCTGAGTCCCAGGGCGCCGCTCTGCCTCCGCCTCCCCGAAGCGGGTCCCCTGGGCGGCCCACCTGGCGGAAGGAGAGGGCAGCGAGGGGCGGCTGTGCGTCCCAGGGCACGCACACTAGGCACTGGGCCACCAGAGCGCGGAAGGCCGCCGGGTCCCGGCGCCGCACGAACGTGGTCAGCGGCAGCACCTCGAGGTAGCGGCTGCGCAGGAGCGCGCGCACGGCTCGGCACTGGGGCGCGCGTGGCATCGAGGGGCCGGAGCCCGGCGGCCGGGCCTGGAGATCCGGCCGCCCGCGCGGGGGCTCTGGCAAGCTGTGCGCGGGCTGTTAGAGCCCCACGTGCCAGGACCCTATCGAGTGGCTCGCGCACGCCGGGCGGCCAGGCTCCCGCCGGTGCGCTAGCGCAGGGTGCAGAGGCGGCGGGCCTGGGCGGGGTCCCCGTGGAGGAGGCGGGGCGCGGAGGGGAAGGGGCTGGGCCCTGCTGGGCGGGGGCCAGGGTCGCGGAGCAGGGTCCTGAGCCGGTGCCTGCGCTCCGCCCACTGCCCTCCTTTTGCTACGCGGGGAGGGGCGCCCTGGAGGCCGTTCGCCCTTCTGGAGCTCAGGCGCTGAGTGTCCCGTGGCTCTGGGGTCATCAACCACGAGGCGGGGGCCCTGGCGGGCGTCTGGGTCCTACCCCGCGGCTCCGCACCTTCCCAGATGCGTCGGGGCCTAGCGAGATCAGGAGGGCGTGGACGGACCCAAGGGCTCCAGACCGTGACTCACTGCCAAGGGTCTGGGAACCTCGCCAGTCTCCGTGCCCGCGAGCACCGCGGGGTCGACCTAGCAAAGACGCCAAGCCTGTGCTCAGCCAGGACACCTGCAGGCGGCCGGGAGTGGTCGCAGAGAGCAGCATGACCCACGGGCTGTTGGCGTTTGAATCTCTGGAAAGCAGGAGACACATGGGGCTCCAAGGCCCCTCCACGCTGGGTGTGCAAGCACTAAGTGCTCATAAACTAGCCCTAGCTGGCCGGGATTGCTGTTACGGTGGTGGTGGCGGTGGTGGGCGCCTGCGGGGCCACCCTTGCGGGCGCTTTCTGCTTCTCCTGGGTGCCCGCTGCCCCCGATGGCCTCTCTCCCGGTGCACGCTATCTCCTCTCCCCCGTGTGTCCGCTGTCCCCCGACGCCTCTGCCCCGGGTGCCCGCTGTCCCCCGACGGCCTCTCCGCTGTGTGCTCATTGTCCCCCAATGGTGCCCGCTGTCCCTCGACGGCCTCTCCCCTGGTTCCCCATTGCCCCCTACGGCCTCTCTCCCAGGTGCCCGCTGTCCCCCGAAGGCCTTCCCCAAGGTGCCCTCTGTCCACCGACGGCCTTTCCCCCGGGTGCCCGCTGTCCCCCGACGGTTGTCCCCCGATGGTGCCCGCTGTACCCTGAAGGCCTCTCTACCGGGTGCTGGCTGTCTGCTTTCTCCGAAGTGCCCGCTGTGCCTGATGGCCTCTCCTCCAGGTGCCGGCTGTCCCCTGATGGCCTCTCCCCGCCCCACCCCGGGTGCCCGCTGTCCCCCGACGGAATGTCGCCCAACGGCCTCTCCCCTGGGCGCTCGCTGTCCTATGATTGAGCCCGTTGTCCTGCAATGGCCTCTCCCCCGGGTGCTCGCTGTCCCCCAACGGCTTCCCCCGGGTGCCCGCTGTCCCCAGAAGGCCTCTCCCCTGGTGTCCGCTGTCCCCGACGGCCTCTCCCTCAGGTGCCAGCTATCTCCTCTCCCCTGGGTGCCCGCTGTTCCCCCACAGTTGTCCTCCGATGGTGCCCGCTGTCCCCTGATGGCCTGTCCCTCGGGTGCCCACTGTTCCCCGACAGCATCTTGCCCGGGTGCCCACAGCCCTCAATGGCCTCTCAACCGGGTGCCCACTGTCCCCCAACGGCCTCTCCCCTAGGTGCCCACTGTCCCCAATGGCCTTCTTGCCCGGGTGCCCACAGTCCCCAACAGTCTCTCCCCTGGATGCTGGCTGTCCCCCAATGGCCTCTCCCTCAGGTGCCAGCTATCTCCTCTCCCCCAGGTGTCCGCTGTCCCCCGACAACCTCTCCCCCAGGTGTCCGCTGTCCCCCGACAACCTCTCCCCTGGGTGTCCGCTGTCCCCCAATGGCCTCTCCCCCTGGTCCCCTCTGCCCCCGACGGCCTCTCCCCCGGGTGCCCGCTATCCCCAGATGGCCTGTTGCCCAACAGCTTCTCCACTGGGTGCTTGCTGTCCCATGATGCAGCCCATTGTCCCGCGATGGCCTCTCCCTCAGGTGCCCACTGTCCTGATGGCCTCTCTCCCAGGTGCCCTCTGTCCCTCAACAGCCTCTCCCCTAAGTGCTTACTGTCCCACGATGGCGCCCACTGTCCCCCAACATCCTCTCCCTCGGGTGCCCACTGTCTCCCCGATGGCCTATCCCCTGGGTGCTTGCCGTCCCCCAGTGTCACCCGCTGTCCCCCGACAGCCTTTCCCCCAATGCTTCTTTCCTGGGTGCTCCCTCCCCCAACTGCTTCTCTCTGGGGTAACCACTGTCCCCCAATGGCCTCTTCCCCAGTTGTCCACTGTCCCCAGACGGCCTCTCCCCCGGGTGCCCGCTGTCCCCCAACGGTTGTCCCTTGATGGTGCCCGCTGTCCCCTGATGGCCTCTCCCCCAGGTGCCAGCTATCTCCTCTCACCTGGGTGCCTGTTGTCCCCTGACGACCTCTCCCCTGGGTGCCTGCTGTCCCCAGATGGCCAGTCACCCAACGGCCTCTCCACTGGATGCTTGCTGTCCCATGATTGAACCTATTGTCCCGCGATGGCCTCTCCCCCGGGTGCCCACCGCCCCCGACGGCCTCTCCCCTGGGTGTCCGCTGTTCTCACATGGCCTCTCCCCCAGGTGCACACTGTCCCTGCACGGCCTCTCCCCTGGGTGCCCACTGTCCTCCGATGGTTGTCCCCCGATGGTGCCTGCTGTCCCCTGATGGCCCCTCTTCTGGGTGCCGGCTATCTCCTCTCTCCCGGGTGCCTGCTGTCCCCCGCAGGACTCTCCCCCAATGGTGTCCACTGTCTCACGTTGGTCTCTCTCCCAGGTGCCCACTGTCCCCTGACGGCCTCTCCCCTGGGTGCCAGATGTCCCCCAATGGTTGTCCCCCTATGGTACCTGCTGTCCCCCAATGTCCTTCCCACAGGTGCCCACTGTCCCCCAATAGCCTCTCCCCCAATGGTGTCTGCTGTCCCATGATGGCCTGTCCTCTGATGCTTCTCCCCTGGGTGCTCCCTCCCCTGACTGCCTCTCTCCCAGGTGCCCGCTGTCCCCCGATGGCCTGTCCCCCAGTGGTGTCTGTTGTCTCCAAACGGCCTCTCCCCTGAGTGCTCGCTGTCACCCGATGGCACCCGCTGTCCCCCGATGGTCTCTCCCTCGGGTGCCCATCCTCCACCGACAGCCTCTCCCCAGGTTTCCCGCTGTTCCCCAATGGCCTGTCCCCCCATGGCCTCTCCTCTGGGTGCTCGCTGTCCCATGATGACGCCCGTTTCCCCCAATGGTTGTTCCCCCATGGTGCCCGCTGTCCCGACAGCCCCTTTCCTGGGTGCCAGCTGTCTCCTCTCTCCTGGGTGGCCGCTGTCCCCCGACGGTGCCCACTGTCCCCCGACAGCCTCTCTCCCGGGTGCCCACTGTTCCCCAATTGCCTCTCCCCTGGGTGCCTGTTGCACCCAACGGCATCTAACCCGGGTGCCCACTGTTCCCCGACGGCCTCTCCCCCAGTGGTGCCCGCTGTCCCCCAATGGCCTCTCCCCCGGGTGCCTGAGTCCCTCAATGGCCTCTCCTCTGGGTGCCAACTGTCCCCCAATGGTTGTCCCCCGATGGTGCCCACTGTCCCCCTATGGCATTCCCACAGGTGCCCACTGTCCCCAGACAGCCTCTACCCAATGGTGTCTGCTGTCCCCCGACGGCCTGTTCCCCGATTCTTCTCCCCTGGGTGCTCGCTCCCCTGACCACCTCTCTCCCGGGTGCCCACTGTCCCCCAATGGCCTGTTCCCCAGTGATGCCCACTGTCCCCCAACGGCCTCTTCCCCGGGTGACCGCTGTCACGACAGCCTCTCCCTGGGTGCCTGCTGTCCCCCCACGGTTGTTCCCCAATGGTGCCTGCTGTCCTTTGAAGGCCTTCCCACAGGTGTCTGCTATCCCCCAATGGCCTCTCCCCTGATGGTGTCTGCTGTCCCCCGATGGCCTGTCCTCTGACGTCTTCTCCCCCGGGTGCTCATTCCCCCAGTGGCCTCTCTCCTGGGTGCCCACTGTCCCCCGATGGCCTCTCCCCCTGGTGCCTGCTGCCCCCCGACGGTTGTCCCTTGATGGTGCCTGCTGTCCCCCAATGGCCTCTCCGCCAGGTGCCCGAGTCCCCTGATGGCCTCTCCCCTGGGTGCATGCTGTCCCACGATGGTGCCCATTTTCCTCCAATGGCCTGTCCCTAGAGAGGCCCGCTGTCCCCCAACGGCCTCTCCCCCAATGGTGCCCACTCTCCCCTCCCTGATGGCCTCTCCCCCAGGTGCCCGCTGTCCCCCAATGGTTGACCCCAATGGTGCCCACTGTCTCCTCTCTCCTGGGCACCCACTGTCCCCCTATAGCCTCTCCCTCCCCCAAGGGTGCCTGCTGTCCCGACGGCCTCTCTCCCAGGTGCCCATTGCCCCCAGTGGCCTCTCTCCTGGGTGCCCGCTGTCTCCTCTCTCCTGGATTCCCACCATTGCCTGACAGCCTCTTCCCCCAATGGTGCCCGCTGTCCCCCATGGCCTCTCTTCCAGGTGCTCGCTGTCCCCCATGGCCTTTCCCCTGACTGGGCCTGCTGTCCCCCCACGAACTCTCTCTCAGGTGCCTGCCGTCCCCTGACAGTCTGTCCCCTGGGTGCACACTGTCCCCTGATGGGCCTGTCCCCAGGTGCCCTCTGTCCCCCGATGGCCTTCCCACAGGTGCCCACCATCCCCAACAGCCTCTCCCCTGGGTACTCGCTGTCCCCGATGGCGCCCACTGTCTCCCGACGGCCTCTCCCCCAATGATGTCTGCTGTCCCCCGACGGCCTCTCCCCCGGATGCCCAAGTCCCCAATGGCCTCTCCCTCAGGTGTCTGCTGTCACCTGGCCAGTAAAAATGCCTGCTTTCAACAGCTTAACTGTAACCACCTCTGTGAGTCTTATCCTTGTGTTGAATACTGTCACTCTTTCAGATAAATAGCTCTTTATAAAAATCTCTCCTGGGGCTGGTGTTGTGGTGCAGCGGGTAAAGCCACCATCTGTTATACCAGCTGCACTTTGGCTGCTCCACTTCTGATCCAGCTCCCTGCTAATATGCCCAGGAGAGAACTGGAAGATGACCCAAGTGCTTAGACCCCTGCACTCATGTGGGAGACCCAGAAGAAGCTCTTGGCTCCTGGCTTCAGCCAGGCCCAGCCCTAGTCCTTGTGCTCATGTGGGCAGTGAACCAAAAAATGGAAGAGCTCTCTGTCTTTCATTCTCTCACTGTGTAACTCTGCCTTTCAAATAAATAAAAATAAATCATTAAAAAAGAAACATCTAGAAAGAAAGAGAGAGAGAGAGAGAGAGAGAGAGAGAGAGAGAGAGAAACCTCTCCTTGCTAAATAAACCATTTGGAAATATCCCACTTTACAGGGAAGTTAACTTTGGCAGACTTCTTTGTCAAATGAAGTGTGTCGGAAGTAGCATAAAAAGTACAAGAGGATATTGGTACAAATATTGCTGCACATGCCCACTGTAACCAATACACACTGGTATTCAGGCATGTGATGAAGACATGAAAGTGTTAGTTAAGATGGACACCAATGGTGCTAAATGGTGGTGATTATATTCAGGGTTAGAGTGTAAATCTAGGACTTATTTTATGTTATAGGTGCTTACACTGCAAGCATGCAGATTGTATAGGTTCATGAGGCAGGATTATGTATGCCCAAGATCTTTGTCTGAACTCCTTTAGCTGAATAATATACATAAAAGTGGAAAACTGCGATTATTTCAACTTTATCATTCAGCATTGCTTAGGGTTTATAAATCATGTGTTTACAAACCATTTATTGTTTGTTTATAAACAATCTGTGCAAAACAGTTTAATGGAAATCTTAATGGAATTGGCCTAATAATCAAGTTGACATGAAATAAATGGATACCTAATATTCAACTTAACAGATCATAAAATTCAGTATATATACAATAATTATATTTTATTTGACTTTTTTCAATACTGTTAAATAGCTTTCTGAGTATATTTTCTGCACATATTTTGTTTGATTTGTGTTTTTACTTTTGAATGATACTGCAGGTGGCAATTTTAATATTCAACTTCTTTTTAGGACTTATGAATTTATTTGAAAGGCAAAATTATAGAAAGGGGGAGAAAGAGAGAGGAATCTTTCATCTGCTGGTTCACTCCTCAAATGGCCACAATGGCCAGGACTCAGCCAGGTTATAGTCAGGAGCCAGAAAGTTTATCTGGGTATCCCATATGGGTTAAGGGGCCCATGCACTTGGGCCATCTCCCGCTGCTTTCCCAGGCACATTAGCAGGGAGCTGAGTCAGAAGTGGAGAAACTGGTTTTGAATTGGCACACATATGGGATGTCAGCATTGCTGGCAGCAGCTTAATCCACTGTGCCACAATGCTAGCTCCCACATTCAAATTCTAATTCTTCACTGGCAGCCTAGACCTTTGTCTACCCACAATATACCTTGGTTGCTATTGCCTCCCTCTACTGTCATCAGTACATGAGATACTGCACTCCATCTTTTTCATTTCCAAAATTATGACATTAAATATCTAAACACCACCTTTCTATTCAGTCAGGGACCTAGCAGGGGGAAGCCAGAACCATGAAACATGGTTCTCTTAAGTAGCAACCAAAATGTTCTCATTTTCTAGAAAATTCCTGCATAGGTTATTAAATACATCCTCACATTGATTTAATAAAACTTATTTTCCAAAATTATGCAACATGAGGGGTTTAATGTGTACAAATCATGCATGGTATGGTGGTTTTATTATTTTGCAGATTAAGAGTTGTTCAAGGAAAGAAATCCCAGCACAGTTTTGGTAAGGGGCCAGCACAGTGTGACAGATTTTATGGAATATTGGGAGTTTACTCTCCTGAATGGGAGATAGGTCACAGCCAGCTGGGCAACAATGAAACCTTAAGTAAAGATAAAGATATAAACTCCTATCTATATGCTGTCAATAGTTTTAAATTGTTCCTGAAAACAAAATGGTCCTATAAAGCTACAAAGCATTTCAGAGAAACACCTACTGGGACCAGCCTGAAGAATGTCTCACAGAGCTACTTTTTTAAAAAAGACTTATTTATTTATTTGAAAGTCAGAATTACACACAGAGAAAAGGAGAGGCAGAGAGGTCTTCTATCCTCTGGTTCACTCCCCAGTTGTATATTTAGGATAATTCTTTGGTGACTCTCATTTTCATTTGAGTTACCATGTTTGGTTTATCATTCTTGTCAAAGAGTGGTCAGTTTCCCTATATGTAGTGCAGCAGAAGTTTCAGCAAAGTAAATATAATTCAAAGTCATTATTTCTTTTTTTTTTTTTTAGAAGATTTATTTACTTGAAAGTTGGAGTTACACAAAGAGAAAAGGAGAGGCAGAGAAAGAGGACTTCCATCCTCTGGTTCACTCCCCAGTTGGCTGCAATGGCCAGAGTTGTGCCCATCTGAAGCCAGCAGCCAAGGTCTTCTTATGGGTCTCCCATGTGGGTGCAGGGGCCCAAGGACTTGGGCCATCTACTACTGTTTTCCCAGGCCATAGCAGAGAGCTGAATCAGAAGTGAAGCAATTGGGTCCTGAACTGGCCCTCAATATGGGATTCCGGCACTGCAGGCAGTGGCTTTACCTGCTACACCACAGAGCCGGCCCCCAAAAGTCATTATTTCTAAAGCATCCTGAAGTTATTCATAAAAACCTAATATGCATACTATAGAATATTGGTTCTTCAACATAATGTATAATTACATGTGATATATAATATTACAAATAATTGATTCATGCCTTGATTATTTTGTGTACTAGAAGAAAAGAAATATTTATTGATGGATTGTGATTTAACTGCTTTCCTCATTTTAGAGATAACAGAAGAAATTTGAATAATTAAAGAAGAACATGGGTTCTTTTTTTTATTAATTTATTTATTTGGAAGTCATAGTTACACAGAGAGAGGAGAGGCAGAGAGAAAGGGAGAGAGAGAGAGAGGTCCTCTATCTGATGGCTCACTCCCCAATTGGCCGCAATGGCCAGAGCTGTGCTGATCCAAAGCAAGGGGCCAGAAGCTCCTTCCAGGTTTCCCACGCAGGTGCAGGGGCCCAAGGACTTGGGCCATCTTCTACTGCTTTCCCAGGCCATAGCAGAGCTGGATCAGAAGTGGAGCAGCTAGGACATGAACTGTCACCAATATGGGATGCCAGTGCTTCAGGCCAGGGTGTTAACCCTCTGTGCTAAAACACCAGCCCCAATACATGAGTTCTAACAAAGTAAATAGTAAAAAAGAGATACAGTGCTGAGATGAATGGCCACCAAATATATATATATATATATATATATATATATATATGTAAATATGTCCAACAATAAGAGAAATGAAAATTAAATCCTAAAAGAAGTATGATTTCTTACCCATTACTGTGATATAAAAAGTACAGCAATTACATATTTTGGTGATAATACAGAGATTTTCAAATACATGTTTACTATGAGTGGAAATGTAAAATGGTACAATGATTATGGAAAACAGTATGTAGGTTATTTTTTTTAAATGCTTATTTACTTATTTGAAGGGCAGAGTTAGAGAGAGACAGAGACAGAGACAGAGCAAGTAAGATCTTCCATCTTCTTGTTAACTCCCCAAATAACCTCATGGCTGGAGCTGAACCAGACTGAAGCTAGGAACCAGCAACTTCCTCCATGTCTCCCACATGGGTGTAGAGGCCCAAGTACTTGGGCCATCTTCTGCTGATTTTCCAGGCAATTAGCAGGGAGCTGAATTGGAAATGGAGCAGCTGGGACCTGAACTGATGCCCATATGGGATGCTGGTGCTGCAGGTGGTGGCTTTATCAGCTACACAACAGTGCCAGCTCCCAGTATATAGGTTCTCAATAAAATTAAAGACAGAAATTTTATATGATCTTATGATCTCATTTCTGAGTATATATCTAAAAGTATTCAAAGCACAACATAAAAGATGTGTGAGTTTTATTCACCATAGCATGACTCACCATAGCCAAGGTTTAGAAGAAGGGTAGATGTTTGTAGAAGGGCAGTTATAATTTGGAAGGAGAGTAGTGAGTTTATAGAGGAAATGTGGCATATACTCACAGTTTGATGTTATACAGCTATGGAAGAGATGGGAATTCTGGGACATGGATGGACTTTGAGGACATTGTGCTAAGCAAAATTTCTACTAAAATAAGTCACAAAAGGACAAATACTGAGATTCCACTCATATGAAGTATTTAAAGCAGTAAGAATACTAGAAATAGAAAGTAGAAAGGTAGTTATGGGTGGTAGGAGGGATTTGCTATCCAGTAACAATGGAGTTTGTTAGATGATATTCTAGCAAATTATTGTTGTGTGTGTGTGTGTGTGTATGTCTCTTTGTGTAACACTACTGAGCTGCATATTCAGTCTTTTTTTTTTTAAAAAAGATTTATTTATTTATTTGAAAGGCAGAGTTACAGAGAGAAGGAGAGACAGAGACAGAGATCTTCCATCTCTGGTTCATTCCCCAAATGATTGCAGTGACTAGGGCTGGACCAGGCTAAAGCCCATAGCCAGGAGCTTCCTCTGGGTCTCCTACATGGGTGCAGAGGCCAGTGGAGAGGCAGACACTTCCTCCACAAGTTCAATCAAGCTAGTGTTAGAGGTACTTGGAGAAGGCTGAGCAGCCTTGAGTAGGGAGAGAAATCAGAGAGTTGGACAGAAGAGCAAGAAAGAATCACTATTTGTGTTCACTTATTTAAACTTACAGAATTTTTTATGGGGTCCATCAGAACATTTTGGTAAATTCTTTAAAGGACAAACTCACTTTATCTCCATTGTCTTTTACAAAAAGTTACACTATTAGTAATTAACATGTTATGATTTTTAATTATACTTTTCACTTATTTGAGGGGAGAGCATGCACATGAGAGACAGAGAGAGGGAGAGAGAGGGAGACAGAGAGACAGAGAGAGAAAGATGGGGGAAGGGAGAAAGAGAGAGAAAAAGAAAGAGAGAGTGAGAAGATGAGCTCCTTTTCACTGGTTTTCACTCACCAAATGTCTGTAATGTTCAGGACTGTGATCCAGAAACTCAATAAAGGTTGGGTGAATAACCATGGCTTCTACCAAGGGACCAGAAAGAGGGCCACCAAAAAGTTGGGGGTTAATCAGTATGCTTTTTAAAAAAAATCATACAGAAACAGGGTCAGCATCCTGGCAGAGTGGGCTAAGCTGTCAACTGCAATGCCAGCATCTCATATTACAGCATTGGTTTGAGTCCCAGCTGCTCTGCTTATGATCCAACCCTCAGCTGATGTGCCCAAGAAGGCAGCAGCAGGTTGCCCAAGTACTTGGGCCTCTGTCACCAACATGGGAAACCTGGATGGAGTTCCAGACTGCTGACTTTGCCCTGGTCAACCTTTGGTTATTGTGACCATTTGGGGAGTGAATAAGCAGATGGAAGATCTCTTCCCTTCTCTGCCCCTATGCCTCAGTCACCCTTTCAAATAAATAAAATAATAAAATACATACAGAGCTGTATTACAAAGTATGTAGACAATGCTCTGATAGCCACTCCTACTAAGGAAACCTCTTATGAGAACACTGATAACCAGGTTAAACTTCTTAGCTAGTGAAGATTATAAATTGTCTAATGAAATGGCACAATTATCTAAAGACACTATAAAATATCAGGGCTCATTTTATAAGTGCAAACTCCCTTTCTCAATAGAAAAACAATGATAGTATGCCAACTTGCTCTGCCAAAAAATTATGAGCAACTAAGAATTCTTGCGAATCCCTGGCTTTTTTGACAATTGCATCCTTTAACTGATTGTTAAGCCTTACCATGACAAACTACAGGGACCACACTGAATCTTTTTTTTTTTTTAAGATTTATTTATTTATTTGAAAGTCAGAGTTACATAGAGAGAGAAGGAAAGGCAGAGAGAGGTCTTCAATCCACTGGTTCACTCCACAACTGGCTGCAAAGGGCAGAGCACCGATCCGAAGCCAGGAGACAGGAGCTTCTTCCAGGTCTCCCACATGGGTGCAGTGGCCCAAGGACCTGGGCCATCTTCTATTGCTTTCCCAGGCCATATCACAGAGCTGGATCAGAAGTGGAGCAGCCAGGACTGAAACCAGTGCCCATACGGGATGCCAGCACTGCAAGAGGTGACTTAACTCCTTACGCCATAGCACGGGCCCCACAAATGAATCCTTTTAAATGGGATAAGCTGAGTCACCAAGGTTTCACTGTGCTAAAAGTCTGCTTTTGGAAGCATCTGCATCATTGGACTTGAATAAACTATTTGATTTTATATCCATGAGAGGCAGGAAATAGCTGTAGGGATATTAACCCAAATATTGGGACCTTTAAAAACAGTAGTACCCTCCTTCTCAAAGCAGTCAGACATCAGGACAAAACCATAGCTCTGGTGTTTGTCACTTATCTGTTAATTAAATGAATGGGGAAGCTGGCTATTGGCAACCAATGCTAATAAGGACTTGCCATCAGCTTTCCAGTTCACTAGAGTCTAACAGTTATCCAAAAATGAGGACTACAAAATCCAGCCATGCCACTGGACTACACTAAGATCTCTTTAAACACTGCCATGACCTGCTACCCTATTCCCTGATTCCAATGGGTATATCTTACCCATGTCTTCCCAGAGGTACTCAACAAAATGTACTCTATCTAACCAGAAAGATGTTGAATGAACCATTATCTAATGCTAAGGATATATGGTTTATGGATGGGAACTGTTTTATGAATACTGAACAGAGAAGTATAGCTTAGGCAATAGTGCCCCTGCATTAAGCCATAGAAGCCAAGGCATTCACACCAGGCATTCGGTGTAAAAAACAAACAAACAAAAAAAAAAAAAAAAAAAAACTTGCATTAACTAGAGATTCAGAATTAGAAAGAAAAAAACTAATAATAGATAGTTTCCAAGTATGAGTTTTCTGTCAATCATGCTCACAGAGACAAAGAGGCTCCTCAAGAGCAACAGTAAACAAATTAAAAATGAAAACCAGGGACCAGCACTGTGGCATTATAGGATAAGTCTCTGCCTGCGGTGCCAGTATCCCATATGGACACTGGTTCATGTCCCGGCTACTCCATTTCAGATCTAGCTCTCTGTTAATGGCCTGGGAAAACAGTGGAGGATGGCCAAATACTTGGGCCCCTGCACCTGCGTGGGAGACCTGGAAGAAGCTCCTGATTCCTGGTTTTGGATTGGCCCAGTTCTGGCCATTGTGGTCAACTGGAGAGTGAGCCAGCAAATAGAAGACCTAGTCTGTCAATAATTTTACCTCTCAAATAAATAAATAAATCTTAAAAAAATTAAAAATGGAACAGAGATGGCCACAACAGAATGTTCTAGGCTAGGCCAAAGCCAGGTGCTCTATCCAGGTCTCCCACATGTGTGGCACAGGTCCAACATTTGGGCCACTTTCCAAACTTGGACCAGAATTATAGAGGGGACATAAATCAACACTCCAATATGGGATGTCAGCACTGCAAGCAGTAGCTTAACCACCGTGCCTCAAAGCTAGCCCCAAAACGATTCCATTTAAAATCAAATGTACAACATCATAAGATAACTATACAGATCTAGTTGAAATTTAGGCAATTCTTGTACAAAATAACTACCCTGGACTTAACACAAATTTATCAGCCTGGAAGTAATGAGGAACAGTTGCCTCAGATTTTGCCCCCTCACCTTTCTGTTCATATATTGAGGCTGTCCTGTAACAGCCCTCCTCCCAAAGATGTCCTTATCTCCTGAACCTGTGAATGTGTTAGCTTACATGGCAAAACAGACTGCAAGTGCGATTGTGTCTAAGTTCTTAGGATAAGAAAATTAACCCGGATAAAGTAGGTGAGACCATTCTCAGTACATGAAGTCTTGTGAAGAAGCTTTGCTAGCTGTGGTCAGAGGAACATTGGACTGCAGAAGGACAATGAGATGGTGAAAAGAGCCTCTAGTTAAGGAACGCAGGCATCTTCCAGGGGCTCACAAAAGCAAGCAAACAGATTCTCCCATGGAATCTGTGAAGAACTGTGGCCAGCAAAAGGAAACTCAGGCAGTGAGGACTGCCTTGAGCACTAATAATGAGCATTTGGTGCCAGGAGTGCTCCCCAGACACTACCATAACTGAAAAGGCCCCCCAAACTTTCAATGTCCCTGAGGTAGTGCAACCCAGTCCTAGCTGAGAATCATTGCATTCATGAACAGCGGCTTGTCAGAAACATTGAGAATGAAATAATCAGATTCTAAGACAGAAACTAAAATATTCTGATTGATGTTAATAATTACTTTTAATGTACTTGTAGGCCTTATTTTCTATTATAAATAAAATATTCAAAATTAACACACATCATATTATTTATGTATTTCAATGAAATACATGTGGCAAGCAATTTTATTCCTTTCTGGTCAATTTCCTTTCCAGGTCAGCCATTCATAACCCATCACTAGAATGGAATCTACACTTATCTTAGCCAAAAGGCTGAGAAGCAATTAGAATGGAATCTAATGGAAGCCAAAGGGAAATATATTTTTTGACTCTAAAAGAGTATATGGGAGGAAATGTGGCACAGCAGGTAAAGCCACCATTTGGGACACCTGGTCTGTCACATATATTCCTTCTACACCTAATTTGGTGAGGGTTTTTATAATAAAGGGGTTTTATATTTTTTAAGGTTTATTTTTTATTTATTTGAAAGCCAGAGTTAGAGAGAGCGAGACAGAGAGAGACAGAGGGGTCCTCCATCTGCTGGTTCACTCCCCAAATGGCTGCAACACCTGGGGCTGGGCCAGGCTAAAGCCAGAAGCCAGGAGCTTCATCCAGGTCTCCCAGGTCAGTGCAGAGGTCCGAGCAAAACTAGGCCATTTTGGAGTGCTGGCTCAAAGTCCTAGCTGCTCTGCTTCTGATATAGGTTTGTGCTGATGCACCTTTAGAGGCAGCAGGTGTTGCCTCAAATGTTTGTGACCTGACCCTGACACCCACTGCCAAAACCCAGATGGAATTCCAGGCTTCTATCTCTGGCCTGGCCCAGCAGAAGCAGTTACAGTCATTCGTGGACTGAAGAAGAAGTTGGAAAATCTGTCACTCTGCCTTTCAATTAGATTAAAATAAACATTTTTTTTTAAAAAGAAACACACTCATTTAAAACCATTTAAAAATAAATTCAGTATGATGAACTTCACTCTCAACAATTTGATTTTGGTATTGTGCTGAATTATAATTTCACATATGAAATATGAAGTGGAAGATTTTACTGTAGGGGCTGGCGCTGTTGTGTGGTGGGTTAAGCTGCTACCTGAGACACCAGCATCCCATATAGGCACCAGTTCAATTCCAGGCTGCTCTGCTTCTGATCCAGCTTCCTGCTAATGCACCTGGGAAGGAAAGGAAGATGAATTTGGTCTAGCCCAACTCCTGCTATTGCAGCCATTTGGGGAGTGAACCAGTTGATAGAAGATCTCTCTGCCTCTCCTTCTGTAATTCTGCCTTTCAAATAAAATAAATAAATCTTTAAAAAAATAGATTTTGTTGTACACACCTAAGGAGTTAAAAAGGAATAATATTTTGATATTTCAAAGTTAAATAGCTTTTTTTAAATATTAAGTGACATAATATATGTGAGGGCTTCAAAAATTTCTTCAAAAAATGCAAATCGAAAGGAAGGGTAGAGGAGGGAAGTGTCACTATGTCCCTAAATCTATATATAATATATTAAATTTGCATAACTTAAATGATTTTTTTTAAAATACATATTTTCCATAAATTTATTGATGGAAATTTAACTTCTGTTAATGTATTTGTATCATCTTAAAATGACATAATTATTTTTATGGTCTTGCAAATAATGAGACTTTAAGGACCTTTATAGAGCTTAGCAGGAAAAGGAGAGTCGGTCAGTATCAGCACTTCAAAACTCTGCCAAAGAAGGATTCTGTGAAAAATCAGCAATTTGGGGCTTGGTTTTCACTTTTGCTTGGCCATTCTGGTTATCTGAAGGTTTTATTTCATTATTTACATTTGTGACTCTAATACTATACCAATGAAAGTACATGTAGGAAACTGCATGAGACAGGATCAGGGCATCAGGTTGAGGCAGGAGACAGCTGCAGCTTAATTAGGGAAGCAAAGAGAGAGAGGAAAATTCCAAGAGCTTCAAAAGGTAAAAACAACTTGTTTTTCTACTTGCTTCACATAGGATAAGTTACTTAAGGTTACCTACATAGGGTTAATTTTGGGGAACATCTGTACAGTGACATTTCCCAAGGATTAACAGATGTCACAAAACTGCTAATTAAGTTAAATCCTGAGGAATATCTCTTCAGATGAAAAGGTTATACAAAGACCCATATGTATCACAAAGATCAAAACAGAAAATTCCACCAACTAAAACAAACAAAAATAGATGCCTGAGATCCACCTTGGTACTGTAAAGAGAAAAAGCTATGGCCACAATCTTCCATGAGAACTTCTAGAAAAGAGAAATCAGCTCCATGACAGCATCAGCCCACCTTCAAGACTCCTTACCTAACAATCAGCCTTATAGAAACCTCTGCCCCAACAACCTCTAGGATCCTTGAATTCTTTCAAAATAAGTAAATCTAAAAAAAAAAAAAAAAAGTTCTTTCTGGCTTACTTTTCCAGCTTACTCTTCTCCCAATCTACATAAATGGCAACGTGTCAGTTAAATTTGCAGAAGTGGCTGCTTGAAAGCATGTCTTCAGCCAGTGCTACTTGTCCCTTTACCCTTATTCAAGAACCTGCAGTGCTTATTGCCAGAAACATTTTCCTCTTTATTTACCTGTTTATATATAAAGGCCTCTCACAGCTTGGAGAGAGAATGTCTCTCTCTGGTTCAGTTGGACAAGCCTCAAAAGATTCTGGCACAAGGAAAACACTAAAAAGATACATAAAAATCAATAAATTAAAAAATCAATAATTAATAAAGTAATATTGTAAGAGGCTCATCCAAAATACAAAAGGTAAGGCCAGCATTGTGGCATAGTGGGTAAAGCTGCCAACTGCAGCACTGGCATCCCATATGGGTGCCAGTTCAAATCCCGACTGCTCTATATCTGATCAAGCTCCCTGCCTAATGCCCCAAATACTTGGGCCCTTGCACCCACATGGGAGATGTGGAAGAAGCTCTTGGCTCCTGGCTTTGGACTGACCCAGCCCAACCACTGTGGCCATTTGGGGAGTGAGCCAGTCAAAAAAAGATCTCTGTCTCCCACCCCCCCCCCAACTATACCCCATAACTTCACCTTTCAAATAAATAAAATCTTTAAAAGGAAAAAAAAAAAAAAAAGGTTTCCTCATAAGGGTTCCTTCCCTTGCCCTGTTAGCAAAAAGAAACCAATTTCTTCAACCTTGTTATATGTCACTAACCACATGCAAATTGTTTTTTGAGAGGACAACTGCTGCTTCTTTCAAAAATATCTCCTAGGACAGATGTGTCCAAGTATAACAATGCAAACATACGTTATCACTGATCACAAGAGCAGATCACCTGAGAATCTTCCAGTGCACAGAAGAACAAACATACAAAGCCATTCCTGAAAGCCCAAGACTCCTCCTGAATTTTCCCCAGCTTCTGCTTCTGTGCCTATGGCAAAGCCTTCCCTGAGCAACAAGGAAAGTGTTTTGGGACAAGAGCCCTTACCTCCTATGCTGGCCACCCAAGTAAACTCTTCTGTAAGAACTAGTGTCTTGGACTTGCCCTCTCATTTCAGTGGTAGAGTCTGAAGAAGACACACAGAAGTAATAGCTCACAAAGAGAAGGAAAAGAACAGGTCATTAGCTGGGATACCAGGTTTCTGAAAGAGAGAGTATCTTTGGTATCTGTCACTTCTTTGCATCCTTCAATGACACCTTTGTTCATGTCACTGTTTGTCAAGGAAACCATTTGGCAAGTGACAGGTGGGACAAAGGTGAAGGCTGACCTAGACAAATCCTCACCATATGCTGCCATGTTGGCTGTCTGGACGTGGCCCAAAGGTGCAAGCAGTCAGGCATCACTGCCCTACAAATCAAACTCTGGGCCACAGAGGAAACAGAACCAAGACCCCTGGACCTAAGGCCCAGTTAGCCCACTTGGGTATGATTGAGGACGTCACCCCAGACACTCACACAGCACCCACAGGAAAGGCGATAGTTGTGGTTGCTGACTCACCAGATGGCTTTCTGTTAATAAACTGCCATGATGGAAGCTAAAAACAAACTGGTGTCACCAACTATGCCTTAAAAAGAGCACCAGTGAGAGATGCCCTTCATTCAGTCCAACATGGACTCTGACACTGACAGCTTTAAGACCAGTGACTTTTACAAATCATTTTCTCCTAAATAATGTAAATTGTGATTCAGTTTAAGAGTTTTAGACTTTTAGACTACCTAGCCAAGGAACATCTTTAGAAGAGTTTTCCTAATGCTAATTTCTAACTTATTGAGATATTATGTGAGGATATTTACAGGTGACCTGTAATGGTCTGAGTTGCTGATTTTCACTTTTCAGATCCTAGGCCTTCTAAGATTCTTTTTTCTCAAATGCCTAAATCTGATCAACTTACACCAAAAAGTTTTATAAAAGAGAGAACTAATGCTGTAAAAAGATTATACCAAAAATGTTGCTTTTGCATCTATCTGGAAATACGAATAAAATGTAATAAGACAGAATGCTGACACTGGAAAAAAATCTGAAATTTATAGGGATGCCGGCACCACAGGCACTGGCTCCCAGAACTTTTATCTTAGAATTACATACAATACTATACTAATGTAGAACAACTATGCATGACTCATTTCAAGACTTTACTTCTGGGCTGGCACTATGGTACAGCAGGTTACATATCTGGGTGCCAGTTTAAGTCCTGACTAGGTTTTTTTTTTTTATTATTAATTAATTTATTTGAAAGGCAGAGAACAAAGGTAGAGGAAGAGAGAGAGAGGTCTTCCATCTGCTGGTTCACTCCCTAAATGGCCGCAATACCTGGAGCTGTGTTGATCTGAACCAGGAGCCAGGAGCCTCCTCCAGGTCTCCCACAGTCGCCCAAGGACTACATGCATTTTTAGATTTATGCAGACTTTTATCTTTGCTGGATTCTTAATTTCATCATTGCAAGTCAGATTACTTTATTAATTCTTAACACATGCCAAGTGTTTAAAATCGTACCCAATTTCATTATAACGTGGTCTTTCTTTTTTTTTTTTTATTAAACTTTTATTTAATGAATATAAATTTCCAAAGTACAGCTTATGGGTCACAATGGCTTCCCCCCTCCCGTAACTACCCTCCCGCCCGCAACCCTCCCCTCTCCCGCTCCCTCTCCCCTTCCATTCATGTAAGGATTCATTTTCAATTCTCTTTGTATACAGAAGATCAGCTTAGCATATATTAGGTAAGGTTTTCAACATTTTGCCCATATAGCAATACAAAGTGAAAAAAAACGTGGTCTTTCAGTTGCATGTAATTCAAAAGTTCTTAAAACCATTAAAGTTTATTAATCCTGATAAGCAATCCTTACTAGAAATAAATTGTAGTAGGATTATCTTCTAAACATAATCTACCTGGAACATATGTGTAAGAAAATAAAGGGTGGGGGCAGACAGGGAATAAAATGTCCAAAAAATCTCCATCCAAAAGCAGTATCTCTGGGTCTGGTGCTGTGGGGTAGCAGATAACACTACTGTCTGCTATGTCAGCATCACTTATGGGTGCCAGTTCATGTCCCAGCTGCTCCACTTCTGATCCAGCTCTCTACTAATGGCCTAGGAAAAGCAGTAGAAGATGCCCAGGTGTTTCAGCCCCTGCCACCCATGTGGAAGATCCAAAAGAAGCTCCTTGCTCCTGGTTTCAGCCTGACTCACCACTGGCCATTGTACCCATCTGGGGAGTCAACCAGAGTATAGAAGATCTTTCCATGTCTCTTCCTCTCTATCTATAACTGACTTTCAAATAAGTTATTTTTTAAAAAAATCCAATAGACCTCAATATTTACATCAATCCTTATTTTGTAAATGAGCCTTTCTGACTGCCTGATATCAAGGTCCCCTGCCTTATACACCTCAGGTCTCTTTGTAAATGAGTAATACATAAGGCATTCATTGCCTTGTCATTTTTAATACAGAGAGGAAAATATCAAAGAGAATGTCCCACAACAAAGCACTTTAGCATGATCACTGAGCTGTTAGATAATATGGGCAAGAGCAGACCTGACCAGAAGCTTCCCATTGGGAGAAACTGACTAAGAGGCCTCCAGAGTTACAGAGGGAGGAGTGTTTTGGTTCTTTCCACATTGCTGAGACCAAAAGAGATGAAAACCACCCAACAGCCCAGGGAGCAGTGGTGACTGAACAGAACTGCTTAATTCTTCCACAAACCAACTAGAGGGCTTTAAAAGTTAAGCAGCTAAAAGCAAAAGATGTAAAATATATATACACACAAATGATCTCACTAAGTAGAATTTTGAAGACAATCAAATTTCCTATATAAACTACTTTGAGAGGCCAGCACTGTAGTATTGTAGGCTAAGCCTCCACCTGTGGCACCAGCATCCCACATGGGTGCCAATTCATGTTCTGGCTGCTCTACTTCTGATCCAACTCTCCGCTTATGGCCTGGGAAAGCAGTGGAAGATGGCCCAAGTGCTTGGGCCTCTGCATCCACATGGGAGACCCAGAGAAAGCTCCCAACTCCTGGCTTCTGATCAACCCTGCTCCAGCCATTGTGGTCATTTGATGAGTGAACCAGCAGATCAAAGACCTTTCTCTCTCTCTCTCTCTCCCTCTCTGTATCTCCACCTCTCAAATAAATAAATAAGTAAAATCTTTTAAAAAATAAACTACTTAAACTATAACACCTTCAGGTTAAACAGTATTTCCTTACACAAGGCCAAAATACATTCTGAAATGTGTTATCTATAACAAATATCTACCTTTTCTACAGTATAGAAATATAAGCTGATATCATCATCATACGTTTTAAACAGAGTATCATGAAGATTATATAAAGTGTATTATGAAGATTAAATAAAGTGCAGCATTTAAATAATAAAACTAATTAATGGATATTTATTTTACAGAAAAATATAGATTATTTAAATTTGTGAAGCCATTTTAAGAGTACACAATGTTGGCAAATTCAGCTACATTTTCATTATAAATGGCACTCAGACCACCCTGTAAAGTGTTCTCTCTGGTACAGAATTTACAATATGACTCTGACATCCCTCTGCAGAGATCATCCTTGTTATTTTTGGATTTTACAGTTCCCTGCATCCTGATTCCCTTTATTGTCATAAGAATATAGACCATAAATGATACTTCTGGCCTCCTGATATTGCAGATCTAGTTTGAGCATTTGATCTAGTGATTGCTCTAGTGATTAAGATACAGATTTAAGATGCTCTTGTCCCATATCAGGTTATCTGGGTTCAAATACTGGCTTGTCTCCCACCTCCAGCTTCCTGTTAATGTGCATACCAGGAGATACCAAGTTATGACTCATTTAATTCTGTCTCTGCCACTTACATGGAACAAAAGGACTATGCTTCCTGTCCTTGGCCTGTGCACTGCAGAAATTTATATATAAGTTGGGCTGGGAGGTGGGAGACTTATCTGTTTCTGTTTCTCTTATCTCTGTCTCAAAAAAAAAAAAAAAAAGGTGTCAATTGTCTGTAAGTACCTTCCAGCTAAAAATTTTTTTAAAGATTTATTTATTTATTTGAAAGTCAAAGTTATACAGAGAGAGGAGAGGCAGAGACAGAGAGAGAGAAAGAGAGGTCTCCCATCTGCTGGTTCACTCCCCAGTTGGCTGCAACAGCCAGAGCTGCACCGATCCCAAGCCAGGAGCTTCTTCTGGGTCTCCCATGTGGGTGCAGGGACTCAAAGTCTTGGGCCATCTTCTACTGCTTTCCCAGGCCATAGCAGAGAGCTGGATTGGAAGTAGAGCAGCCAGGTCTCAAACTGGCACCCATATGGGATGCCGGTGCTTCAGGCCAGGGCGTTAACCTGCTGCACCACAGTGCCAACCCCTCCAGCTCAAAATTTTAACAAGAGTCAAGAGAAGTTGATTGTTCACTCAGCCTATCATCCTTTGCAGCTGTAGATCTTATACAGATCAATGTGCTTAGTCTTCTAATTTCCAGCTTTTCAACTAGATCCACAGCTTTTTAAAATTAACACTTTGGGTGGTTATAAGGCTTACCTATGGTCCCCAAACAACTTACGTTTAAAAATTAAACAGATCAGGGCTGGCATTGTGGCATAGCAGGTTAAGCTGCCACCTGCCCCACTTCCAATCCAGCTCCCTGCTAACGTGCCTCAGAGTGCAGTAGAGGGCAGCTCAAGCACCTACATGGGAAACCTGAAAGAAGCTCCTGGCTCCATGCTTTGGACTGACCCAGCTCTAGCCATTGTGACTACGTGGTGAGTGAACCAGTAGATAGAATATCTCTGTCTCTCTGTGTAACTGACTTAAAAATAAATATTTTTAGAAAGCTAAACAACCTTAATTTTTGTATTTTTAAAATTATATTAATTAATCTACTTGAGGGACAGAGAGCTTCAGATAGAGAGGAGGGAGTCCTACTGGGTGGTTCACTCTTCAAATGACTATAATGGCCAGGGATGGGCCAGGCTGTTATCTAGAGCCATGAACTCAATTCAGGTCTCCAAATGGGGTGATGAGAAATCAATGACAGGTGTGCATCAGCAGAAAGCTGGAATTTGGAGAGAACTAAGACTCAAATTTAGACACTCTAACATGGGATTTAGGTGTCTCAGGTACCATCTTAACCACCAGGCCAAACGCCTGCCCCAGATCCTAATTTAAATCATATTTTGGCTGCTTACTAACAGTGATCATTGATCATAATCTGTACTCTCTTTATCTAGTTTTCACTATCTGAAATGAGATAACAGAAATATAGTTAAGCTCAAAATATGCACATAGAAGTCCAGTCAATAGGTAGTAGGAATGCAAAATTAAGGTTTTGGATGAATGAGTTCCACTTGACTACAGAGTATTTCCCTCTCAGCAGAGCTCACACATGAGTGGATCTAAAGTAGCAGACACTGATGTGCATACAAGGATCTGACCACAGGGTGCCTCCACATCTTTCTCATCATGTACTGCTCACTGGTTACATGTAGCTGCCTCACACTCTGAGATGATCACAGTGCTGTCTTGATTGAGTCCCAAATCCAGTATAGCCTTTCAGTCATTAGGCTTATTCTTGAGTGAACAGACCTCTTGAAAAGCACAGTAGGGAGGGGAAATTAAAATTAATGGAAAATCATGGCTATGACATCAAAACAGCATCCAATAACAATGAGTTACATTGATTGACTGAGTCCATAATCAGATCATTTTACCATAGTAGTCTTCAGTGTTGAGAAAAAGAGCTAAAGGAATGTTCTGAGTGTGTGTATGTGTACATATAAAACTACATGACTCATTCCCTACAAACACTCATAGAACTTTCTGCAAAATCACTAGAAGTTCACTACAAACACTAATGGGGTAAGACAAAGCCTTGCAAGCAGTAAAGTCTTGATATTTACCTTCCTTCTAAAGGAAACACAATGACTGTGTCCATGGCTAAAGTGAAGTGCTGGAGGCTAATTCAAAGCACATCCATTGAATTCTGCATGATATACTTTGTCTTTTGAAGCACAGGCCCATAGTAGGCCTCCTCCAAGAAGTTAAGCACAGAATTTGAGTCTTATACTAAACCTCCCAAGCTAAAGTCTTTGCCATACAGGAACCCCTGAAAATTCTACATTACAAAGCTGCAGACTATCAGAGCCACATTTTGTGGGTAACATTTCCATATGTTTAGTCCACATATATAAGTATAGCCTGCCTTTGTTTTTTTTATAACATGTATTAGAAAAAAAAAATGTAGCATCTGTGAGCAATATACAAAAGAAATCTCTTACTGCATTGAAGTGTGTAATTCTAATGTAATCTGATTGGAAAGGACACAGAACTGACTCACAGTCTAATGTGTCAGCAGCTAAAGGCTCAAAATAGATAAAAAAATAAAACCCTCATTGGTAGTAATGCTTGTCCAGAGCCCCCTTCTTCCTGAAATGTTCATTAGAATACTGCTAATATTAATCTACTATTAGAATAATAGGATAATAATTCTAATATTTTTATAGATGTAATCTTTTATTAACAAAGCACACTTCACAGTTCCTTGGTGCTTGTATTTTCCCAGAATAACCAGCACATAATATTGAAGAACAGTGAATTTGGGGGTAGTATATTCTGGTTTCCTACTATCATTTTAGGGGTGCTGTGTCTAAAGCCTTAGCAACAACAACAGAAAACCTGAAGAACACATCTCTTCATTCTGAGACCTCAAAAGTATCTGGGAGATAAGTGGTAAGAGATAAGTGGTGTCACCTCAAAAAGACCCACATAAGGGCAGGTAAAGCAGGATGGACCATTAAGTATGACTTCAAGTGACTTTCAATTGCTGTTTCCAGTGCTGTTACTTGATGTCTGAGGATGTCTACTCTTTGTCACATTCTGACATGAACATGTGCATTCTCACCAATAAGGCTGTGATATGCCTACAGTGAGGACATTCTGGCCAGGGGCATTCCTGTGCTACAGACTGTGCTATAGACAAAGGGACATTTACTGTAACATCATGCACCCTAATGAAGTTGCCATAGGCTTTGACAGATTAAGGGGGAACAGACATGTAAGGGAAAGAGATGACAAAGTGCATGCCTAGTACAAGGCCAGATGAGAGAGTACTCCTAGGAGTCTATGTCCCAAATGACTTCTCCATTGCACCTGAAAGTATAGAGCAACTGAGCTAAACTGTTATGTGATACCTGTGTTCTCAGCCTTCTCAGTAAACTCATTTCCCTTTCAAAATGAAAACAAAAGTTCTAGGGTCTGATGGAAATGTAAAAACACAGAAAGGTGACAATGGTCTAAGGGCTGGGACCAGGAGATGCAAGCTGGAGGGTTCTGTTTAACCCATACCAACACTGTCACAGCAGCCTTGGCATGTGGAGGGGAGCTCTATGCAATAAGAAAGGGGCAGGTGTCATCCACATGTCTACACAACTGACTTATTCCTGCACAATAACCATCTTAATTATAGTCATGGGAAGGACACAAGTGAAAGTCACTTTTCACCAAGAGGAGGGAGAACAAAAGGGGAATGCCCAGGAGAAGAGGGGGACAATGACACAAGGAAGATTGTGACAAAGACTCTCCTTGGAGAGGATATGTGTAGGTTTTGGAGAGAAGGCTGCTAAACACTGAGATTCTGCCCTCTAGGGGCATGACACTGGTATGCTGATCCCCATATTCAATGCCAGGGAGTGACTGGAATAGCATGAATGCTAGAAAACCAGGGTCACCAAGGATATCCTAGCTCTGTCCCATGCATGTATCTGAGCTCTCCACAGGGCAGTTACCATCCTTGGCAAGCAAGTATATCTGTATGAAACTTCCCCAAACTGCTGGTGTACTTTCAACACCTTTCCCAAACATTTCATCTACCCCTTTCCTATTGTGCTTCCTGCCTCCCTGCCCTGCCCCAGACATGTCTCCTTAGGAAGAGACTGCCCTGAAGAAGCAGGGATCCCTCAGAAACTCAGGCCTCAATATCACCCCCACCTCCCTAACCCTTGGGATGAATCCAGAATGAAGAAACCAGTGCAGGGTACCTTACCCAGGAAAATTTCAGACAGGGAGTAACTTTCAGCAGATCCAGTGAACAAGAGGCACAGCACCATCCCTGCCTGCTGCTGTGTGCGTCAGAGCAAGTCAGGGCCTGGGGCTGGAGCATAGGACTCTGGCATGAGCATAGGAGATGCAAGATTCCTGCTCTGAAACTTTTGAAGAAAGGAAATTGGTTCATTTTGGGTTAAGAGTAAAGAAAGGAGGGTGGAGGACAGAGGGTCAGGGAAGGAAATGCATTTTACATTAAAAGGAAGGTTTGAAAAATTGGCTCTTCACTTAAAGACATAAACAGACTTTGGAGAGTAGTGTTGGAAACACAACTCACTGTGTATAATGGAACTGCAATAAAATTGTCAATATATTTTTCAGCAGGAACTTTGCAGTCCAGAGGGAGTGGTATGGTTTATGCAAAGTCCTAAAAGAAGTAAACAAGAAAATGTGAATTAATGTATTATTTTCAGTGATCCTGTATTTCAAAAATGGAACATAAACAAACTTTATTAAAAAAAAATGGTAAAGGTGTTTATCACCGTTCACTGGAAAAACTGCTAAAGGAAATTCTTCAAGGGAAAGGAAGAGGATACTAACCAATATAAAGAAATCATGTGAGGGGCTGGCGCTGTGGCTCACTTGGTTAATCCTCTGCCTGCAAGTGCCGGCATCCCATATAGGTGCTGGGTTCTAGTCCCAGTTGCTCCTCTTCCAGTCCAACATTCTGTTGTGGCCTGGGAGGGCAATAAGGACAGCCCAAGTGCTTGGGCCCCTGCACCCGCATTAGACCAGGAGGAAGCACCTGGCTCCTGGCTTTGGGCCAGCACAGTGCCAGCCATAGTGGCCATTTGGAGAGTGAACCAACAGAAGGAAGACCTTTCTGTCTCTCTCTCTCACTGTCTATAACTCTACTTGCAAAATAAATAAATAAATAAATAAATAAAAGAAATCATGTGAAAATACAAAGCTCTTCAGTCAGTGTGCATTAGTATCAGATTCAAACTACTAATATTGTAATGATGGAGGACTGATAAATTGTATCACTAGTAAAAAGTTAAAAGACACTCTATAGGGGCTGAAGCTATGGCATAGTGGGCTAAACCTCTAATTGTGGCACTGGCATCCCAGGTCAGCACCAGTTCTTGTCTCAGGATCATGTCTCGGCTGATCTGCTTCTGATTCAGCTCTCTGCTATGGCCTGGGAAGGCAGTAGAAAATGGCCAAGGTGCTTGGGCCCCTGCACCTGCATGAGATACCTGGAAGAAGCTCCTGGATCCTGGTTCCTGGCTTCAGATCGCCCCAGCTCCAGCTATTGTGGCTATTTGGGGAGAGGACCAGTGCACAGAAGACCTTTCTCTCGGTCTCTACTTCTCTCCATCTGTATCTCTACTTCTTAAATAAAATAAATAAATCAATGAATAAATAACTATAGCTGCAACATTTCCTAAATAATACAAAGTATAAGGTGAAAATGTGACGTTCCAACATAAAATGTAGGAGGAGGGTGAGTAAAAGGATAGTCTGTGAATGATATCAGAATTAAGGCTCTCAACCTAGAGGTTTTTTTTTTTTTTTGAAATAGAAGAATTAGGGAAACTACTAGGCAAACAACTATATCATGAGGGATCTCCTAAAAGTTCAGGAAAATGTGTAATTTCAAAATGCTATGCAAATATTTCAGAATATTTTTCACCAAAATAAACTTATATTTTAATTCTAATTTCATTAACTTTTTGAAATAGCCTCAGAGATAACAAAAAGATTTTTTAAAAGATTCAAAGTATATCACTACAGGCCGGTGCCGTGGCTCAATAGGCTAATCCTCTTCCTGTGGTGCCAGCACACTGGGTTCTAGTCCTAGTCGGGGTGCCAGACTCTGTCCCAGTTGCCCCTCTTCCAGGCCAGCTCTCTGCTATGGCCTGGGAGTGCAGTGGAGGATGGCCCAGGTCCTTGGGCCCTGCACCAGCATGGGAGACCAGGAGAAGCACCTGGCTCCTGGCTTTGGATCAGTGCAATGTGCTGGCCGCAGTGCACCGGCCACAGCATCCATTGGAGGATGAACCAATGGCAAAGGAAGACCTTTCTCTCTGTCTCTCTCTATCTCACTGTCCACTCTGCCTGTCAAAAAAAAAAAAAAAAAAAAAAAGAAGTATATCACTATAGAAAATCATCAAGTCATAAAGGATATAGGTTAGAGATGAAAAAAAGATGAATTTATAAAACAATAGTATCAATAAAATAGTAATAAATCCTCACCTGTTAATAATTGTTTTGAATGTAAATGAATTCTCTAAATAAAAGGCAAACAATGGATGGAAAATAAAACAAAAAAAATAAAGATATGACTATATAGAGGCTACAAGAGGCTCATTCACTTTAAAGGACATTTATAGATTGGAAATGAAGGGCTGGAAAGAGATAATCAATGTAAATGAAAACCAACAATAATCAGAGGTAACTATAAGTCAGATCAACTAAATCAGACTTTAGGCCAAAGCTGTAAAAAAAGAGACAAAGGTCACTGTATAGTGATAAAAGTATCAGTTCATCAAGTGGATATAAAATTATACCCACACCTAAGCTCAGAACATCTCTCTCTCTAAAACACAGGAATACAGGTAAGAAATCTAAAGGAAAACAGACTATCACACAATAAAGGCAGGGATTTCAAATCCCCATTTTCAACAATAGATCATCTAGATTGAAAATCAACAAGAAAACATTGGAGCTGAATTATGCATTAGGAACAAATGGTCCTACCAGACATATATAAAACATTCTGGGGGCTGGTGCTATGGTGTTGTGAGCTGAGAATCTGCCTATGGCACAGGCATCCCATGTAGGTGCCAGTTCTAGTCCTGGTTACTCCTCTTCTGATCCAACTCTCTGCTATGGCCTGGGAAAGCAGTGGAGGATGGCCCAAGTGCTTGGGCCCCAGAACCCTGAGGGTGACCTGGTAGAAGCTCCTGGCTCCGGGCTCCGGGCTGCAGATTGTCTCAGCTCCAGCCATTGCAGCCATTTGGGGAGTGGACCAGCAGATGGAAGACTTTTCTCTCTGTCTCTCCCTTTTTGTAGCTCTGCCTCCCAAATAAATAAATAAATAAATAATTTTTTGAGATTTAAAAGCAAGATTTATCAGAATCAAAGACCTCATGATAAAACTGGAAGCTCCCAAGGACAGGTACTTCTGACCTTGCTAAAGGTAACTTTTGGGATAAATAAAATCTAAAAAAACAAAAACAAAAACAAAACATATTTTGTCCAAGAATAATACAATAAAATCAAAAGTCATCCAAAGTACACATAGAATATATGTGGTCATACATTAAGCCACAAAAATAATGTCAACAAATTTAAGATTAAAATCATATCAAGTATAATTTCACACCCTAGTGGTCTGAAAATAGAAATTAATAATAAGTGAATTGGAAAATTTACAAATATGTAGGAACTAAGCCATATACAACCCTATACAACTACAGGATCAAAGAAAAACTAAAGAGGGAAGCTAAAAATACCTTGAAGAAAATAAGGAAACACAGCATACAAAACTAATAAGATGTAGCAAAATATAGTACAATATCACCACAACAAAAAAGAAGATACCAAATAAACAATTTAATTATCTAATGTTATAGCTCAACAAATTAGGAAAAACACTAAATAAGAAAATCATCAGGAAAAAGAAATGACAGAGATTAAAGCAGTAATTAAAAATACATTGCAGGGGGCCACACTGTGGTATAGGGGGAAAGCTGCTGACTGCAGTGCCAGCATCCCACATGGGCAATGGTTCTAGTCCCGGCTGCTCAACTTCTGACCAGCTCTCTGCTATGGCCTGGGAAAGCAGTAGAAGATGGCACAGGTCCCTGGGCCCCTGCACCCACTTGAGATACCTGAAATAAGCTCCTGGTTCCTGGCTTCAGATCAGCCCAGCTCTGGCCACCACAGCCAGTTGGGGAGTGAACCAGTAGATGGAAGACTTCTCTCTCTCTGCCTCTGCCTCTCTGTAACTTTGCCTTTCAAATAAATAAATAAATAAAAAGTTAAAATAAAACCCTCATTTAAACATCATAAAATAAAACTACTTATGACTGAATTAACAAATAAGGAAAACAATCTGTATACTCAAAAGTGTGACATATGGATAAAGGAAATTGAAGACAGCAGAAACAATGGAAAGCTAATCCATGTTCATAGATCAGAAAAATAATACTGTTAAAATGTCCTTCCTAACCACACAAAACAATGTAGATATTCCATGCAATCTCGATCAAAATTTTAATGTCATTCTTCACAGAAACAGAAAAAATATTAAAATTTGTATAAACAGGAAAGACTAAGAATCGCCAAAACAATCTTGAGCAAAAACACCAAAGCTAGATTTATTACAAAGCTACAGCACGGTACTGGCACAAAAACAGAAACATTGACTGATGAAATAGGATGGAAAGCCCAGAAATAAACCTAAAAATTGACAGTGAACTCATTTTCAAATAAGGTACATAAATGTAGTGAACATAAAATGTAGTAAGAGTAGTCTCTTCAACGAATACTGCTGAAGAAAATGTGTCATCCACATGCAAAATAAATTGGATACATCTAAATATTTATATGAAATCACTAAAAAAATAGATTTCATGCTCAAACATAAAATCTAAAACTACAAAAGTACTAACAGAACAGGAAAAAGCCCCAAGACATCAGTCCAGAAAATGATTTATTGGATGTGATGCCAAAAACCAGGCATTAAAAGAAACACAGATTACTGGGATTATAGGAAATTAAAAAAGATTTATACTGCAAGATAAATGACAAAGTGAAGAGAAAAGCCACACATTAGAAAGAGGCTAACAACAAATATGTATAAGGGAATCTAAGTACTCAAAATAACTCAAATATCTTTAATAAAATAGGAAAAGGACCCACATAGACATTTCTCAATAGAAGATATATAAATGGTCAACATATGAAAACATCTTTGATATTATTAATGATGAGACACAAATAATACAAAAATATTGCATCACTTTTCACCTGACAGAATAGCTACTATCAAAAAGATGCAAAATTGTAAGTGTTCATAAGTACAATAGTCTCATTGTACACTGTGGAAATGTAAATTAAATCAGGCAGCTTAGAAAGTAGTATGATGTTTCCTCTAAAAACATAACATAGAACTTGCATTGGATGTATTAATTCCATAACTAAGTACATATTTGAACGTGAAACCATTATATTTAAGATATAGCTGTACTCCCATGTAGAGTACGTAAGACATAAAAACTATGAACATGTTCACCAACACATAAATGGACTTAAAATGTATTCTACTCAGGTTGAAAAAGAAGAAAATTCTGCCACATGACAAGATACATGAACAGAACACATTACGTTATGTGACACAAGTCAGGCACAGAAAGGCAAATACATTATCTTGTTTATATCTGAACTCTGAAAAGTCAAAATGCATGTAAGATTCACTAAGTCATAAAACAGAATAAATAAATGTTAAAAGGACTGAACTCACATGAGGTATTTTCTGATTATGATGGATCACAAGAGAAAATCAGGGGTGCACATTTGGCCTAGTGGTTAAAATGCCACTTTAAATGTCCATGTCCTGGATTTGAGCCTTGGTTCTGCCCAATATTCCAGCTTCCTGAAAATGTACACACAAGTGATGGATCACGTACCTGAGTCTCTTGTGTGCATGAGAGACATGAATGGAGTTTCAGGATCTGGGCCTCACCCTGGTCTGGCTCTGGCTGTTGTGGGCACCTAGAGAGTAAACCAGTGAATGGGAGATGTTTTAAAAACAATATCTGATATCAGTAAACTACCCTTCCACCTTAAGAAACTAGAAAAATTGGAAAAAGCTAAAGCCAAACCAAAGAGGAAGAAGAAATATAGAGAGTAGAGTGGAAAAAGACAAAGAAATGGTGCAGCAGTGGCTACTTGCAGGTAGGGAACCAGGGGCTAGGGATGATGGCACACTGTGAGATCTTTCTGCCCAGCAAGATCCTGCTCTCTCCGCACCCAGCCATACTGTACAGGATCTCTCCTTGACCCCAATTTGCTCTACTCATTCCTGTCTCACTTTTGCATTCTGCTGATTCCTCTGGGACAGCCATGATGCTCACAGAAAGGCCATGCAAGATTCACAACCCACTTGCTTGTGTCCACCCAACTCCTGGCAGGCTTGCTTAGCTTGCAGTGTCAAGAAATGTGTAGTGTGTAAGCCAAGTTCACATGTAAGCAGCTTGAGCATGTTTGAATCTCCTGGATACTAACAGTATATCTACAACCCTGGTAAGAGAAAGAACTACACTACTCACTGATAAATTCAGAATTTCTTCATCAGGAAAATGATCCCCATGTCTCATCTGGAGACCAAGGAGATATGCAAGGATCTTGATGAACACTGTATGAGTGGTGATCAAGAAAGGCAGAGAAATCACAACCCTAGTCCAGTCACAGGAGCAGCTGCACACATCTCAGAAAGCAAAAGCAAATGAGGTCCTACCCACTGCCATTGGTGGTTCCTGTACCAGGTGACCAGGTACTGAAACTGCTCCACCTCAGCAGACAGATCAGACTCACAGTGTGGACAGAATGTGTGCAGCCTTATCCATAATCCATGCTGCACTCACAGTGAGTCCCATCGTACCCAGTCACTCCCTCCCTCTACCTCTTGACCTCCTTTTTGAGACATGCAGACTCAGGAAGAAGGCCCTGAAGTCAATACCTTCCCAAGTTAGCCTGGTTCCAGCTCTGTCCAAATATATACCTCCCCACTTCAATCCACTCCTGACCCCTCTCGGAGCCTGGGTCTCCTCCCAACTGCCTGAAAGATATTCTGGGGAGCAGAGATACTCTGCAAGATGCTTGTCTGATATAAAGCAGTTCCAGGACAGGACCAGTGCTTTTGGATCATATCTTCCCAGCTTGGTGAAAAATTTAAAAATGAGGGTCGATATTTGGGGCACCCAGTTTGAATAACTAAAGCTTCCATGTCCAGGTCCTACTTTTGTTTTCTTGCTTCTTTTCTGTTTCCTACCCCTATTTCCTTGCTGTTCTCCATCTATAAACCCCATGGAGAGAGGTGACTATGTCTCCTACTATGATCTGCCAGCTCCCTTACACTAATTTTCACTTTATTTGTGAGTTGACAGAAACAGACCAAAAAAAAAAAAAATTAGAGCTTTTAAATCCACCTAATTAAACCTTTTAAAATAATTGATTTTTCTCAGTCTCTAAAAAATGACCGTTAAATCAAGTCTAAGGTAACAATAGCTACCTTGCCTTTGTTTAATTTTTTACAAAACACAAGTAAGCATTTATTTACCTTTAAATATGTTTATTCTTGTATTGGAGGTCTGCATCTCATGACTGCATTTGGGGGGTCCTCCAAGGCCATGACTAGGGCTAACGTGCTTTTCCCAAAGGGTAGCAGTGGCGGTGGGAGGGTGATTTGCAGGACTGTCCTCAGCATGCACAAGAAAGGCGTGACCACAGCTAGAGCACCCATCAGCATGCAGCCCGGTCACCTGGGAAGACCTGGGTGAAGTGTCGTGCTGACTGGGGATGTGCTGAGAGCTAAGCTAAAGGCAAATCCAATCAGAGTTCAGAGAGGACCTTGTGGTTGGGAAACAGAATTTCACAGCAACTTTAAATGAAACTGAGGCTCAACATGAAGGGGGATAATGACAATAAAACGACTAAAATGCAAGTAAAACTACTATAGCACCACACACGACTGTCAATATGTACAAGGGTATCCAAGAGGGTCAGAGAAGGAAATAGAGGTCAGACTCGGACCAGGATTCCACGACTAACGGGACTAACCCGTTTCAACAAAGTGTAGACAAAAAATAAAACACCGGCACAGTCAGTGACAACAGAACACGAGGAGGATGGATGCACACAGGAGAGCCTACCATGGAGACTGCAGATGCCGGTGTCTGACGCCTGAACAACTCTCAAGACCGGGACCGCAGGACGAACCGGGAGAAGCGCGCAGCACCTCCGCTGACTCCTCCTAGTCCCAGCCTCCGACTTGGAAGGCGCTGACGGACCTGAGAGGCTCAGGCGAGGGCTTCTTCCACCACCACAGCTTTATTCCTGGCTCCAACTTGGAGGCCACCTCACGGCGGCTAACGCAGGAACCTGTTAGGAGGGGAAAGAATCCTTAACGCCAGGCTCCCGGCCACCGGACCGCCGCCGCGCGCTTTTCGCCAGTTCTGCTGCGCCTGCGCGGAGAGGCCGCAAACCCGGCGCGCTTGCGTCACTTCTCTCTTCCAAGTTCCCAGGGCTGTGCCGCTCTGCACCTGCGCGAGACAGCCGGCGGCTCAGGTTGCAGGCTCCCGGGCGATACCTGCTGTCAGTCAACGGGTCGTTTCTCCGCCCTCCCTCCTCCATCCCAGTCTCTCAGGGAGGTGCGGAGCGGCCTGGATCCCCGGGTTCCTGCCCACGACCCGGACGGCGGATACAGGTCCGTCCTGAGGACGAGGGCTCCGCCTCCAGCCTCCGCTAGTTCCCATCCTCTCAGGGCAGAGTGTAGTGGCTGCAGGAAGAGCCCCTCCACCATCCCCGTTCCAACCCTCAGCCACCAGGGCTTCCCCTGCTGCTGAACCCCTTGCCCTCTGCTCCCCTTCTCTCTCCACTCGCTGCAGATTCTGGGAGCCCGTTCGGTCTCTACCCGCGGTGCCCCGCACCCTACACTTCCCTGCTACCCCTACCTTTAATCGGGCTCAGGCCACTGTTTGAAGGTCACTCTCTGGGTCCCCTACACTTACCCCGTAATCACTTGCAGACTCTGGTGGTCCCTCACCTCTTTTCCAACTCAGCCCTTACGTACTTGTTCCTCCCCATCTTGCTAAGCCCCTTGGGTTTTTGACTTTGCAGATATCTTAACAACTTGCCCCTCACCCTTCTTTCTCTTCCTAGCCTACCCCTGAATTATTGCATCTCTCCCTGGTTGGCATTCCAGCTCTCTACTCCACCTCATCCCTCCTAAGGGCTCTCTCAGTCCCACGCTGTATTCCTAGTGCCTGTTTCCTGTGTTGCAGTCTAGAGCCAGGCAGTTCTGGTCTCTCTGAATATTACAATTCCTGCCGCACTGTGGGGCTGGGAGACAGACAAGTGCACTGAGGGAGGAGGGGAAGCATTTATCCTCTTCAGAAACTCAACTGAAAAGAGGGTATTTATACATGTGGGCAAACACAAAAACATTCCCCGCCTACACTCTGTCTGGAGGTTTGGAAAAGCTGGGGGTATTTATATGGTCATTTAAGGGGTGGGGTGGCCTGGAGATCTCACAAGGGAGGGACTGATTAGAATTAGGGAAGGGTTGAGGAGAAACAACTGCAGCAGGCAGTTCTTCAAATACAACCTAGTCTAGTTGTACTTTATGCTGGCATTGTGGCCCAGCAGGTTAAATCTCTGTGTACAATGGGTCCTGGCTGCTCCACTTCCAATCCAGCTCTCTGCTAATGCGCCTGGGAAAACAGAAGATGGCTCAAATATTTTGGACCCTGCCCCCCATGTTGGGGAGACCCAGATGGAGTCCCAGGTGCCTGGGTTCAGTCTGGCCCACACCCAGCTGTTGTGGTCATTTGGAGAGTGAACCAGCAGATGGAAGAGCTCTCTGTAACTGTTCCTTTCAAAGAAAGCAAGAAAAGGGGGAGGGGGTAAAAGAGAGAGGGAGGAAGAGGGGAAGGAAGGAAGAAGGAATTTGTCATCATTAAGTCAAATTCTTTGAAAGACGATGGCTTGGGTTCAGGAGATGTGCAACAGAAGGGCCAGTTTAAATCCTTTGCTGGAGAATGTGGATACTCATATACTTCAGGGACTCAAATCCTATGCCTAAATAAAATTACACCTTATTAGGTGTAATTGCTTATCAAATAGGATGACATAGGTAGATTTGGGTATGACTGGGAGTGTCACCCAAGCATGGGAGGCTGCTGTAGATTCCAGCATCAGATCCCTGTACAGGGTCCTCTGAGCATTGTCCAGATGCTGTTACTCACACTGGGTGGACCTAACAGTCTGGTCTTCAAATGACACCAATATCTTTTACAGAGCATTTGTCTTCGGCATTTCAGCTCTGAGTCACAATACAGGCAAATAGGCAATCCACTCTCTTGGTGTGTCTTATGTGTCTCTAATGTAAGATGAAGCCTATTTTGTGCTCTGTATGCTGACAGTAAGAAAAATCACAGTGAAAATATATTCCATCTGTGTTAATTTTGTAATTACAAATATACTATAAAAGTTTTCCTTATATACCTAGAATTAACCTTCCCCACAAGAATAGGAACAATGGAATTCTTTTTTTAAATTTTTATTTATTTTTATTTTTTGACAGGCAGAGTGGACAGTGAGAGAGAGAGAGACAGAGAGAAAGGTCTTCCTTTACCGCTGGTTCACCCTCCAATGGCCGCTGGGGCCGGCACGCTGCAGCCGGTGCACTACGGCCAGCGCATAGTGCTGATCTGAAGCTGGGAACCAAGTGCTTCTCCTGGTCTCCCATGGGAATGCAGGGCCCAAGCACTTGGGCCATCCTCCACTGCACTCCTTGGCCAGAGCAGAGAGCTGGACTGGAAGAGGGGCAACCGGGACAGAATCCGGCACCCCAACTGGGACTAGATCCCGGTGTGCCGGCACTGAAAGGTGGAGGATTAGCCTATTGAGCCATGGCACCAGCTGGAACAATGGAATTCTGACTATGTAAAGAGATCACAGTGACGGGCTAGTGGGGCCATCATGTGGCTGGCCAGAGGCACACTGGGGAGTGGTTGGAAGGCTAGCCTCAGTGCTTCGGGCATCTGTAGGTGCCTGCACATGACAAGGTTGTGGCCCTTGGCAGTTGGGAGTGAGAGGGTGGGGCAGCCACCCAGTGCCTTCAACTAGGCACTGCTATAGTTCGTGGTGTGCCTCCTGTCCAAGAAGCCGCTCAGATTTGAAGCATCAACAAATGAATTGATTAATGAAGAGTTGGGAATAGCCTATCCTGTCATTGATGGGATTCCTAATAGGATACCACAGGCACTAAGGATGATCTATCAAGATAAGAAGAAAAAGAGCAGTACTAGATCATGATTTTTTTTTTTTTTTTGGACAGGCAGAGTGGACAACAGAGGGAGACAGAGAGAAAGGTCTTCCTTTTTGCCATTGGTTCACCCTCCAATGGCCGCCGCGGTAGGCGCGCTACGGCTGGCGCACCGTGCTGTTCCGATGGCAGGAGCCAGGTGCTTCTCCTGGTCTCCCATGGGGTGCAGGACCCAAGAACTTGGGCCATCCTCCGCTGCACTCCCTGGCCACAGCAGAGAGCTGGCCTGGAAGAGGGGCAACCGGGACAGGATCGGTGCCCCGACCGGGACTAGAACCCGGTGTGCCGGCACCACAAGGCGGAGGATTAGCCTACTGAGCCGCAGCGCCGGCCTAGATCATGATTTTTAAAAACCACAGCAACTAAATGTTGTTAATACCATATCCATTTTAAAAGAAAGTGACAGGTAGTAAGTGGGAGAAGAGAATGTTTCTGTCTCTTTCTACACTGACTTTCCTTGTTCCACTGATTTCTCCTGAAGGAGTTCTCTATTTGGCCTTTGTGGAATAAAGCTTCCCACAGGGCTGTACCAGTACCTCCAGCCTCTGTTTCTACCATCTGCTCCTGCAATGACCTTACCAGTGTGTGTGTGCTTCCACCTTTGGATGTGGGTGGCTATTAAACTCTTCAGGAATAACTAAGGCAGCCAGAGCCAAGGTGGTATATAGATTCATCATATGTCTTGGGCATCCACCTCTGAAAGTTAAACTAGGTAGAAATGCTGGAGACTCATTGCATTTGCAGAAAAGATGCTTTGCCTTACTTCTCAAGAGGATTGGGGCTACAAGAGACGTAAGTTGCAGAAGTTTCTTTTATTGTACCCTAGTTTTGAGAGCCCTTGTATTTTGAATTTTCTGACGTAACTGTCAGAAGGAACCTTTTAACAAAGTGCCTTGTTGAGGGTTAACACCCCTATTCATCAACCGATGACCATTTCTTACCTCATTCATCTAAAAATTGGCCATTTGTAAATTTGTTTAGTTTCAAGCTTGTTGGTAAAGTCACATGGTAAGGATGACTGAAATAATCCCAAAGGACCTATATTGATGTAGTTATAGAGAAATGCATTTAAACTAGTGTGGCATAAAACTGTACAATAAAATGGAAATTTCGTATATTTAAAAATTCTGCGTTTGTAAAATCACTTTCATTCCTTTGGTGTCAAATGTTTATATTATTATTAATAAAATGATACTTTCCCATAAAAAAGAGATCAGTGTATTCTGTGCATATAAACTTTAATATATACCTGAAATAACATGGTAGATCAACTGTGACACATGTTCAATGTAGATCAAGATAACAATTTTTTAAAGATTTATTTATGTGAAAGTCAGAGTTACACAGAGAAAGAAGGAGAGGCAGAGAAAGAGAGGTCTTCCATCCTCTGGTTCACTCCCCAATTGGTCGCAATGGCCAGAGCTGTGCCCATCCGAAGCCAAGAGCCAGGAGCTTATTCCAGGTCACCCATGTGGGTGCAGGGGCCCAAGGTCTTGGGCCATCTTCTACTGCTTTCCCAAGCCACAGTAGAGAGCTGGATAAGAAGTGGAGCAGCAGGGGCTTGAATGAGTTTTTCATTGTTACACGTCACTGAAAAGCTGAGAATTGTTAGATATTCTACATCAATGTAATCTCACAAATGTGAACATGCAGAAGGCAGATGGCAAAAACACAAAGCACGAAACCCAGGTACATGGGACTACAAACAGCACCAATGCCAGGTGAGTTTTCCTAGGCTTTGAGGAGAGGTGAAGGCAATAAGCATGTTCAAGGAACTGATAACTAGTGATCCTTTACTTACATTCTTGACCTAATTACAACAAAAAAAATTCCCTGTATTGGCCGGCGCCGCGGCTCACCAGGCTAATCCTCCGCCTTGCGGCGCCGGCACACCGGGTTCTAGTCCCGGTCGGGGCACCGATCCTGTCCCGGTTGCCCCTCTTCCAGGCCAGCTCTCTGCTGTGGCTAGGGAGTGCAGTGGAGGATGGCCCAAGTGCTTGGGCCCTGCACCCCATGGGAGACCAAGATAAGCACCTGGCTCCTGCCATCGGATCAGCGCGGTGCGCCGGCCGCAGCGCGCTACCGCGGCGGCCATTGGAGGGTGAACCAACGGCAAAAGGAAGACCTTTCTCTCTGTCTCTCTCTCACTGTCCACTCTGCCTGTCAAAAAAATAAAATAAAATAAAATAAATTCCCTGTATTCACTGTGAAAATTGCTCATAAAGTACGTTCATAACTATCCTTAAATTTTCTCCAGAAACCAGCATAATTTCTAGTGCTCACATGAGAGTTATCATTTATTTCCTAAAACACTAGGTGTTTTAGGTATTAATAGTATTAATTAATTAATTAATAATGAGGGATTAATAAAAAGTGGCAAGTTATTTAAGAAACTTACTTTTTTTAAGATTTATTTTATTTGAAAGACAGAGTTAGAGAGAGGAAGAGACAGATCTTTTATCCACTGGTTTACTCCCTAAATGAACTCATCAGCTGGGGCTGGGCCAAGCCGAAGCCAGGTCTCCCACATGTGTGCAGGGTACCAAGCACTTGGGCCATCTTGCACTGCTTTCTCAGGCACATTAACAGGAAGTTGGATTGAGAGTGAAGCAGCCTGATTGTAATCTGGTGCCCACATGGGATGCCTTTGCTGCCAGCAGTGGTTTAACCTGCTATACCACAGCGGCAGCCCTACACCTTATGTTTGTAAAGTCAGCCCCTGGAAAGAGAATGGGAAAAGTCAGAAGGACAAATAAAGAGGAAGAGATCCAAGTAAGACATGACCACTGACCATCAGGACACAGAGCGGCAAGAATACTGAATGGAAAATGCATTATAAAAATGAAAAAAAAGAAAACAGGAAGCAGGAGCAGAACTCATTTCTAATTTGTTGTGTGCAGGGTAGAAGTGGGATTTAATTTCATGTTGTACGCATGAGTCCTGCATGGACTATGTAATTGTTAAATAAAATAGAAAAAAAAAAGACAAAGAATATGATGGAATGAAATGAAGCCGGTCTTGGATACACTGAAATTTCTTTGGGCAAATATGTGAACATGTTCAACTGTCAACTGGACATAGGAGCTCTTTGGGAATTTCTGTGGTGTTTCAAGCCATCACAGTGAATAAAATGTTTCAAAGAAAAGCTGAGATAGAAAGCCAAGAAAAGGAATGAGTACATAATCTGAGGAAACATTGACATTTACTGATAGAGGAAGGGAAGGAATTACCAGTAGAACAGGATACCACAGAATGAATTTTAAAGTTTATTCCAGGAATAAGGAAAAGCTCTAACTTAGGACACCTGCAGGGTCTTAGTCCACCCATAGAGGATGGACTGGGTCAGAGGAAAGGTAAGTGTGCCACTCGCCCATTCCCCAGCCTCCCGATCCTGGAGACAATCAGATGCAGAGGGGAGCCAAGTCTAGTAGCAAGGACTCATTTACTTTGTGCATAATAGTACCTTTTATAGCACAAAACTGCAGAGTCATTGGGGCAGGGCTAAGGACCAACCAATCACTTAAAAAATCACCTTATGGGGGGATTTCCATAGGACTAGCCCTATGTCTATACACTTGTTACTAGTTTTGTTACCTCCCCTGATGTTGCACAGCCAATTAGTTTTAGTGGTAAACAACTTTGGATTCCACTCATCTTACTTCCTCTGGGTGCCATCTTACTTGGCTCTGCGTGGCTCCATTCCATGCAGCTCTGGTGGGGGCACCTGGGGGGCAGCTGCACAAGTGGAGCCCCCAGGCCGGGCCTGGCCTGGCCGTGCCATGGCCACGCTCATGCCCCACAGATTCCCCCTTTTTGTTTTAGCACGCGGTCCCTGTCTTAGGTTGCCCCAGCCGTCCTTGCCCTTACCCATCATTGGTAACCCAGGCAGCTTGGCCATGAGCCCTGTCTTAGGTTGGTACAGGACGCTGGGTGCTTTACCCATCTTGGGGTGTCCTATGACTTGTAATTATGGGAGCGTGGTGAGCTTTCTCCGCTGCCTGTCTTAGGTTGTTCTGGTCCATCCAGAATCTTACCCATCATTGGCAATGTAGAGAGCACCAGGGGCGCTTCCCCAGTTCAGGGGATCGTAGCCCTCTGTGGCTAGCAGCCTCTGGTAATGAACCTCAACTTGTCTTACCCTTGTTGCCTCTATGCACTGTTGTATAAACTGTATAAGCCTATTCATTATGCATGGGCCAATAGCAAGGATTAAAAGCAGGGCAAGAAGCAGTCCAAGAAGAGAGAAGAAGTAGGGAAAGAGTCCATTAAGGCTCATCCAAAAGGGGCTTTCTTGGAGTTCTCTTCATCTTTTTCAGGTCCTCCTGAAGTGTTTTGATGATCTCGTTTGGGTCATCGAATCCTGTCACTGGGCCAGGCACTTCTTGTCAGGATCACAGTGAAGAGTAGCATCCACATCATCGCCTGCCTTTTGATTTTGATCTCCATCCATTTCTGGAAGAGGAAAGACAAAGGGATCTCCCTCAGGGGCAAACTGCTCCCTGGGTGGGTTGTTACTTGCATCGGGCATAGGCCTGATATTTCTGGCCAGTATTCAAATTGGAGTCAACTCCCCTGTGGGGAACACACAGCCAAATCATCTTCCCAACTGAATCAGCGGGTCAGGCCCTCTCCAGAGTCGAGTGAGAGGGTCTCTCCATCTAACGAGCATCTGAGGTTTAGGGGTTAAATGTCCCCAATGTTTTTGGAACCTTGACTCCCTTGACCCTTTCAAAAAATTTAAAATATTGATGGTAAACAAGGCCTTATGTAACTGTAGATGGGGGTAGCCACTCCCCCTTTTTGTTTTAATAACTGTTCCTTGAGGCATAGCCTGTCCCTGTGGGTTGTGAGGAATTTTAATAGAGTGTTGAATCATTTTACATCTTGGCAGCACTTTTAATTTAAATATCCCAATTGGTTATTATCTCTGTAATATGAGAGATATATCTTTTGACATCTCCAGGGGCCCTTTTGGAGATACCAAAAGTTTAGAGAATTTAGAACTTTGATTTTTAAAAAGTTTGTTAAAGGTGCCAAGAGTACTTAGAGTATCTGGTTAGAATAGAATTTTTTAACATCCTGAAATGATAGCCCTTCATTAGGATGATCTTAACACTTTTAGAGCAGATCTAATTATAATGATATTTAGCAATGCTTTTTATCAATTTGAACTTAACAGAGACAGTAGAGTACACAATAGATTACCTTGACAGAACATGAATTTTATGTCTCTTGTTGTCGAATAAACCAGAAATAAAAAAAAAACTTGCACATAAGAGTTCACATAATTCAGAACTATTTAACAGAGTCAAAAAGAGCTTACAGGACCTAACTCTAGAAATGGCAGAGCAACCGATTAAGCAGACACTGTTAAAATAGATGTTACAGTTTCTGCAAAAACAGATTCCAAGATGTACAACTTAGACCATTTCCAGATATTTACTAACATTAGTGCACGTTTTTTAAAAACCTCATTGTTGTAACAGAAGATCAGACTTCAACTTTAGGTCAGACTTCAACTTTAGGTCAATGTAATTTTGGCATTAGCACTCAAAGAAAACTCTGTAAACAATTTTAAAGTTGTAAACCTTTTAAAACCTTTCATGACTTGCTCACACCTTCTGAAACTTTATACCTGTAGTTACTTTTACATAGTCTTGAATTGTCATGTATGGACAATCTATGAAAATACATGCTAACAAACTCAAAAAGTCTCTCTTATCGAATTTAAGATGTGAAAAGTACACAATACATTTTCCCACATCTTGCTTAGCATTGATGCCCAGATGGCTTAAGACACTGAGTTATTAATGAATACCACACCATTATCTGAATTAAAAGTCAAAATTACATTTCCATGCTTTTAAGTAACATAAGAATAACTCCTCCTGGACAGCAAACATGGACACTAGTACATGTTTACAACTTTGAAAAGATCTTCATGGTTAAGAGAAACAAGTTGAAAGCATATCAAAGACATGTAAAACCGAGCAAGTGAGCTACCAAGCAAACTGAAGAGCTTTTGCATTAACTTAATTCTCTGAACCAATCTGTATTGGCTTACTTTAGTTAACAACATAAGGGCTTGTATACACAGAATTTACTCTCATTTTTATAAGACCACTCTAGCTGGAAAGCAAAAACATGAATACAGCATAGGTCTGACATCATTCACAACATTTTAATACACTTTGCATAATTTGAATTGACTCAAATAGTTGTTACTTTAACAAATTTAGAGTCCCATCCTTTGAGAGTTCCAGGGATCCTACTGGAAGTCCCAAAGTTGTTAGACTCTACTTGAGAATTTAAACTGTTAGAGAGTCCAACCGCTCAGCCAAGAACTAGTAACCAAGGCTGTGGGGTAGATCTGATCAGAGTTAGGTAATCACTCAAACATTAAAGACAGACAAATCCAATGAAACATGAAACCTTTAAGACACGTGCAAACTTTCAGATAAGTTAACTACAGCAGCACAGAAAAGAGCTGGTCATCAGCATAAGAGCCCATTGCTTAGGACAGGGAAACACATCTGAAACAAAGCAGCAGGGAATGAGAGACTTCCGTAGTGCTGGAGAAAAAGTTTTATTAACTGCAAATAAAGACTTATTAGGTTGGAAAGGGTTAATGGATTGAGGTTTTTGTTTTTTTAGGTAAGGCCAGTGGTAGCCAAAGGCATTTTTTCTTTCTCCTCCTAGTGAGGAGGGCATTAAATTGTAAATAGAGAGGAAAAAAGCAGCCCTAGGGACTAGTCTCCCTAGAGTATCTGGCCATGGCCTGCATTGGTGCAACAGGCTACACTGACTGGAATAGAGTGCAGAGAAAGGCCGTGGTCCCCTTTTACAGGGAAGACTGTGCATGTCGGAGCCTAGCAGGACTGGCCATGGGGTTGGGTAGGCACGCTGTTTACAAGATGGTGGCAGGCGATCCAATGGAGGGGAGTAACCATAAAGGGGTGGCCACATGGGCGGAATTGGAGGCGCAGTGCATTGAGGCAAGGTTGGGCTTTTAGGGGTTGCCGCCACACCTGAAGGCTCCACCTTAGTTTTAATTGCCTCTGGGGATTTACGAGCCTCCCTTAGGCCAGTGCAGGCCTTTCGATGATTAGCATTTATTGCTTTCAAAACAAGCATTTTAACAAACTGGTCCTGAAGGTTCCCAGCCAGCAACTTACAATGGAGACTGTGTTCGACCCTAGCTACCAAATCTGGCTCTCTGGGCTTTTGTCGTACCCCCACGATGGGAGATTCGGTGGGCCCCTCATCCAGCTTGTACCAAGCATTAAGTCCTGCCTGCCTCACTTGTTCTCAGAAAGGAGCAGGTAGCGCAGCTTGCTGGATCCCAGTAGAGAATCCTTTCCCCATCCCAACCAGCATAGCTTATGTAACAGGGATAGCTGGCTGGGCTGCTCGGTTAGCTTCGGCCCTCACCCGGCACTCCTCCTTAAAAAAGGTGCACCACTTTATGAACTGGGAACTCGTGAGGACTGCTTTGGCCACGTCCAACCAGTCCTTGGGGATGCATGGGTGATAGGCTATATCTTGTAGCAATGTTTGGGCCCAGGGGGAATTTGGCCCGTCTTCCACCACTGCCTTGCGAAGCTCCTTTAAGTCCTTCCCTTCCCAGAGATACCACTCCAGAGCTCTGTTGCGGCCTGGAGCTAAATTAACAGGGTAGGCCTGAAGCAGCAGGTTCCCTGGCCCAGAGTTCACTTCCCTATGCTGCTTTATGTCCACCGGATAAGCTTCCGCAAAGGTCGCCTCATTTCTCCTCTCCCCTCCTGGGCAATTATAAGTGCCCAGATCACAAAGCTCCCTCCATGGCTCTACATAGGGGGAGGCCGCCTCTGCCCCGGGGAGGTATGGGGGTGGTCCAGGCCCTTCTAGGGTGGATGGGCTAGGTGGGACGATTTTTACTTTTGTTTTTACCTCAACAGTTCGTGCCTCCACAGGCTCTCTGCATTCCTGATCAAACTTAGCCCATTTTCTGCCCCCCCCGCCATCTTCCTCTGAGGCTTTAGGCTCTCTCAAGTCCTGCACTTCCTCTTTCTCCCTCTCACCCTCTGAAGCTAGGGTTATAGCGTCTGGGTGGAAGGATGCTTTAAGGGCGGTATCAAAGTGTCTCTCCCTCTTAAGGGTGTTTTTCCACCCATGACCAAGTGCTCCAAGAAAAGAGATTGGCCGTCTGAATCCAAAGGGCCAAAGTTATGACAGCTACCCAGACACTTTTTAACATATAGCGTAAGGCCTTTAAGGCCAGGTCCTTTTGGGACGAAACTGCATAAACCATACTAAGGTTTCACTTACCCTGAGAGACCGCTTAGCCTCGGCCGAAAAGTAACTGTTCGTGCCCCACGTTGGGCACCAGATGCAGGGTCTTAGTCCACCCGTACAGGATGGACTGGGTCAGAGGAAAGGTAAGTGTGCCACTCGCCCATTCCCCAGCCTCCCGATCCTGGAGACAATCAGATGCAGAGGGGAGCCAAGTCTAGTAGCAAGGACTCATTTACTTTGTGCATAATAGTACCTTTTATAGCACAAAACTGCAGAGTCATTGGGGCAGGGCTAAGGACCAACCAATCACTTAAAAAATCACCTTATGGGGGGATTTCCATAGGACTAGCCCTATGTCTATACACTTGTTACTAGTTTTGTTACCTCCCCTGATGTTGCACAGCCAATTAGTTTTAGTGGTAAACAACTTTGGATTCCACCCATCTTACTTCCTCTGGGTGCCATCTTACTTGGCTCTGCGTGGCTCCATTCCATGCAGCTCGGGCGGGGGCACCTGGGGGCAGCTGTGCATGTGGAGCCCCTGGGCCGGGCCGGGCCTGGCCTGGCCGTGCCATGGCCATGCTCATGCCCCACAGAAACCTATTAATTTAAGCATGCAAGATTTCAACATTTCCAGGGCCAAAATGAAGTTACATATTTTTAAGATTTATTTATTTATTTGAAAGACAGAGAAAGAGAGAAAGAGAGAGAGAGGCAGAGAGATCTTCCATGCGCTGTTATGTTCAGGTTTCAAATTTAACTTACATTTTAATTCTACTTCCCACAACTCTTGAAATGATCCTCATATATTTCATCATATTTTTGAGTCAATGGAAAGAAAATTCTATGATAGTTCACAGAGACATTGAGAAAATATAATTTAAAATATTCCATTGATAAAACAAATCCTCGGCCGGCACCGCGGCTCAATAGGCTAATCCTCCACCTTGCGGCGCCGGCACACCGGGATCTAGTCCCTGTCGGGGCGCCGGATTCTGTCCCAGTTGCACCTCTTTCAAGCCAGCTCTCTGCTGTGGCCAGGGAGTGCAGTGGAGGATAGTACAAGTGCTTGGGCCCTGCACCCCATGGGAGAGCAGGAGAAGCACCTGGCTCCTGCCTTCGCCTTTGGATCAGCGCTGTGTGCCGGCCACAGCGTGCCGGCTGCGGTGACCATTGGAGGGTGAACCAATGACAAAGGAAGACTTTTCTCTTTGTCTCTCTCTCTCACTGTCCACTCTGCCTGTCAAAAAAAAAATCTTCCCACATGGGTGCAGGGGACCAAGGATTTGGGCCATCTTCTATTGCTTTCCCAGGCCATAGCAGAGAGCTGGATTGGAAGTGGAGCAGCCAGGACTTGAATCAGTGCCCACAAGGGATGCTGGCACTGCAGGCATTGGCTTTACCTGCTATGCAACAGTGCTGTCCCCTCTTTTCCTTTTCAATAAAAATTCTAAAAATTGAATGCTTACAGTGACTATGCTGCTTGTGTTCTATGCCTGCACATTGGGTCCAGAGAAACATAACTTGTCTGCTCAACTCACAGGTCTATGGATCAAGAAAAGCCACATCTGGATATAACATAATTTCCTGGCATCACTCAGATTCTAAATTTGAGTGCAAAGTGATAAATAGATGGCACTTTAGGACTGTGTTATTGAATATGAAATGTGGTTAAGATACATGTGAGAGGAGAGAAATACCCATGTGTGGGGACCACTACCCACTCATTTTCAGTGTTGTTTCCTGTGAGAGGATCACATACTCCCACTCTCACTCTGGAAAAAGTCAGAGAAGGGCAGAAATATGACTCTGGTCTAGCAAATATGGTGGAAGGGACATGTTTCACTTCTGAGAACAGCACACTTTTGGTTCCTTGCCCTCTTTAGTCACAATGATCAGCAATGTTCTAGGAGAGGCCATTCTATCAGCCTGAACTTAAAATGAGATTTGATATACATCTTGAATGTGGAAGCCCTGAAGAGAGTAAGAGTCACTGCATGTCAAACCATAATCTAGTTAACTGCCCTGATATCCGGAGAAATCAGCAAGAGAGCACCAGTTAAAGCAAATTGCCTCCTGGGATATCACTGCAAGTCTATGGATTGGGCCTGTGGACTTTTCATTAAATTTTCATGAATACATATACAGAATAAAGCAAAAGGTGATTCCACAGTTCACACAAAGTATACAAAAATTTGAGAAATATGTGAACTGCCTGACTTATTAGTACCAAAATTTCTTATAACAAAATTAAATAAACAGAAAACAAGATAAAAAATGACAAGTTACACCACAGATTATTTAGGTTCCCAATAATAAAAATCAGACATTGATACAAAAAGGAAGGAAATGGCATCTGAATAGAAAACTGAACAAAGGATTACAGCTTACTTTCTGTTTTGCAAAAACCAATCTTTAAAATTATGAAAATATAAATTGTTGTAAGAAAGGAAATACAGGGGCTGGTGCCATGGTTCACTTGGTTAATCCTCTGCCTGCAGCGCTGGCATCCTGTATGGGCGCCACGTTCTAGTCCTGGTTGCTCCTCTTCCAGCCCAGCTCCTCTTTGAGTCCAGCTCTCTGCTGTGGGCCTGGGAGGGCAGTGGAGGATGGCCCAAGTGCTTGGGTTCCTGCACCCGCATGGGAGACCAGAAAGAACCACCTGGCTCCTGGCTTCAGATCGGTGCAGCACCAGCCAAAGTGGCAATTTGGGGAGTGAACCAACAGAAGGAAGACCTTTCTCTCTCTCTCTCTCTCTCTCTCTCTGTCTGTCTATAACTCTACCTGTCAAATAAAAAAAAATAAAAAAGAAAGGAAATACAAATTAAAATTATACAGTGTATTGTTTCAACTAATATGTTTCTTAGATTCAAACTTTTGTATCTTGTTTTACGATTCAATAGTTAACCATGATCATACTGTAGCTCTAGTTGCTAAACATACCCCATATTGGACCAATCTGTATCAGTACTACTGTAATTACTGTTATAAAAGCTACCATAAACTGTCACCTTTGTGACACTAGTGGTTACTTAAATTGATTCTGTACTTCCAAACTTTCCCTGAAAGAGACCAAAAGAAGAGAAAATCTAGCAGATTGGCAGCTGTGTGAACTCAACCCACAGACATTTTTCATGTTATGAGAGTTTCCAGAGCCTGAAAAAGTTCAAGGTAGAAATTAATTCAAGGTAAAAAAGGTTGAAAATCAGACTATTTCATTTATTCTCATCTCACTGAGGATACAAAATTATATCAGGGAAAAGGGCAACATTAATGAGATCTCAGATGAAAACACTGGATATTATGTGATTGGGGCAGCATCAGACTTCCCTGGAGGTGGGGTCTGAAAATACGCAAAGTAAAAACAACATTTTCCAAATTTGTGGGTTTGTCCTGTGAGGCCCATGCTGTCGGGATGGTGGGGTGATGGTGTTCCTCAACAAGAAGCACCATAGACAGTTTTGGTGAACATGTCTGTTTATTAGCAGTTAGACACAAGCTTTTATAGGACAGGCAAAGGGGAGTAGCTAGCTCAGGGTAGCAACACTAATTCTATAGGATAAAGCTGATACTGGTGCCACTATACTACTCCAATCAGCTTGAAGGTTATGTAGCCTATGTAGCCTTCCAGGTGATCTTATGGATCTGGGCCACATCTCAGAGCTGATCATTTAGCTGACAATTAGAAGCCCCCCCCCCAACAGGAAGTGGGGGTGGGAGATACGTGCCTGGGGTCCCTGCTGCCTGCCAGCAGTCATGCCATATGTGGGTCACAGTGTGCTGAGCCCTCACCCAGGGTTTTTCCCATGGGGCATGGTGTGCTATGTCCTCTTGGCCTCCTGCATAAGCTAGGCAGGCAGTCTTCCAGCCAGGCACAGGATCACCCACACAAGCTTACTGAAAGTCATAAGCTCACTGAAACAGAAAGCTTAGGCTAGAGATCACAAGCTATATAAGAAAGGATATGTTTCTCAAAGAAAGGATTGGTCCTTGGCTCAGCTCCTGGCAGGTTTTCTTCCAACATTTAGAGTGTGTCACCTGGAGGATGACTTCGCTGACTTTCAGGTTTTTGGCCACATGGATGCTTTGCTTCTACAATGTAATTCTGGTGACAGGTTTTGGGCCATGTGGTATCAGTTCTATCTCTGGATGTGCTAGTGACTTACAATAGCCATATGGGTGTGCAAACATCTCTGTTATGAAACCTCAATATGGACTCTGAACACAGGCTCAGATAAGGTTCGTTGTCAATGTCCCATGGGTATTATCACCCACTGTTGTTGGGAGTAGCAGGCAATGACAATAGGGCTCCACAACTGGAAGCTCATCCCTTAGCTCACTGCAGAGGGTCCTTTTTTCAGTAATAAACAGAAATTGTAAGTATGAAGATTTCTGAGCAACAAAGCAACCTTGAAAAAGTTACAACAAATGAACTCAAAGGCCACACCAAAATAGGAAGTGAGCTAAATCTGGCATGTAGGACTATTTCCCTATTTCTGTTTTGTAAAATTATCCCTATGCAAAAAATATTTCACTTGCACAGTAAAAAATACACCTGAAGCAGTGACTCCTGGGACAGAAAAAAATGAAACTATGAATAATGAAGAATATTAAATGTACAGGACATATTTTTAAATATAAATAACTAAAGAGTATCATAGTGATAACAACATATTTAGCCAGATTAACCTTTAACAGAGAAATAAACTGAAATTAGAAGAAATTTGTAGCACAACTATCTGGGGAAGAGAGGAGGAATCAAAAAGGCAGGAACTGGACTGAGGGGACATATAAAGGGGAAACTCACACATTTGGGGGATTTTACCAGAAGACACACTCCTGTACACATACAGATCAAGGAAGTAAAAGTTGCCTTTTCATTAACTCAGGATGTAACAGGGAAAAATTCAGGGCTGAGAAGACAATAAAAAAAAAAAACTGGGAACAGAAATTTAACTACTGTAGAAGAGAAAGCTTCTAAAATTGCATGCAAAATGAAACAAAATTACTGATTCTTATGCTGCAATCATATTGGAAATTTCAAGGAACCAATAAAAAGCATTGGACTATTGGAAGGTGAAAGAAATAGTTACTGGGATCGGCGCCGTGGTGCAATAGGTTAATCTTCTGCCTGCATCCCATATGGGTGCTGGTTCTAGTCCTAGTTGCTCCTCTTCCAGTCCAGCTCTCTGCTGTGGCCTGGGAAAGCACTGGATGATAGCCCAAGTCCTTGAGCCCCTGCACCCACATCAGAAACTGGGAGGAGGCGCCTGACTCCTGGCTTCAGATTGGTGCAGCTCCAGTTGTTGCGGCCATTTGGGGAGTGAACCAACGGAATGAAGACCTTTCCCTCTGTCGCTCCCTCTCACTGTCTGTAATTACCTCTCAAATAAATAAATAAATAAATAGAAAGAAATAGTTACTAATCACTGTAAAAATTCAAAGTTTGGGATTTCAATTGAACCAAGTAACTGCCTTATGAGACAGAAATCATTCACCTAAGAATTTAATAGTGTCCACAATTTCTACATTTCATTATTTATAATAGTCAGGATAAAATTCAGAATCAGTACATGTAAGAAAGAAAAATTAACTCATACTCAAGGGAAAAAAATCCCTAGAAAGAAATGTATTGAGATGTTGTAAATAGCAGAAAAGACAGCTAAACTAAATACCTTTTAGTATTTAAATGACAAGATAAATATAAAAGACAATAAATAATGAAAAATTTTAAAAAACCATAAATTTATTTCTATAGCTATAAAATAGAACAACTACAATAGAAATCTACATATAGGCTAAATAACAGATTGGAATAGAAAAAAACCCACAATATTGGAAATTGAAAAAACCCACAATATTGGAAATTGAAAAAACCCACAAAATTTGAAATACAATCTGACCTTATCATGTCCTCCCAAAAGAATCTGTTGGAAACCTAATTCTCAAGGTTTCTGTCCTTAAGAGTAAGTTAACCCGAATTTTAAAAGAACTTCAGGCTATGAGCTCCATCACTTGCTCTCTCACCATGTAATGACCTCTGCCATGATAGGATGCAGGCATATGACCTCTTGACATTGGACTTCTCAGCCTCCAGACTGTAATTGTGTGGTATTTTTATGAGACAAAATAAAATGAGACAAAAATAGATTGATATTGCCTAATCTTTACGAAAGAGAGAAGGAAATTGGTTGGGAAACCATGGAATAATTTAAAGACAAATTTAACAAATGGAGGTGGCACTATGGCATAATAGGTTAAGCTTCTGCCAGCAGCAGGGGCAGCCCATGTGGGCACTGTTTCAAGTCCTGGCTGTTCCACTTCCAATCCAGCTTTCTGCTAATGGCCTGAGAAAGCAGTGGAAGGTGGTCCAAGTACTTGGGTTACTGCACCCACATAGGAGACCTAGAAAAAGCTGTTGGCTTCCAACTTTGGATCAGCCTAGCTCTGGCTTGTTGTGGCCATTTGGAGAGTGAACCAGTAGATGGAAGACTTCTCTATTGCTTCCTCTTTATGTCTGTGATTTTGCCTCTTGAATAAATAAATCTTTTAAAAAATTAACAAACAAGGTTACTTTAAAAACTTTTCAGAAAGTGAAATTAAAGATAAGTTCACCTGACTAAGAACATTTTTAAATCCACATGGACCCAGGTCCGGCATTGTGGTGAGTGGGTTAAAGCCCTGGCCTGTGGCATTGGCATCCCATATGGGTACCAGTTCAAGTCCTGGTTGCTCCACTTCCAATCCAGCTCCCTGTTAATGCACCTGGGAGGGCCACAGAGAATAGTCCAAGTGCTTGGGCCCCTGCACCCACATGGAAGACTGGGAAGAAGCTCCTAGCTCCTGCCTTTGGTCTGGGCCAACCCCAGCTGTTGCAGCCATTTGGAGAGTGAAACAGCAGATGGACTATTTCTCTCTCTGTTTCTCCCTCTCTCTCTATAACTCTGCCTTTCAGATAAATAAAGTAAGTCTAAAAAATTTATATGGACACTTTTTAACTTTTAAAATTGTTTGTTTAGTTATTTGACAGGCAGACTGACAGCAAAAGAACTTTCATCTGCTGGTTCATATCTCAAATGTTTGCAAAGGCTGTTATTTTGTCCAGGCTGAACCAGGGAGCCAGGAACTTTACCTGGGTCCCTCACATGGTGGCAAGGCCATCTGCTGTCTTCCAAGGTATACCACCAGAGAACTAGATCAGAAGCAGAGAAGCTGGTACCCAAATGACACTCTGACATGGAATGCCAGTGTCCCTAGCAGTGGCTTTACCTGCTATACCACAACATTGTCCTCATCAATGAACTTCTCAAGAACTCCTTGTATGTGTGGATTTCAAAAAAATTTCTTAGAGCAAAACAACCTCATTTTTTATTTCAACTTTCCACAATCTTTTTTGAAATACCCTCATACGTACCACTGGACTTTGGGAGGAAAAAAGAATGAATGAACCACAAAATGTATGCTTAGACATGGCTAAAACTTCCCAAGCTTTGTAAAAAAACATCAATTTTTAGAACATTTTATTTATTTGAGAAGTAGAGTTATAAACAGTGAGAGGGAGAGACAGAGAGAAAGGTCTTCCATCCACTGGTTCATTCCCCAAATGGCCACATAGGCTGAAGCTGGGCTGATCTGAAGCCAGGAGTCAGGAGCTTTTTCTGGGTCTCCCATGTGGATTCAGGGGCCCAAGCGCTTGGGCCAACTTCTACTTTCCCAGGCCATAGAAGAGAACTGGATTGGAAGAGGAGCAGCCAGGACTAGAACCAGTGCCCATATGGGATGCTGGTGCTGCAGGTGGAGAATCAACCTTCTATGCTACAGCACCAGTGCCAAAAGACATCAATTTATCTCATCAAAATGTCCAACTCCTTATTCAGAAAAGATAGAAAATTATTCTAGGCAAACCACAAACTGAAGAAACCCAAATACAAAGAAAAGACCTTGAAAGCAGTGAGAGAAATTTTAGCTGGTGACATACTGGGCACAACTAGACTTAAATGATAGCTGAGTTCTCTCCAGAAATAATGAGATGATACCTTCAAAGTATTCAAAGAACATCTCCTCCCATCTCTGATTCAGTATCTCTAGATACTCTTTTAAAATGTGAGGTGAACAGGAGTGGGTATCATAGTGCAATGCACTAAGCTGTTGCTTGGGATGTCCACATGTTGTATTTGACTGCCTGTGTTCAATCCCTACCTCAGATTTGAATGAAGTTTCTGAGTAGTGTGCACCTAGGGAGGCAGCATGTGATATCCCAAATTCTTGAGCCCCTGCCACACTCTTGGGAGACATGGATTGATTTCCAGCCTCCTAGCTTCAGCCTAGCTTTGCCCAGCTGGAATATAGGCCACTGAGCCAGTGAATAAAAATCTGTCTCCCTGTGTGTGTGTGACTTTGATTTTTAAATAAACATTGAAATATGAGGTGAACAAGACATTTTCTAATGAAAAAACTCTAAATTGATTATCAGTAGAACTATACTATAGAATGCTAAGGAAGTTTTCCAGATTAAAAGAAATGACTGTACAGGAAAATCAGGATAAAAAAATGCAAACATATATGTGTTTAAAGATAAGAGACTATATACCTTTTTAAACTCTTAATTTAAAGCATAGGTGATTATTTGAAGCAAAATGTATCACACTAAGGCACACATATATTGATTTCATATGTAAACATAGGTATGTTTATAATGAAATAGTACAATATGTAGGTGTCAAAAGGACTATTCCATTGAATAACTACTATATTGTATGTGAAGTAGCACAGTATAACTCCAAGAATATTATGATAGATTATGCATATTCTAAATCAGTAGAGCAATTATCAACAAATTAATGAATAAAATTATCATGCCATTCAGAGAAAATTAATGCAACTAGCAGTGTATTTTTTTAAGTTTTATTTTATTTTATTTGTAAGGCAGAGAGAGGGAGAGGCAGAGAGAGGGAGATTGTCTATCTGCTGGTTCACTCCTCAAAAGGCTGAAGCCAGGAGCCAGAAACTTCATCCAGGTCTTCCACCTGGGTGCAGGGGCTCATGCACTTGAGCCATCTTCTGCTGCCCTCCCAGGCACATAAGCAAGGAACTGGATCAGAAATGGAGCAGCTGGGACTAAAAGTGGTGCCTATATGGGATGCTGGTATTGCAGGAACCTGCTATGTCACAATGCCGGCCCCAAAGCAGTGTATTTGTTTGCTAGAGCAGCCATAATATGGTACCATACATAGACTGGGTGCCTTGAGCAACAGAAATTAGCTTTCTCATAGTGTTGAAAAATCAAAATTCAAAATTAAGGGTCAAAGAGAAAGATGCCTACTGGTTTGCTTTTTATTTAGGCCTTTCTATTTAGTATGAAGATAGCCAAATTCTCACCATGTAATCTCTTGGTCTTTTTTCTGCATCATCTCATTCCTGGTATATGTCTTACAAAGTCACCAGTTGAACTGGATTAGGACTCACACAAATGTCCACAGTTAGCCTTAATTGCCATTTGGTGGCCCTATCACCAAATACAGTCATTTGGAGATTAGAGATCTACAAATGGATTTTGGGGAGAAAATAATTCAGTCTATAAATAGTCAATATAAGTACCACAATAAAATATTTAAGATAGTTTATGAGTGCAGACATTCAGCCTAATGGTTAAGATGATAGTTAAAATGTCTGTGCACCACATTGAAGTACCTGGGTTTGACATCCAGCTATGCCTTCCAACTTCAGATTCCAGGATGGGTGAACCCTGGTAGGCAGTGGTGACAGCAAGTAATTGAGTTCCAGACACCCCGGGGAAGGATCTGTATTGAATTCCCAGCACTTTTTGAAAAAGATTTATTTATTTATTTGAAAGGCAGAGTTACAGACAGGCAGAGGCAGAGACAGAGAGAGAGGTCTTCCATTCACTGGTTCACTCTCCAGATGGCCATAATGGCTGGAGCTGTGCTGATCCAAAGCCAGGAGCCAGGAGCTTCTTCCGGGTCTCCCACATGGATGCAGGGGCCCAAGGACTTGGGCCATCTTCTACTGCTTCCCCATGTCATAGCAGAGGGCTGGATGGGAAGTGGAGCAGCCAGGACTGGCACTGGGATGCCAGCACTACAGGCAGCAGCCCTACCCACTATACCACAAAGCTGGACCCCCCCCCCCCCCCCCCGCACTTGGTTTTAATTTGCCCAGCCACTGTAGATATCTGAGGAGTAAACAAATGGATGGGGCCGGCGCCGCGGCTCACTAGGCTAATCCTCCGCCTTGCGGCGCCGGCACACTGGGTTCTAGTCCTGGTTGGGGCACCGATCCTGTCCCGGTTGCCCCTCTTCCAGGCCAGCTCTCTGCTGTGGCCAGGGAGTGCAGTGGAGGATGGCCCAAGTCCTTGGGCCCTGCACCCCATGGGAGACCAGGAGAAGCACCTGGCTCCTGCCATCGGATCAGCGCGGTGCACCGGCCGCAGCGCGCTACCGCGGCGGCCATTGGAGGGTAAACCAACGGCAAAAGGAAGACCTTTCTCTCTGTCTCTCTCTCACTGTCCACTCTGCCTGTCAAAAATAAAAAAAAATAAAATAAAATAAAATAAAAAATAAACAAGTGGATGGGAACTCTCTGAGTCTCTGTTTCTCTGGTTCTGAAGTAAATAAAAATTTTGAACCTCAAAATTTGATGATCCCAACAGAAGGCAATTAAGGGAAAACACAGGAAAATTCTGATGTGAACCACAGAAAATACATAGCCATACTATCATCTGTATGACCAATAAGTTTCTGTTTCAGACTTCATGTTCCACAAGAACCTAGACTATTCTGTGAGCATCAACTTGAAGAATGTAACAATTATTTCTTTTTGATATGGCATCAGAAAGAACAGAGATGGTAACCATTTAGAGATGCACTTGAAATTTAGACAATTCATTTTTTAAAGATTTATTTATTTATTTGAAATTCAGAGTTACACAGAGAGAGGAGAGGCAGAGAGAGATAGAGAGAGAGGTCTTCCATCCATTGGTTCACTCCCAAATTGGTTGCAATAGCCGGATCTGTGCCAATCTGAAGCCAGGAGCCAGGAGCCTCTTCTGGGTCTCCCACATGGGTGCAGGGGACCAAGGACTTGGGCCATCTTCTACTGCTTTCCTAGGCTATAGCAGAGAGCTGGATCAGAAGTGAAACAGCTGGGTCTTGAACTGGCACCCATATGGGATGCCAGCACTGCAGGCGGCGGTTTTACCCACTACACCACAGTGCCGGCCCCTAGACAATTCTTTAAAAAAAAAGATATCTTGGATTGAATACAAATACATCACACTGGAATTAGGTAATGAAGAACAACTGCCTCAGATTTAGCCCTCTTCCCTTTTCTGTCTTTATGTCTAGTCTGTCCTGTACATACATTTCAAGGACAGGTGGGAGGAATCCATGGAACATGACACCAAGTGGACATCAAGGATCACAGGCTGTGACAGTAGCAGAGTGTCATGATGATTCATCATTTAATGTTGCCACTTTAACTTCTTTCAGACACAAACTATAAAATAGTTGAAGATGGGAGGAAATATTGAGTGTTATAAAAGTCATTTAGAATGCAAATTAAAATCTCAATTTGGTTTCGAGGCCCCATATTCTGTCCTCCCATTGAATTGTTCCTCAGCAGTAAGGCCATTAAAAAAAAGTGAAAGGAGCTGGAGCTGTGATACAGCAGGTTAAGGCCACAGCCTGTGGCATTGGCATCCCATATGGGCACTGGTTCAAGTCCCTGCTACTCCACTTTTTTTTTAAAAGATTTATTTATTGGGGCTGGCACAGTGACACAGCAGGTTAAAGGCTGGCCTGAAGTACTGGTATCTCATATGGGCACTGGTTCAAGACCCAGCTACTCCTCTTCCCATCCAGCTCTTTACTATGGCCTGGGGAAGCAGTAGACAGCTCAGGTCCTTGGGTCCCTGCACCCAGGTGGGAGACCTGGAAGATGCTCCTGGCTTCAGATTGGCACAGTTCTGGCCATTATGGCCAACTGGGGAGTGAACCAGCAGATGGAAGTCCTCTTTCTCTGCCTCTACCTTTCTCTGGAACTCTTTCAAATAAATAAAACAAATCTTTAAAAAATTATTTATTTACTTGAAAGTCAGTGTTATAAAGAGAAAGAAAGAGAGGCAGAGAGGGAGAGAGAGAGAGAGCGAGAGAGAGAGTGAGCCAGTGCCATGGCTAAATAGGCTAATCCTCCACCTACGGTGCCATTACACTGGGTTCTAGTCCGGGTCGGGGCACCAGATTCTGTCCCAGTTGCCCCTCTTCCAGTTCAGCTCTCTGCTCTGGCCCAGGAGTGCAGTGGAGGATGGCCCAAGTGCTTGGGCCCTGCACCAGCATGGGAGACCAGGAGAAGCACCTGGCTCCTGGCTTTGGATCAGTGTGGTACACTGGCCGCAGCGCGCCAGCCCCAGCGGCCATTGGAGGGTGAACCAACGGTAAAGGAAAACCTTTCTCTCTGTCTCTCTCTCTCTCTCACTGTCCATTCTGCCTGTCAAAAAAGAGAGAGAGAGAGAGAAAGAGAGAGAGAGAGAGAGAGAGAGAGAGAGAGAGAGAGAGATCTTCCATCCATTGGTTTAATTCCCAGATGGCCACAATGGCTGGAGCTGTGCTGATCCAAAGTCAGAAGCCAGGAGCTTCTTCCAGGTCTCCCATGCAGGTTCAGGGGCCCAAGGACTTGTGTCGTCTTCTACTGCTTTCCCAGGCCATAGCAGAGAGCTGGATTGGAGGTGGAACAGCTGGGACTTGAACCAGCACCTATATGGTTTGCTAACACTACAGGTGGCAGTTTTACCTGCTATGCCACAGTGCCCCCCCCACCCCACCCCAGCTACTCCACTTCTGATCCAGCTCTCTTCCAAGCTATGGCCTGGGAAGGCAAAAGATAGACCAAGTCATTGGACCCTTGCACCTGTGTCAGACACTAGGAGGAAGCTCCTGGCTTCAGATAAGCTCAGCTCTGGCCCTTGCAGTCATTTGGGCAGTGAACTAGCAAATGGAAGCCCTCCCTCTCTCTCTCGCTGTACCTCTCTCTGTAACTGTCTTTCAAATAATTAAAATAAATCTTAAAAAAAAAGTGAGAATTCTTCCTGGCATATTAACAGGCAGCCTTTCCCTTGAACATGTCTTAATCCTCAACCTGTGAACATGTTACCCTATATGGCAAAATGGATCGCAAGTGTGATCGTGTCTAATTCCCTGAAAAGGGAAATTAACCTGGAGAATATAGGTGAGGCAATTTAAATTACTGTAAAAGTAACACATTTTTCCCAATTGTGCTCAGAAGGTGACCTGACTACAGAAGGAAAATGAGATATATTTTTTTCGGGGCCAGCACTGAGGCATAGCAGGTTAACGCCCTGGCTTGAAGTGCTGACATCACATATGGGCACCAGTTCAAGACACGGTTGCTCTACTTCCAATCCCACTTTCTGCTATGACTTGGGAAAGCAGTAGAAGATGGCCCAAATTCTTGGGCCCCTACACCCATGTGTGAGACCCAGAAGAAACTCATGGCTCCTGGCTTCAGATCGGCACAGCTCTGGCTGTTGTGGCAAATTGGGGAGTGAATCAGCAGATGGAAAACCTCTCTCTCTATCTCTGCCTCTCCTCTCTCTGTGTAACTCTGACCTTCAAATAAATAAATAAATCTTAAAAAAAAGAGAGAGAGAGAGAATATACCAGAGCCACCAGAGAAGAGTGTTTAGATTGGGTGAATGTTAAAAGGCAAGGGAAATGTGTGATTAGTTATATGTATACCAGTTATCATTTAAATGTGATTGTAAAATGGTAATTAAACAAGATTTTAAGAAAAGAGATATTTTTTCTGCCTTTAAAATGATGGGAGAGTCCTCTAGCCAAGGAAGGTGGGCATCTTCCAGAGCAGGATTTGGGAATGGGAAGCCCTCAGACCACATACAGCCCATCTAATCATTTGGTGTGGCCCTGCCAAGGCAACTACAGGAGGAACTTGAAAGTCAATAAATCTACAGCAGATTATTTTTTACATTGCTAATTATTCATGGCTTATGAATTATACACATCCAAATGGCCCAAGGCAAAAAAAAGGTTCCCTACTCCTGTGAGGCTGGTAAAGGGAATAAATTCTGTAAAATCTCTGGGAAGAAATGCAGCCATACTCTCACCTAGATACTAAACATATGAGGTCTTTATTGGACTCCTACATAACTATAAGGAAATCAATGTATTTCTTCAAGGCATTCAGTTTGCAGTAATTGGTGACAGCAGCAGTAGAGAACTAATGAAGTGCAGAACTGCCCTGGGCACTGATAATGACCATCTAGTCCCACTAGTCTCCCCAGTCACTGCCATAAATGAAAAGGCCCTCCAAGGTTTTTCCATACCACTGAGGTAGTGTGACACCAATCCCAGAGGAGGTTCATTAAATTCATGAACAGTGAGTTGTCAGAAAAACTAAGTATAGGGGCCGGTGCTGTGGCATAGTGGGTAAAGCTGTCGCCAGTGGTGCCAGCATCTCATATAAGTGCTGGTTCAAGACCCGGATGCTCCTGTTCTGATCCAGCTCTCTGCTATGGCCTGGGAAAAGCAGTAGAAGATGGCCCATGTCCTTGGAACCCTGTACCCACGTGGGAGACCTGGAAGAAGCTCCTGGCTCTTGGCTTTGAATCAGCACAGCTCCAGCTGTTGTGATCAACTGGTGAGTGAACCATCAGATGGAAGACCTCTCTCTCTCTCTCTCTCTCTCTCTCTCTCTGCCTCTCCTCTCTCTGTGTAACTCTGACTTTCGAATAAACAAATAAATCTTCAAGGAAAAAAAAAAAAACTAAGTATAGGGGCCAATGCTGTGGTGCATAGTTAAAGTCCCAAGCTGCAGTGCTGGTTTGAGTCCCAGCTGTTCCATTTCTGATCCAACTCTCTGCTAATATACCTGGGAAAGCAACAGAGGATGACCCAAATCCTTGGGCCCCTGCACCCATGTGGGAGACCTGGAAGAAGCTCCTGGCTCCTGGCTTTGGATTGGATCAGGTCCTGCCATTGCAACCATTTGGGGGAGTGAACCAACAGATGGAAGACCTCTCTGTGTCTCTACTTCTCTCTGTAATTCTGTCTTTCAAATAAAATAAATCTTTTTAAAAAAGAAAAATTAAGTATGAAATAATTGTTTCTAAGATAGAAATTAAAGATTTGGGGCTGGCACAGTTGTGACATAGTGGGTTAAGCTGCCACCTATGTTGTCCTCATTCCATATGGGCAACAGTTTGTGTTCCAGCTGCTCCACTTCCAATCCAGCTGTCTGCTGATATGCTGTGGGAAGCAGAAAAAGATGGCTCATTCCACTGATATGGGAGACCTGGATGAAGTGCCTAGTTTCTGGCTTCATCCTGGCCCAGCCTTGGCCATTGTGGCCTTTTGGGAAGTAAACCAATAGATGGAAGACCTCTCTGCCTGGGTCTCCTCTCTTTGAAATTCTTTATTTCCAATAAATAAATAAATAAATAAATCTATCTTTGACAAAAGACATTAAAGGTTTCTTGATTAACATGAAAATTTATGTCTGATACATATGTAGGTCTTATTTCTTTATCATAAATAAACTTGTCAGTAAAAATCATTTCCACTATGTTATTTATACTTTTCAGTAAAAACTGCGCATAAAGCAATTTTATCTCCAACTTTCTGATGAATCTTTTCAAATATCTCCCTGTACAATTCTACTGTAAAATAAGATTCATAAACCAGAGTTAACTGAAAGGTTGGAGGATTAATAAATCTCCAAGACATTCACAAGAAGCTGTAGTGCTTGTTGCCAGAAACCCATTTCCTCTTTATCTACTTGTGTAGAGGTCTCTTGCAGGTTGATGATAAAAGGCCTCTCTCTGATTCACCTCTACATGCCTCAAAAGGTCTGGCACAGGAAAAACACTAAGGAGAGATGTACTCAATGAATTAACAAATAAATAATACTTCTTTTGTTTAAAGCTTTATTTTAATTTTTTTTTTGACAGGCAGAGTTAGACAGTGAGAGAGAGAGACAGAAAGGTCTTCCCTCCATTGGTTCACCCCCCCCCCCCCAATGGACGCTTTGGTCGGTGTGCTGTGCCAATCCAAAACCAGGAGCCAGGTGCTTCCCATTAGTCTCCCATGCAGGTGAAGGGCCCAAGCACCTGGGCCATCCTCCACTGCCCTCCCAGGCCACAGAAGAGAGCTGGACTGGAAGAGAAGCAACTGGGACAGAATCTGGTGCCCCAGCTGGGACTAGAACCCGGAGTGCTGGCGCCACAGGCAGAGGATTAGCCTAGTGAGCCGTGGCGCCAGCCTAAAGATTTATTTTATTTATTTGGAAGACAAAGTTACAGAGGGAGGTAGAGACAGAAAGAGAGGTCTTCCATCTGCTGGTTTACTCCCCAGGTGGCCACAATGGCCGGAGCTGCGCCGATCCAAAGCCAGGAGCCAGGAGCTTCTTCTGGATCTCCCACGTGGGTGCAGGGGCCCAAGCACTTGGACCATCTTCTACTGCTTTCCCAGGCCATACCAGAGAGCTGGATGGAAAGAAGAGCAGCCAGGACTAAAACTGGCACCCATATGGGATACCGTCGCTGCAGGTGGAGGATTAACCCACTGTGCTATAGCGCTGGCCCAATAATACTTCTTGAAGTAATATTCTCACAGGGTCCTCCTAAACACAAGAGGTCTAGTTCCTCCATTGAGTCCCCTTCTCTTGTCCTGCCAGCAAAAGGAAACTAGTTTCCTCAACACTGTTACAATCATTAAACACAGGCAAATTTCTTTCTTAGAGGAAAGTTGCTATCTCTTTCAAAAAGTAACTCCTCAGGATAGATGCTCCCAAGTCTCACAGTGGGAAGTTTTGTGATATCGATGATCACAAGAGCAGACCAGCTGGGAATCTGCAAATGCACAATGAGAGAAGCGCCAAGAACACTCCCCAAAGCCCAAGTCCTCTCTTGAATGAATGTTCCCCAACTTTTGTTTCTGTATCTATGGTAAGTCCTTCCCTGAGCTACTGGGAGAGAAGTGGTTTGGAGCAGTAACCTTACCTCCTATGCTGGCCACACGTAAACTCTCCTTCAGCAAAACCTGGGCCTTGACTGGCACCGTGGCTCACTAGGCTAATCCTCCACCGGCACCCCGGGTTCTAGCCCTGGTTGGGGAGCCAGATTCTGTCCCAGTTTCTCCTCTTCCAGTCCAGCTCTCTGCTGTGGCCCGGGAAGGCAGTGGAGGATGGCCCAAGTGCTTGGGCCCTGCACCCACGTGGGAGACCAGGAGAAGCACCTGGCTCCTGGCTTCAGATCAGCGCAGCTGGCCATAGCGGCCATTTAGGGAGTGGACCAATGGAAAAGGAAGACCTTTCTCTCTGTCTCTCTCTCTGTCCACTCTGCCTGTCAAAAACTAACAAACAAAAACCAACTTGGGCCTTTATTCAGTCCATATGACTTAGATATTGAATGATTTATTTGTAAGATAGGCAACTTAACACATTTTCTACTAAGTAATGTATTTGTGTTATATTTTATTTTATTTAAGACATTTATTGAAGCTGGTGCTGTGGCATAGTGGTAAAGACATTGCCTGCAGTGCTGGCATCCCATATGGACAGCAGTTTGAGTCCTAGCTGCTCTACTTACAATTCCTCTCCTTGCTAATCTGTTTTAGAAAGCAGAAGACAGTGGAAGTCCTTGGGCCCCAGCACCCATGTGGGAGATCCAGAAGAAGCTCCTGGCTCCTGGCTTTGGCCTGGCCCAGTGGGCCATTGTGGCCAAGTGGAGAGTGAGCCAGTGGATGGAAGATCTCTCCCTCCATCTCTCCCTCTCTCTGTAACTGCCTTTCACATAAATCTTAAACAAAAGGCATATGCCACAATGCCAGCCTCTGCATTTTATTTTAAAAGTTCTAAACTGAATTAGACTTCCTGCTACAGGAACATTTTTACAAGTTCCCCTGGGAGATCAGCATCGTGACATAGCATACAAAGACACCTCATATGAGAGTCTTGGCTACTCCACTTCTTTTTTTATTTTTTAAATATTTATTTATTTATTTGAAAGGCAGAGTTATAAAGAGGCAGAGGCAGAGAGAGAGAGAGGTATTCCATTTGCTGGTTCACTCCCCATATGGCTGCAATGGCTAGAGGTGCACAGAATCTGAAGCCAGTAGCCAGGAGCTTCTTCCAGGTCTCCTACATAGGTGCAGGAGCCCAAGCACTTTGTTATCTTCCACTGCTTTCCCAGGCCATAGCAGAAGGCTGGATCAGAAGTGGGGCAGCCAGGACTCTAACCAGCACCCAAATGGGATGCTGGCACTGCAGGCAGGGGCTTTACCTGCTATGCCACAGTGCCAGCCCCAGCTGCTTCACTTCTAATCCAGCTCCCTGCTAATGGCCTGGGAAAAGCAGCAGATGATGGCCCAAGTACCGTCTCCATTTATTGGGACCATTTGGGGACTGAACCAGCAGATAGAAAATCAATCTCAATCTCTCTCTCTCTCTCTCTCTCTCTCTCTCTCTCTCATCCTGCTCTTCAAATAAATGACTCTTCAATAAACAAACAAATAAATAAATCTTCTAAAGAAAGAGTTTTCCTGATGTCAACCTCTAGTTTATAGAGATATTATATGAGAACATTCACAGTTAAGCTGTAATGATTTCAGTTGTAGATTTTTACTTATGGGTTCATAGACCTAAAATTCCCAAATACTTGCATCTGGCCCACTTATAATTAGACATTTTATGAAAGAGTGGACTAATGCTATTAAAAGATTATAACAATGTTATTTTTTCATCCTTTTGGAAATACAAATAAAATGTAAAGAGAAAAATAAAAAACAAAAACAAATAATATATGTAATATATATGTATATTTAACTAGATTATCATGATTGTTCTATAATTATGTAAATAACAAGTTATTAAATTTCTAATTATTCTTTCTAAATCCTTGAAGTCTTTCAAACACATCAGGAATATATATCATATACATTATAGAAAGCAACTTTGTAGTTCTTCCTACAGCACAGACAAAGCAATAAGATGAGGACAAATAAGCAATAAAGTGAGGACAAATCTCTGCTCTATGCAAAGGGAACAGAGGGAACAGATAAAGCTGCTCAGTTTTCTCCTGTAGTGCTGCGCCCTGCCTGCTCACCCACTGACCATCTGCTCCCAGAGGCTCAACCTGATCCTGAACTTGGACCAGGTACTAGTGTTACAAGCAGGAAGGGTGTGGTGCTGGACTCACTACTGCCCTGCACAGCCATCCCATTTGCTGTCCCAGCAGCAGATAAAGGGAAGCCAGCAGGGATTCCCACCACTCTCTTTAAGGGCCCTGAGCCCCATCCCCCATGCTATGGGCTTCTCATCTCCATCTGTCCCATAGCTGGGCCAGCACAGAGGTGCTGACTGTGGGTTCACATTGTCCTCTGTGGCTCCAGCTCTCCTCATTTCCCCAGAGAGGAAAATGGCATCCTGGTTTCCTCTTGGGAAACCACTCCTTAGTGGGCAGAGGCTTCCCCAGAATCAGGCCTTTGCTCTGCCCTTTTTTGTAGCTGACACTCAAGGTGGGGCTTCTGAGACAGGAGCCCACCTGCATTTTCATATTGAAGGACCCTAATCCCCGCTGGGTCCTTTAGATCGCGACCCCAGACTCAAAAATCCTCAGACCAGACAATGCAAATGCAAGAGGCGGCTTTATTTCACGAGCGCTCGCGGACGCCGTCTCCAGACCCGACTCAGTGGGAGGCAGGAGAGAGGCGTGCGTAGTAGTGTCTGGGGGGCACTTATATACCTGGGAGATTGCAGAAGCAGGGAATACAGAAGCAGAGGAAGCGTGGTTACAGGGTTTCGATAAGACAATGGGGTGGGGGCATGCAGAAAATACCTTGCATACTTTTGCCGTCTGCCCGGACCCACAGATAAGGGGCGGTTGGGTGCTTCCCATGCCTGTTCCTGTTTATCTGGTGCCGTTATCTCAAACCGCAGCTGCCTGCCCGTGACTTATGGTTTCGGCCCAAATTCCAGGAAATGTTTTACTAGAGTTGCCTAAGATGGTGCTGGGGTAGTTAAAATGGCGTGACCATTGTCAGGGTTGTTCAATATTTTTGATAAAATTCTGATCTTGCATTTTGTGTATTAAAAACAAAATACTTCTGTCACGAGCTGAAGTCCCCTTAGTATGTGTGCCAGAGCTAGGGGCTGGTGAGAAGGGATCTCTCTAGCCTCAGGATGGAGGAGCCGAGGAAGGGCCTGTAAAGCTCCCCTCCATCACAGTGTTAAGGTCTTTCCAGGTTCAACAGCAGGTCAGGTGGCAGGGAGAGCACTGCTGACAACTGCCAACCTGACACTCCTGGGTCTAGCATACCAGGACATAATGTAGGCCAGGATAGGCTCAGGGTCTGGGGCTAATCACTATGATGATAGACCCTTAGTGTCAGCAACATAGTGGTTAGGACCAGGGCAGCAGTGAGAGCCATGAACACCATCAAGGCAACCAGATTAGACCCCTAGCCCCCACCCTTGCCTAAACACCAACTCCTTCACTGAGATCCATGGAAGAGAAGTCCCCATAGTGTGGGGGAGAGGGGAGCTAATCCTGTGACAGGTGCTAAGGTGGTCTCTAGAGTGGTGTCCATAGTGGTGAGGGGTTTGGGGCAAGTAAGACAGGCTCATAAGTCTTGCCCCCCTAGACGTTGGGGCATAGGGAGTGAAAGTCAAATGCTTGGTCCCCACAGCAGGCTCTTCTCTGTTGAGAAGGCAGAAGTGTCCTGCAAGGCCTTCAGGGCAGAGGCAGGGGAAGCAGTTTATGGCATCAAGGCAGGTTAGAGTCCTCTTGGCAGATTTTGTCCATGACAAAGCAGGGCTTGAATCCTTCCAAAGGCACTAGGATCCTTGTTAGCATCTGTGATTTGAGGAATTGTCAGAAATGCGTGGCTCTTTTTCCTTCTGCTTTATTGTTTGATCAGGCTGGCCTCAAAGGGAAATTCTTTCCCCATGTTTCTTTCCCAGTACACCCTGGCTTGGAACCTTTGCCCTCCATCCTTATTTTCTGTCTCTATTCAACTTGTACAATCTTTGATGCATTTGGTATATCTTGGTTTGACATTTTCCTGAACTGTGGATTCAGAAAAAAACTTTACAGAGGGATGCTTTTCTCCTAAACTCCCTTGAGGAATTAGCAACCACCCTCCTATTTTCATTAAACTAAAATCTTGGGGAGGCTCTCCACCTGAGTTGTTCTGCCCCAGATTTGATTCCTGGCTTTAATCTTTGGGAATGCCTGGCTACTTCAGAGCCACATAAAGGCACTCAAAAATCTGCTTATTTTTACATTTCAGAAACTGCTATGAACAGTTCTGTGTGAAAGATCAGGTCAACATCCAGATTCAGATGGACCTGGTATCAGGATAGCAAGATTTGTAGTTTGACTTTGGTAAAATCTTGCCATAGCGAGGTACCTAGTAGGAGCTCCTCCAGAGGACAGGCATCATGAAGCAGCAGATGAAGGTGTTACTTGGGACACATGCATCCCATATTAGAGTGTCAGTCAAGTCCTGGTTAGGGTCCAGGTTCCAGTGAATGTGCCCAGGAAGCAGCGGATGATACCTCAGGTGGTTGTGTCTCTGCTACTCATGTTAGATCCAGCTGAAGTTCCAGATTTATGCAGTGACTCTTCCTCATCACCACCAGAGAATTAGGCAGGCTGCCCACAGCTTGCCTTGGCCAAGGAGGGGAAGTGCGCCACTGGCGGACAATCAGGCGCGGTGTGGAGCCCAGTCAAAGCAGGGTCTCACTTTATTGTAAAAAGGAGGCGTATATACAGCTGAGGTACAGAGTGGATGGTACAGAGCAGATGAGTGGATGCGGTAAGGGGTGGGGTGTTGTGATGCAAAAGGGTCTTAGCCACTCCTATTATACCACGTTAATGATCCTTAGGCAAAAGCACCCTGGGGCTGGGGTGTTTGCCACCAGGGATTTGAGACTTAAAGACAGGTTTTCAAATTCGAGGCAGGCTCAGGAAGTTCCTCTAGGCCTCTCCAGATTCAGCCTCCCCCACAGGTTTTTGTCTTTTGCGCAGCACAGACACTGCACTCCTGACGACTTGGGGAGTGAATCAGCAGATAGATCTGCCTCTTTTTCTCTCTGTAACTTTGCTCTTTAATGAAAACCTGGAGTCCATCACTAAACATGACTTCTGCAGATGAGAGCCGTAATCTCTAAGCATCAGGCCAACAATAGCTCATTAGGAATTCTTCTTCTATAGAATTCTGACAGGTACTAGGCACAAAGTTCAAAAGTCTGAGACACTTGAAATAAAAAATTTTGTTCATATTTTTCAGACACATCAGTGTTTCAAATTGTAATAAATTTTACCAGTTCATTGAGTCTCATATAATTATTTTTTTCTCTTGTTTTATCTCCATCAGCAATTTCACACATCTGTTATTTTTCAGAGTTCTGGAAATTATTGGCTACTCCACTGATCTTTCATGAGAAACCTGTCTTCTTAATGCTGATGTTTGTTCCATATCACACATATCCATGAATCCAGTAAGGTATGCCACATCAGTTTGAACCTTGCTGCTGATTCTGATCCAACACCAAATACATTTCTTCTTTACCTCCTCTCCAGTCAATGTATACTTGAGTCTATTTCTCAGGAAGATGATGAGAGGGAGGTATTCCTTAGATTGTGGGGAATTTATTCTAGATCCTGAACTGTTCAGGCATCCTTCTGAGGGCTCTTTTGGTGATAGAAGTTCACAAAGTTGCAATGGCTGAGCCTCGTGGGACCTTCTATCAGTAGCAGACTGGAGAAGCTGTGTTTGGCTGCATGACTAAAAAGACCTCTGCTCTACCTCCCATCCAGCTCTCTGTTATGGCCTGGGTAAGCAGTAGAAGATGGCCCAAGTCCTTAGGCCCCTGCACTCTGTGGGAGACCTGGAGGAAGCTCCTGGCTCCTGGCTTCAGATCGGTGCAGCTCCAGCCATTCTGGCCATCTAGGGAATGAACCAGCGAATGGAAGACTTCTCTCTCTCTCTCTGCCTCTCCTTCTCTCTCTGTGTAACTCTGACTTTCAAATAAATAAATAAATCTTAAGAACAAAAAAAAAAAAGAGAGAAAATACCCCTCTTTCTTTGGATCTCAGGCTTTTGGATAAAAATCCACCTGGGCCTTATGCTGGCATAAATAATAATAAATACTTCCTGTTAAAGGCTTTGGTGTCTCATCTCTGTACAAAAATCCCACAACTGGATGGCCCCTCACATCTGGTTCATAGACCAGTATGGACCCCATTTGCCAGGCCCTCTGGACCCAAAGCTCTGTGTGTGTGGCTCATACTAGAATCCTGCCCCAGGGTGATATGGCATTCTGGGGTGGTGTTCTGGGGTGGTGGAGGGGACTATAACCTTTCTAAACCTGTTTTCTTACCTGCAAAATAAGGATACACTTCACAGGATTGTGTTGAGGAATAAAAACGATGTCTGCCAGTGCCTTCAGAACCATTTCTAGGATGTCTGAAACACTCACAAGCATTGAAAAAAGGGTGACCTTGAAAGGTCATCAGGACTACTTTCCCATCCCGGTTCTTGGAAAACTTCTGACCTATTTTATTGAAGCCCTTCAAGTATGTATGTGGAGGTCTTCAAATAGTTCATGGAAAATGTGTATGATGAAAAATTTATGCTTGATGTTCAAAACCTTTTGTATGAAAGTAAATTTCTTTTTTAATTCCATTTTCCATGAATTTTTTTAAGTACTTCTGATAGTCTCAAACACCTACAGCTGACTGAGCAAACTGCCCTGTCTGCTCCCTTCTCTACATATAGAACTTCCCCCTGCTACAGAATCTGCCCAACCTGCCCCTCAGAGATTCAGGTACTGAGAGGCTCTTCACAGAGCATCTTTCAACACGGGTGTCTCCCAGCAGCACTCCCCACCCCAGCCTCCCTTGCCAGGCTAAACCATTCTCTTTCTTTTACCTTCTGCTTTCCTCATGTCTCCTGATCTCCAGATTATTGTCAAACTTCAGGTCTCCTGTCAAGTGCCTTGGGGAACAACATGTCAGACTCCATGAATCAGACTTGGAGGGGTAAAGTTGATGAAGCAAGAGACAGGCAAAGGGCTGGCACTGTGGTGCAGTGGGTAAAGCCGCCACCTGCAGTGCTGGCACCCCACATGGTTTGAGTCCTGGCTGCTCCACTTCTGATCCAAGTCTCCTGAGAAAGTTGTGGAAGATGGCCAAAGTCCTTGGGCCCCTGCACCCATGTGGGAGACCAAGAAGAAGCTCCTGGCTCCTGGATTTGGATAGGCACAGCTCAGAGTGTTGTAGCCATTCAGGGAATGAACTAGCAAGTGGAAGACCTTTCTTTCTCTCTCTCTCTCTCTCTGCCTCTGCCTCTCTGTAACCCTATCTTTCAAGTAAATAAATCTTTTAATAAAAAAAAACAGGCAAAGGGGAATGGTGGGGTTGGGGTGGGGTTTGCCAGTTTGGCATTGTCCTGGTGCCACAGGTGAGATACAGTGTGAATGGGGGGGGGGGGTGTCTCAGGTCCCTAAACATTTGTTCTGGGGCTTGACTTTGTGGGTATGTAGGGCTGAAGAATGAGGAGTCAATGCTTTGGGGGCAGGTACCTTGCAGAAGACATGAAGTGGGTTGCATCGCAGCCCAGGTCACGGTGCAAGCTGCAGTCATCAACTGCAAGAGATAGATATGGGAGAGGAGAATCTGGGTCATAGTAAGGCTCCCTGACATGTAGGACTCTGGAGATGATTCCTGGTTCCTGGCAGTGAGTGGACCCAGTTCTGGGGCAGGGCCATAGAGATGCTTTCCATTCCAAAGCACGACCTGGGTCTCTCCAGCTCTGCCCATGACAGTGGCTACAGTGTTGGCTGTGGCCTGCAGACATCAACCTGCAAGCTGTGACCACTGAACAGAGCCAGGACAATGCCGACAGGTGTGCTCACAGCTGCGGGTGCCCTGGTGCGAGGGACTGGTGGACGTCTGTGTCAGACGCTGGTTAGAAGGTGGCCAGAGGCGGAGATAGTGGAACAGATACGGGAGCCATGTTACTGGACCTAACGAGGTACCGGAGCTCTGGGATGGAAGAAGGGAGCGAGGGCAGTGGGAAGGCAGGGACAGGAGAGAGTTGAGTTTGCATGGGGAATGGAGACAGGAAACAGATAGGGAGTCTGCGGGAAGAGACAAAGGATGGGCTGAGCAGAGCAAGGCCGAGCGCGAGAATGCCGGGGCTGGGCTCAGGGTCGGGAAGGATGAGGATGAGGTCCGCGGGGATGAGCACAAAGTCGAGAAGCGGCCTCGCACGCGAAAGGGAAGCGGGAAGGAGCTGGAGGAAGGGCAGACTCAGAATCCCAGCGGCGTCACCTCCCACAGCCTCCTGCCCACTCAGGACCGGCTGCCGTGTCCCACTCATATCTCTGCACCACTCGGCTTCCTGGGTGGCACAGGGCCTGGGACACCCTGGTGACCCCGGCCACCCCGGCGACCCCAGCTCCGCACGTCTCTGTCCACGTGGTCTTCATTTCCGGCTGGCAGTGGGCGGGCTCGGGCCCCAGTGCGAGGCCAGAACCATTGGGCTCCACCGCGGGTTGTCCCTAGGTGGCTACCGGCCTTGTCGCCAGAGGCGACTGCAGCGCCAGCCTGCTTGGGAATCTGGGTCTCTGGGCGACCCTAGGCGGCAGCTCCCGTCCTCAGCCTTCGAAGTTTGCTCCCGCTCCCAGTCTGGCGCCCAACCCCCTGCGATACAAGACGTTCACTTCATCCTGCCCCTCTGGTCTCCTGCCCGCGCTAGACCAGACCCCTGCCCTCCGCCACCACCGAATCTGGTGTTCTTCAAGGAAAGAAGGAAATCGTGGGCACTGTAATGGGAGCAAAGGGTCAAGCGCCCGCCAGAGGTGCACGACCCCGCCATTCTGCATCCCCGCTTTTCTGACCTGGGCCCCGCTGCTGCCCGTCAAGCATCTCATAGGTATCCCAGTCACACTAGGGGCATCCTTGCTACAGGACCTGGCCGCCCCATTCACTAGCTCACTCAGAAAGCCCTCATCAGCTTGCTCCTTTCTCATGGTGGTCGCTGTTTTGTTTCCTCCTTGCCGTCTACAGTTTCCTAGCACCCACCTGTGTCTTTCTAAACATCCAACATCTGTTGGTTTCTGTGGTCAGCTCTGGGAAGGCTCCCTGGACAAGGAACGCCAGACTCCGTCAATGGGCCCTGAAGTTCCCTCTTTGGCACCCTAGCACAGCCATCCTGGGCTTCAGCTGCACCCTGCAGTGCCTCAGCCCAGAGCTCAGTGTGAGACTTCCAAAGGGGAGGACACCTCTCTAGGTCTCTCCACAGCCCCCATTCAGAGTGTAGTCACTTTTGTGCAGGATGGAGCTCAGAGGTCAGGAGTGCTGCAGCCTATCTGGCCCTCTGTATGGCAATTCCATCATTTTAGTGGAAAACTCAGAGGTCTCACTTCATTAAGCCGTGCAGAATAGCTTCTCCAGAAGTCCTCACGGGGGCAGATTTCTGAAGTCTCCACTGGAGGTGGACCTAACCCCTACACAACCCTGCTCTCTAGCAGGCTTCCCCTCTTCAATGGCTTCTTCCCCAAGAGGTTTTTGAATTTGAGTAAAGATGTGGCTCTGATCTTTATTTTTTCCAGTGAAAAGCTGCAAACAAGTTATGCTAAACACTGTTGTACATAAATAGATTATGATGTATCAAAGAATAGGCTTAGTGGGGAAAGGCCAGACACAAAGCAGAACCTACTTGGGTATTGATAGTGGCATTCCTGGATGATGGAGGTACTGTTTTTTTTTTCTTTCTGATTGATCTTTTCAGCATTTCCCTTTTTTCCAAAATGAACCACATTGTATTAGATTAAAGTAAAAAGAAAAAAAAATCCAAGATTTTGTGAGCTTGGTAAGGCCACAGCTATTTTTCTTTTTTACAGATTTATTTATTTACTTGAAACTCAGAGTTACACAGAGAGAGAAGGAGAGGCAGAGAGAGAGAGGTCTTCCATCTTCTGGTTCACTCCCCAGATGGCCGCAAGGGTTGGAGATGGGCTGAGTTGAAGCCAGGAGCCAGGAGCTTCTTCTGGGTCTTACACACAGGTGCAGAGGTCTAAGGACTTGGGCCATCTACTGCTTTTCCAGGCCATAGCAGAGAGCTGGATTGGAAGTGGAGCAGCCAGGATTCGAACTGGAGCCCATATGGGATGTTGGCACTGCAGGTGGCAGCTTTACCCCCCACACCATGGTGCCAGCCCCCAAAGCCACAGCTTTTATAGTGTTGACCCTTTTTCTTATCCCGATTTTTTACACAGATATAATGTATCTACAATGTTTTATCCTGGCTCTTAAAAATGTTTACTATTTATTTGAGAGACACACCAGAGAAACAGAGCACCCTCATCCACTGATTTACTTTCCAAATGCCTTCAACAATGCAGGATAGGCTGGGAAAAGCCAGAAGCCAAGAACTCATTCCAAATCTCTCATGTGCAAGGATCCAATTACTTAAACGATCACCTGTGGCTAAGGAAGCTGGACTAAAGAGCTAGACTTCAATTTGAACCCAGACACTCTGCTATGGGATGCAGGCACCTTAATCACCAGACTAACCACCACTTCATGTCATACATTGATAATTTTTGAAAGCATATTTTTTATGACTCTGATGTTCCATTAAATAGATATGTGATAACTTCTTAATTTTTTAAAATTTCTTTAATTTTTTAAAAATTTTTGACAGGCAGAGTGGACAGTGAGAGAGAGACAGAGAGAAAGATCTTCCTTTTGCCATTGGTTCACCCTCCAATGGCTGCCAAGGTAGCGCGCTGCGGCTGGTGCACCACGCTGATCCGATGGCAGGAGCCAGGTGCTTCTCCTGGTCTCCCATGGGGTGCAGGGCCCAAGGACCTGGGCCATCCTCCACTGCCTTCCCGGGCCACAGCAGAGAGCTGGCCTGGAAGAGGGGCAACCGGGACAGGATCAGTGCCCCGACCGGGACTAGAACCTGGTGTGCCGGCGCCGCAAGGCGGAGGATTAGACTAGTAAGCAGCGGCGCCAGCCTGATATGTGATAACTTCTTATACAAAGGCAGGTTAAGTTTATTGGTCACTTAGGTTGTTTTGACATTTTTGTCATCATAAAGCCATTCAATAAATATTAATTGAGTATCTATGTGATAATACTAGGTGCTGGACATCATCTTAGCACTGTGATATAGCTCCCAGGGAAATAGTAAGGCCACATATTACCATGTTTCTACTTTTTCTATTATTCAAGCTTCTTCCTTAAGAGTCTGAATTGATGAATGAGTTCAAGTTGGGAAAAATGAAAATATTTCATTGATGAACAGTATCAAACTTCACTGATGAGCAATAAAGGTATTGGAAGCCATTGAAGGTGATGGCATCATATTCCATCACCAACTACTCCCTCCCTCATGATTTGGACATTTTAGTAGCTGACTTGTCATTCTATTAACTACCACTTCTGTCACTTCTTGGTTTTCTAAAATGTATGTGAAAGGTTGGAGGCAGAGAGAAACAGGCAACACTTGTGTCTGCAGAGGCTGACCTAGAGCATGCAAAAGGCCACAGCCCTAGGGAACAGATATGCGTACACAAGAGATGGTTTAGGCTACCTGACCCTCAACCCTGACCCATGTAAAGCAAATAAAAGTATATGAACATTGAAAGGCAGGGCTCAGACCTGTGAATCTGCAGTCCCCTGGCCCTCACATTTTTTCTACCTGAATGTGCCCCTGAGTAGATTTTTATCTGCCAACACACAGGGGTGGCTGGACCAACCTGGCAATCGGCAGAAATAATTCACTCCCTAAATGTCTGTAGCAGCCAAGGTTACTATGGGCTAAAGCCAATACCCTAGAGCCCAACCTGGGTCTCTTACATTGATGCAGGAATCCAAATGCTTGGCCCATCTTCTGTTGCCCTTCCCATCCCCAACCCGGGGAAGCATATTATCAGGAAACTGGATTGGAAGTGGAGTAGCTGGGAATCAAATCAGTACTCTAATATGGGATGGTAGCATTGCTCACAGCAGCTTGCTTTGCTGCAAAACAACACTGGCTACATCTGTTACTTTTAGATGAAGGCTATTATGAACAGCTTACACTAGCAGTTTGGAATGTTATAACTTCTCCATGAGAGCAGAGTTTACATGTAAATTATACAAACTCTTCTGCATAGGGTTTTTATGCTCTATCATATGTATTTATGCATCCAGTTGTTTCTGTAAGTGTAGATTTATAGATAGCTATTTTATATCTTGGGTATATTCCAATGATATTTCATTTACTTTCTTATGAACATATTCCAACTTTGGTCATCAGGAGGTTTTTCAATTGGTTTCTGTATTCTTGGCCATACTCACAACCATTTCTTTTCAGCACTTCATTACTTCTAGTGCTGCAAGATGTTCCTGGCTTACTTTGTATATTACTTGCCTCATCTTAACTCAGTCATTCATATGAAGAGTTTGGGTGCCTTTAATTGGAGAATGGCATGAAAACTGAGGATCAGATTATGAGGTATGCATGCTGCTACAGAGAAGAAGTTACTTTTAGGCCCACTCAGCTAATAGCAGGAGTAACCATATTAAGTAACCTATGTGGATACATGTTATTGCCATTGTGTAGAAACAAACAAGACTCTCACTCAAACTTTGTTTGGATATTGAGAACAATGATTCCATGTGTGCACACACACACATAGACTATGAGAATTTGTTATGTATTATTTCACACAAAATGAATTTCTGGAGAGAGAAGAATGGCTTCCCAGGAGGTTCAAACACATAACTTGAAATAGCAGGGAAAGGAGATTTGTTTCTGGTTTTGTAAGAGTTACAGTTTGGGCTGGGATAAGGACCCTGTGTTTGACTTGAATTTATACTGGTGCAAAGAAGGAACACTTGGGTTTTCTTAACAGCCTCCCTAGATGTAGAAAAGTAGTAGAAGTCACTTGGGTGAGACTTCAAAGATGCCCCAGTTAAAATAAAAAAAAAAAAAAAAAAAAGGCCGGCGCCATGGCTCAACAGGCTAATCCTCTGCCTTGCGGCACCGGCACACCGGGTTCTAGTCCCGGTTGGGGTGCCGGATTCTGTCCCAGTTGCCCCTCTTCCAGGCCAGCTCTCTGCTATGGCCCGGGAGTGCAGTGGAGGATGGCCCAAGTGCTTGGGCCCTGCACCCCATGGGAGACCAGGAGAAGCACCTGACTCCTGCCTTCGGATCAGCTCGGTGCGCCGGCTGCAGTGTGCTGGCCGTGGTGGCCATTGGAGGGTGAACCAACGGCAAAGGAAGACCTTTCTCTCTGTCTCTCTGTCTCTCACTGTCCACTCTGCCTGTCAAAAATAAATAAATAAAAATAAAAAAAAACAAAATACAGTTTCCTGTGGCCAGTAATTATACATAACTGTTTAAAAAAAAACAACCAGAATCTTACTCTTCATTATAATACACATAGCAGTAAAGATTTTACATGCAGCATTTTAACTGTGATAGTAGCCCAAATGACTCCATTTTGCTTTGTAAAAACTGTTGTCTTTGTGACTAGACTTATGCTTAAGAAACAAGTTATGCCTGCTTGAGGATTTTAGAATATAGTCTTGAGAAAGTCAGCTGAATTTGCCAAGTAAACAGCCTACCCCAGTCAGCAGGACCAGAGGCTGGGATTTGTGATGACAGACTCAAAGTTAACCTCTTTGACTCTGACCATCCTCCTTATTTTCTGGCCAGAGCCCAACATGCAGCAGGGCCTATCATTGATGCCCCTTAGTCCTGATTCCCCATTCTGGTCTCATCTGAAACAATCCTGCTACCCTGAGATGCTGTGATAGTTTTGGTGACAATCACATCCTCCTTCTCCCAACATTTCTGGCTTCTTGAATTAACCTACTTTTATGCTTCAGTTCTTGACTCTTAAATATTGGTTTGCAAGCAGAGAAAAACTTTACCTTGCTTTTGGTAACATATCTATATTAAGAAAACATGAATTTATACCATGTATTTAGTTCAATGTTACGTGCTTCATTCTTCCCTACTCATCGTCTCTACTCTCTCCTTAACAGTGAAAATCTTGATTCCCATCACATAATAATTCTGCTTCAGAATGTATGTACAGTGATTTAGAATTAACAAGTGCAGCCAACAGTGTAGCCATATCAACTGCAATATAAAATGTAGGCAAACTCCTTTTGTCTTTGGGTTTGAAAATGCCACTCTTTTCCTTCTTAAAATATTTATTTATCTATGCATTTGAAAGGCAAACTTATAGAGTGATAGGGAGACATAGAGAGATAGAAATCTCCCTCAGCTGGTTCACTCCTCAAACGGCCACAATGGCCAGGGCTGGGCCAGATTGAAGCCAGGATCCAGGAGTTTCATCCAGGTCTCACATGTGGGAGCTGGATCAGAAGTAGAGTGACCACAAAGGAGCTAGCACCCATATGGGTCTGTCGCTTTGCAAGCAATGGCTTAACCTGCTATACCACAATGCTGGCCCCAGTAACACTCTTTTCCAATATTTTAACATTAGAAGCTTATACCTTCAGGCTCTTTAGTAAAGTGCTTCATGCTTCTTCTATCCTTTTATTACAATTTATTAGTGATACTTCTATCCTTTTATTGTAATATGCAGATGTTCAGGCTTTGCTCTAATACTGTAGTAGGAAGAGGTCCTCAAAAGGTTCATGTATATACATATTATTAAAAATTAATATTTCAAACAATTGTAACTTTAAAAAGCCATGTCTTCTATTAACTTTTTTTACTCAGATTGTTAAATACTAGAGCATGACAATGTGCTTTGACATTTACTTTTTTTAAGAAATATTTTATTCATTTATTTGAGATTTAGAGTTACAGACAGTGAGAAGGGGAAACAGAGAGAAAGGTCTTCCATCTGCTGGTTCACTCCCCAAATGGATGCCATGGCCGGCGCTGCACCAATCTGAAGCCAGGAGTCAGGTGCTTCCTCCTGGTCTCCCATGCAGGTGCAGGGCCCAAAGACTTGGGCCATCCTCCACTGCCTTCCCCAGGCCACAGCAGAGAGTTGGACTGGAAGTGGAGCAGCTGTGTTTTGAACTGGTGCCCATATAGGATGCTGGCGCTTCTGGCCAGGGCATTAACCCACTGCACCACAGTGCCAGCCCTTTGACATTTACTTTAACCTAGTTTTCTTTGTTGCCATTTCAATCTTTATGCACAAACACATAAAAAATTCAAAATAGGGATATTCAATTAGTGTGTAGATTGTTTTTATTGTGAAGTATAACTGCAACAAAATGAGATTTTATAATATATTTTGTCTCTAATATGAACATGAAAGAGTTGAAAATCTGTGTTGGGAAACACTCTCCACTATACTGTGAAACAAGAAATTTTAACAGCTAGCAGGATCAATTAGAGTGGATTGTGCCAAAAATACATATTCAAAAAAATCTCTAAATATGTATGTATATAATTGAAACTATGATTGTTTATCTTATCAATTATCATTGCACTACGGAAGAAAGAATTGGCAGCATCAAAAACTCTTATTGGAGAGTTGGAAAGTTAAACACAAGCAACACAAACTTCTGACTTAAAGGAGGCTATAACAAACAATTCAGATATTCTTGTCCTATGTCTCTAAACATAATTTTTATTTGGGAATAAATAAATACAGTATATACATACATTGAAGATGATCAGAGAATTACAGAAAGCCATGTGCCCCGAGGGCCTGGTTTCCACCACTCAACCCCAATTGGTATGGCCTGGATACTCACACACCTGGGAGCTATTAACCTCCATTACAGAACTTCTAAGAAAACAGTCACCACGTGCCAACGTGACAGTCACTGACAGACTGCATATACAACAGTGGTCATCAGAGGATGGGACTGTTACCGTCCATCATCTAGTGACATTGCAGTGCACGCCATGTCCAGGAGCATGCAGTTCACGCAAAACCATGGCCACCAGGCAGGACATGTCACAGAGGGAACTGAGGGCCCAGGGGAGTGTGCAGCCAACAACCAGGCGTTCCTTCTACAGGACACGTATTAAGATTTCCAGATGCCCTTGAGACTTGTCTGATCTGTTTCTAGCTTATTTCTACCAAGGTGGCCTCTCTAGGAGAGCTCTGACCAGCAGTAAAGTTAGATTCAGTGTGAGTCAAGGCAACTCAACCACATCTATGAAGTAGTAGAAGTTTACTACTTAGAGATGTCAGATGAGGGCCCTATGCCCCCGGGTCAGTGGGAAGGGAAAAGCTTTCTGAGACAGTCAACTCCATGGAGTCCACCGGACAGGTGAAAGTGAAAGTAGGAGGGGGACAAGTGAGACCAGGAGGAAGGGGCGGGGCCGGGCGTGTGACACAGCAGGTGCGATATCACCAAGCGGCAGAAGTAGCAACCACGAATTCTGGACGTTGGCGAAGGCTGAGTCCATGAAGAGTGGGAGGCTTCTGTGCAGTGAGGAAGCCTGGGGCTGCCGTGGGGGAGCCTGGGACTTCAGCAGAGGTGGCGGCCACGGCGCTGGCCTGAGGAGCTCACTGGTGATTGAGTTTATCTTTGAGGCAGTGACAGATCCGGGGCCTACCTCAGTGGAGTGCACTCGCAGCACCTGCTGGCAGCAGGCCTCTTAGGGTCCCAGCAGCAGAGGGTCAGACGTGAGGAGGAGCAGAGACTGGAGTCGGCCAGGCCCTGGAGGACACAGGGCTGGAGCTGGACCTGAAAGTGATACCGAAGTTCAACAACGACGTGCTCCTCTCCGAGTTTCAGATGCTGCTCGGCATTGGCTTAACCTGGCCGCCTGTGCCTTCCTCCGGGACAGGAACAGCAGGTGAGCCAGTCTGGCCGGACCGACGCTGTCAGCAGCCTGGGGGCACCAAGGTTAAGGGAAAGGACCCCCAAGCCCTGGAGGCAGTGAGGTGGGCCTCTGTCCTGCGGCAGAGAGGGGCCGCAGGTATGGGGAGAAATCTGGGGTCCAAGGGCACCTAGAGGAGAATTAGGGGCCACAGAGACAGGAGGGGAAGAAGGGATATTGGGGACTGAGTTTCTCTGGGGTTCTGCAGGGAATCAGGGGGCCGAGAAGACTTGGCTGTGGCGGCATGGGAGGTAGACCTGGGGGGAAAGTCGTGTGCTGTTGACAAAGAGTAAAACCCCAGCACTTCTGGATTTGAAAGACTGAGAAAAAAGGTCAGGGTTTAGAGTTCAGGACCAAGGTTGACAGCACTGCAGGGAAACTCTGGGGGAGGGTTAGGTGCCTTGAAAGAGCTGGGGGAGGGGAGAACATGTAATTTGTGTGTGTCTCCATCCGAGGATAGATAGGAAAAGGGAAGAATATTATTGCTGAAAGCAGATGACTTTTGCAAGAACTGTAGCAGGGATTCATGGGATGTGAGATGGGGCCTGTGGAAAATCCTTAGGAAAAGTGGGGGAAAGGAGAATTTGGGAGGAGGGACCTTTCTGAAAGGACTGGAGCATGAGTGCAGTGTTAATTAGGAAACTTCAAAGAAAGGTCTCCAGGATATTGGGATTCAAGAAGGAGCTTACCTGAAAGAAAACTGGGTTGATAAGGAGTTTGAGAAAATGGAGAATTTGACTTAGGCTAAGAATGAAACATTTTTTGGCTTGTGATCACTTTGTAGGACTGAATTGAGGCAGAACACTCTGGCTCACTAAAGAAGTGTTTCTTGGCTTTGGAAGAGTTATCTGTTATTTGACAGCTTTTTTTTTCTTTTTTTTTAATGCATAAACATATATTTTATTATTTTTATTTTTTTTTCATTTATTAAACTTTTATTTAATGATATAAATTTCCAAAGTACAGCTTATGGGTTACAATGGCTTCCCCCCTCCCATAACTGCCAGGAGCAACATTATTGTACTTGAAAAAGTTTGTGGGAAGAAAAATTGTATATTTGTTTTGGTATAAAAATTTTTTGATAATCCATGCATAACTTTGTCATGATACATATTTTCCATAAACATTTTACACATGGTAAGTTCATATTATCTAATATTCTGAAGCTTTTTATCATGTTAGAATTTATGCTCACTTGTGACTAGAGGAAATTTACTCAGGGTATGTTTGTCATGTCTTAACTGAGAAGTAGAGATAACCATAGTTATAGCCCCAGAAAGCTGTGATGAGGATCAAAAAGCTTAAGATGTATAGATCCCTCAGCCAAGCACCTGGCATAAGCCTGCAAGAAGTGCTAGTAAGGACCACCCTTTTTACTATAGTCATGCATTACCAGATTAACCCCTGAAAGAGGTAAATGTTCCTAAATGTAAATTCATGAACTCTTGACATCTTAAATTATATAAAAGGCACTGGACCTACAAGTAACTGTGCCTTCATCAATTATTGAAGTATGTCAGTTCAAAATTGTTTACTAAGCTTTTGTTAGAAATTAAGTTACTTAGAATAAGGAATAATTCTAACAAGTATATGGTAACCAAAATTAAGAGAAAAGGTTAAAAAACTGTGATACACAGACATACTTTTAGTGAAGTTATGGAATATAAGAGATATGTTTTAAATAAAGGAAAAGGTAATATTTGCCCTAAAGTACAATGGTGTTTGGCACAGAGAAAGAGGAACAAAACAGGACAATCAGCTGAAGAAAATATAAAGTGTTGTAGATTTGTGGTAGATTGGCTGAGGTTATCATGGAATTGGCCACATGAGTTTCTGGAAATTGAGCATTAATACAAAAGGCACATTGACATGAAGATAGAATTTGGTCCTACATGTTAATGTTAAAACAACCAGGTTTTCTGTTAGGAAAAAAGTTGACAAGAAGTTTTGATCTTTGATTTTTGAACTCTGCTCTTAGAGTTTTTCAACCCATATTTGATTGTAATTTTCCATGTTGCAACTTTTCTTTTTTTTTACAGTTTGCATTTAGTTGGAAACTTCCTCAGTTTGTCAGTCAGCTCCTGTAGCTTAAAAGTTTAGAGAGCAGGGTGATTTGATCCTGACCTCTAGCTTTTCTTGAGGTATTTAAATTGTTCTAAGTAGTAGGGTGAATATGAGTCTAATTCTATTCAAGAGTTTCTTCTTTGCTGTTTTAGTAACTGAGCTAGGAAATGAGAACTTCATGCGTAGCATATCTTGGGTTCTCTGTTTTTTTTTTAACTTATTTAATAAATACAGATTTCCAAAGTACAGCTTTTGGATTATAGTGGCTCCCCCCCCCCCATAAATACCCTCCCATCTGCAATCATCCCATCTCCCACTCCCTCTCCCATCCCATTCACATCAAGATTCAGTTTAAATTATCTTTATGTACAGAAGATCAGTTTAGTATATACTAAGTAAAGATTTCAACAATTTGCACCCACACAGAAACACAAAGTATAAAGTACTGTTTGAGTACTAGTTATACCATTAATTCACATAGTACAACATATTAAGGACAAAGATCCTACATGGGGAGTAAGTGCATAATGACTCCTATTGTTGATTTAACAATTGACACTCTTATTTATGACATCAGTAATCACCTGAGGCTCTTGTCATGAGCTGTCAAGGCTATGGATGCCGTTCAGTTCACCAACTCTGATCTTTTTTAGACAAGCTCATAGTTAAAGTGGAAGCTCTCTCCTCCCTTCAGAGAAAGTTACCTCCTTCTTTAATGGCCCATTCTTTCAACTGGGCTCTCACTCACAGAGATCTTTCATTTAGTTTAGTCTTTTTTTTTTTTTGACAGAGTGTCTTGGCTTTCCATGCCTGAAATACTCTCATGGGGCTTTTTAGCCAGATCCGAATGCCTTGAGGGCTGATTCTGAGGCCAGAGTGCTGTTTAGGACATCCGCCATTCTATGAGTCTGCTGTGTATTCTGCTTCCCATGTTGGATCATTCTCTCCTTTTTAATTATATCAGATAGTATTAGCAGACACTAGTCTTGTTTATGTGATCCCTTTGACACTTAATCCTATCATTGTGATCAATTATGAACTAAAGCTGATCAATTTGGCTAGTGACATGGCATTGGTACATGTCACCTTGATGGGATTGAATTGGAATCCCCTAGCACGTTTCTAACTCTACCATTAGGGGTAAGTCCGATTGAGCATGTGCTGAACTGTACATCTCCTCTGTTTCTTATTCCCACTCTTATATTTAACAGGAATCACTTTTCAGTTAAATTTAAACACCTAAGAATAATTGTGTGTTAATTAAAGAGTTCAACCAATGGTATTAAGTAGAACAAAAAAAATACTAAGAGTAATAAAGTAGTAAGTTGTTCCTCGACAATCAGTACAAGGGCGGATAAAAAAATTGTTTCTCATAGTATCAGTTTCACTTCAACAGGTTTCCTTTAGATGCTCAGTTAGTTGTCACTGATCAGGGAGAACATAAGATATTTGTCCCTTTGGGACTGGCTTATTTCACTCAGCATGATGTTTTCCAGATTCCTCCATTTTGTTGTAAATGACCGGATTTCAATGTTTTTTACTGCTGCATAGTATTCTATAGAGTACATGTCCCATAATTTCTTTATCCAGTCTACCGGTGATGGACATTTAAATTGGTTCCAGGTCTTAGCTATTGTGAATTGAGCTGCAATAAAAATTGAGATGCAGACAGCTTGTTTACCAATTTAACTTCCTTTGGGTAAATTCCAAGGAGTGGGTTGTATGGTAGAGTTATATTCAGGTTTCTGAGGAGTCTCCAGACTGACTTCCATAGTGGTTTTACCAGTTTGCATTCCACCAACAGTGGATTAGTGCCCCTTTTTCCCCACATCCTCTCCAGCATCTGTTGTTGGTAGATTTCTGTATGTGAGCCAATCTACCTGGGGTGAAGTGAAACCTCATTGTGGTTTTGATTTGCATTTCCCTGATTGCTAGTGATCCTGAACATTTTTTCATGTGTCTGTTGGCTATTTGGATTTCCTCTTTTGAAAAATGTCTATTGAGGTCCTTGGCCCATTTCTTAAGTGGGTTGTTTGTTTTGTTGTTGTGGAGTTTCTTGATCTCTTTATAGATTCTGGTTATTAATCCTTTATCTGTTGCATCGTTTGCAAATATTTTTCCCATTCTGTCGGTTGCCTCTTCACTTTCCTGTTACTTTTGCAGTACAGAAACTTCTCAAGTTCATGTAATCCCAATTGTTAATTTGGTTTTGACTGCCTGTGCCTCCAGGGTCTTTTCCAAGAAGTCTTTGCTGCTGTCTATATCTTGCAGGGTTTTTCCAATGTTCTCTAATAATTTGATTGTATCAGGTCATAGATTTGGATCTTTTATCCATGTTTGAGTGGATTTTTGTGTAATGTGTAAGGCAGGGGTCTTGCTTCATGCTTCCTCACGTGGAAATCCAGTTTTCCAAGCACCGATTATTGAATAGACTGTCCTTGTTCCAGGAGCTGGTTTTAGATCCTTGATCAAATATAAGTTGGCTGTAGATGTTTGGATTCATTTCTGATGTTTCTATTCTGTTCTATTGTCTAATCCATCTGTTTCTGTACCAATACCATGCTATTTTAATTACAACTGCCCTGTAGTATGTCCTGAAATCTGGTATTGTGATGCCTCTGGCTTTGTTTTTGTTGTACAAGATTACTGTAGCTATTCGAGGTCTCCTGTGCTTCCATATGAATTTCAGCATCATTTTTTCTAGATCTGAGAAGAATGTCTTTGGTATTTTGATTGGTATTGCATTGAATGTATAAATTGCTTTTGATGATATTGATTCTTCCAATCCATGAGCATGGAAGATTTCTCCATTTTTTTGGTATCCTCTTCTATTTCTTTCTTTAAGGTTTTGTAATTTTCATCATAGAGATCTTTTAAGTCCTTGGATAAGTTTATTTCAAGGTATTTGATTTTTTTTGTAGCTTGTGAATGGGACTGATCTTAGAAGTTCTTTCTCAGCCATGGCATTGCCTGTGTATACAAAGGCTATTGATTTTTGTGCATTGATTTTATATCCTGCTACTTTGCCAAACTCCTCTATGAGTTCCAATAGTCTCTTAGTAGAGTTCTTTGGATCCCCTAAATAAAGAATCATATCATCTTCAAAGAGGGATAGTTTGAGTTCTTCCTTCCCAATTTGTATCCCTTTAATTTCTTTTTCTTGTCTAATGGCCCTGGCTCAAAATTCCAGTAATAATTTGAATAGCAGTGGTGAGAGTGGGCATCCCTGTCTGGTACCAGATCTCAGAGGAAATGCTTCCAACTTTTCCCCATTCAATAGGATACTGGCCATGGGTTTTTCATAAATTGCTTTGATTGTATTGAGGAATGTTCATTCTATACCCAATTTGCTTAGAGTTTTCATCATGAAAAGGTGTTGCATTTTATCAAATGCTTTTCTGCATCTATTGAGATAATCATATTGTTTTTCTTATGCAGTTTGTTAACGTGGTGTATCATATTGATTTATTTGCAAATGTTGAACCATCCCTGCATACCAGGGATAAATTCCACTTGGTCTGGGTGGATGATCTTTCTGACATGTTGTTGCATTCTATTGGTTAGAATTTTATTGAGGATTTTTGCATCTATGTTGATCTGGGAAATTTTTTTGTAATTCTCTTTTGATGCTGTATCTTTTTCACGTTTAGGAATTAAGGTGATCCTGGCTTCATAGAAAGAATTTGGGAGGATTCCCTCTTTTCTACTTGTTCTGAATAGTTTGAGAAGAATTGGAGTTAGTTCTTCTTTAAATGTCTGGTAGAATTCAGCAGTGAATCCATCTGGCCCTGGGCTTTTCTTTGCTGGGAGGGCCTTTAATACTGATTCAATTTCTGTCTCAGTTATGAGTGTTTAGATTTTCTGTGTCTTCATGGTTCAATTTAGGTAGGTTGTATGTGTCCAGGAATCTATCCATTTCTGATAGATTACCCTGTTTGCTGGCAAGTCCTTGTAGTAATTTCTGATGACTCTTTTTATTTCTGTGGTGTCTGTTGTTACATTCCCTTTTTCATCTCTGATTTTATTGATTTGGGTCTTTTATTTTTTTAGTTAGTTGGGCCAATGGGGTGTCAATTTTCGTTTATTTAAAAAAAAACAGCTCTTCATTTTGCTCCCTTCTTATTACACCATCTTGGCTCCTACTGATTTTTAATATTGAACCATCCATGCATACCAGAGATAAATCGCACTTGGTTGGGGTCAATGATTTTTCTGATGTGTTGTTGGACTTGTTTGGCTAGAGTTTTGTACAGAATTTTTTCATTTGTGTTCATGGCAAATTTGTCTGTAGTTCTCTTTCTCAGTTGCGTCTTTTTCAGGTTTAGGGATTAAGGTGATGTTGGCTTCATAGAAAGAACTTGGGAGAATTCCCTCCTTTTCAATTATTTTGAATAGCTTGAGAAGAATTGGGATTATTTCTTTAAATGTCTGGTAGGATTCAGCAGTAAAGCCATCCAGTCCTAGGTTTTTCTTTTTTTGGAGAGCCTTTATTAATGATTCAATTTCTGTCTTTGTTATGGGTCTGATTAGGTTTTCTGTGTGTTCATGGCTCAATTTTGGTTGGTTGCATATGTCTAGGAATCTATCCATTTCTTCTAGGCTTCCTAGTTTGTTGGCATACAGCTCTTTGTAGTAATTTCTTAAGATTCCTTTTATTTCTATGGTGTCTGTTACATTCCCTCTTTCATGTCTAATTTTATTAATTTGGGTCTTCTTTTTTTGCTAGTGCAGCCAATGATGTATCAGTTTTATTTTTTCAAAAAATCATCTCTTCATTTTGCTGATATTTTGTATTTTTGTTTCAATTTTGTTAATTTCTTCTCTAATTTTAATTATTTCTTTCTTCTACTGGTTTTGGGTTTGGTTTGCTGTGTTTTTTTTTTAAATCCTTGAGATGCATTGATAGCTCATTTATTTTTTGTCTTCCCAATTTCTTTATGTAGGCACCATTTGCAATGCCACAATGCTGGCCCCGAAAATGGAATTTTGAAATCCATGTATACAACAAATTTTTGAATTTTGTATGAAATATTTATGCTATTAAAATTATAAATGGATTTCAAAACACATCTTTAATTCCATTCTTCCATGAATTATCCAAAGTACAATCATATATATGTATTCTATTTTTTGCCATAATTTCAATATTGCATGCTGATCAGTGATTATAACATGCACAATATTTGTTTTGAGGAACAACAGATTTTTTTCTTAGTACTTGAAGGTTAACTAGTAGAATCTTATTTTATAAAACTTTTTACCATGTTTGATCTGTTCATTCACAGTAAGAACATTCCAAATTTATCTGTCATAGTATTGTTTTTGTAATATCAACTTGTTTTCATCAGATTAGTTCTTGTGAATATGAGACTGCTGTGAAAGTATATAAAAAATCACAGCTATTTTATCTTATTTGTGGACTGTAACTTTATGAATAAGGTATCACTATTTTTATTAAAGATTTATTTTATTTGTTTGAAAGAGTTACAGAGAGAGGTAGAGACATAGAGAGAGGTCTTCCATCTGCTGGTTCACTCCCTAGATGGCTGCAACTGCTGGAGCTGAGCTGATCCAAAGCTAGGAGCCAGGAACTTCTTCTGGGTCTCCCACATGGGCACAGGGGCCCAAGCACTTGGGCCATCTTCTACTGCTTTCCCAGGCCATAGCAGAGAGCTGGATCAGAAGAGGAGCAGCCGAAACTAGAATTGGCAACCATATGGGATGCCAGCACTTCAGGGCAGGGCTTTAAACTGCTGCACCACAGCGCCAGCCCCAGGTATCACTCTTTATACCTTTTGTCTCAGTTGAATTAAATTATATTTTATTTGAGATTTATAGCAATATAGTAGCATTTTTCTTTTTGTAGTGATCAGCTGACATAATGAATGACACAGTACTATTTGTACCAGGAAGTTCATGACTAACCGACCACTTCAGAGGGAACAAATGGTCTTTGACATGCTCCACTCTGGGCAGGCAACTGTTCCACAGAGATTTGGGAAAAACTAGCCAAAATGTGCTAGACAACTCCTGATGTCATCTTTGTATTTGGTTTTAGAACCCATTTTGGCGGTGGCAAGACAATGGACTTTGGTATGATTTATGATTCCTTGGATTATGTTAAAAAAATGAAATCAAACATTGACTTGCAAGACATAGCCTGTATGAGAAGAAAAAGATCTCAACACAACAGCAACAGGAGTGTTACAACACATTGAAGAAGTTCAGAGGAACTGCCAAATCCAATGTTAGTGCTGGCAAAAAGTTGAAGGAGTAAAGATTTTGTATTGACTTTATGGTGATTTTGTGAATTTTTCATAAGAATTAATAAACTGTACAACTTTAAAAAAATAAATGTATGGAGTGAACTGTGGGGTACTAGTGCTTTACTCAGTTAAATGATGCAGGAGAAACTACAAAGAAGAAATGCTGACAGTCTACAGTGACTACTTTGTGCTGCAAATAATTGAGTGTGGGGCAATTATTAGCTCAATCTCAGGCACAGCCATGTTCTAGCTTTTCCTTTTCCTGCACTGTTTATTCTAGCAAATTGCACTTGGATGATGAAGTCCAACCAGTGGTTGGAATACTTTTTTTCTGTAACCCAATCATCCCCTCACAGCAGCAGTGCTTTAAAGAAAGTTTTCCAGGTTCTCTGCCAAGCATACCTTGAAGGATCTCATCAAATAATAAAACTTTTATACATTTCTTGTCAAAGTTGAGTCACTGATACCATTATTCTCATAAAAATATTACTAATCTTATCTTTGAATTTTATTTTGTATTTCTTCTTTTGGCACCACACTTTTTATTTGAATCTTCAAAGAATATAAAGACATGATGACATCTGATGCCAAACCATGCCAGTGATAATAAAGGAACAGCAAAACAATTAACAACAAAAAGAAAATTATTTAAAAAACAAATATTTCACATTTTGCAGCAGTGCTCTGGCAGCATTGGCAAGTATTTCTGGTCAACTTCTTCAAAAATGAGGGATTTGAACAACTCCCTGATCTGAGCAAAGGTACTACCACATTTGCCCCTGAGAGTTTACATTCTGAGTCACTACATGTCACACTGCTCCACTCAGCAGACTTTGTAAACTTGATCTTCATAAGTAACTGTATTGTGCATGATTACAATGAGAACAGACTAAAAACACAACAGATAATGGCAGAAAAGGAAACAAAGCATCCTGTTAGGCATCAGAAGATCACTGCTGGCCAGGTCCTTCATGTTATCAGCTTCAAGAAAAACTCTGATATTCATTTCTCAGCAAACCCAATATTCAGAAGCTTACCCAGCAGGCTCAAGTCAAAGGTTTTAGAGATAGTCTTCCCCTTCTTGCCCTATTATTTTTATTTTTTGGTAAATATTTCAGACAAACCATGAAATCAAACTCTGCTTTATATAAAAACTGAATTTTTTTAGACTTTTATTTAATGAATATAAATTTCCAAAGTATAGCTTATGGATTACAATGGCTCCCCCATCCATAACTTCCCTCCCACCCGCAATCCTCCCCTTTCCCACTCCCTCTCCCCTTCCATTCACATCAAGATTCATTTTCAATTCTCTTTATATACAGAAGATCAGTTTAGTATATATTAAGTAAAGATTTCAACAATTTGCTCCCACATAGCAACACAAAGTGAAACATACTGTTGGAGTACTAGTTATAGCATTAAATCAAAATGTACAGCACATTAAGGACAGAGATCCTACATGATTTTTTTTTTAAAAATTGATTAATTTTCTATGCAATTTCCAATTTAACACCAAGTTTTTTATTTCATTTTCAATTATCTTTATATAAAGAAGATTGATTTAGTATATACTAAGTAAAGATTTCATCAGTTTGCACGCACACAGAAACACAAGGTGTAATAATACTGTTTCAGTACTAGTTATAGCATTACTTCACATTGGACAACACATTAAGGACAGATCCCATATGAGACGTAAGTACACAGTGACTCCTGTTGTTGATTTAACAATTTGACACTCTTGTTTATGGCATCAGTAATCTCCCTAGACTCTAGTCATGAGTTGCCAAGGCTATGGAAGCCTTTAGGGTTAGCCGACATCAATCTTATTTCAACAGGGTCATAGTCAAAGTGGAAGTTCTCTCCTCCCTTCAGAGAAAGATACCTCCTTCTTTGATGGCCCTGTTCTTTCCACTGGGATCTCACTCATAGAGATCTTTCATTTAGGTCTTTTTTTTTTTTCAAAGTGTCTTGGCTTTCCATGCCTGAAATACTCTCATGGGCTCTTGAGCCAGATCCAAATGCCTTAAGGGCTGATATCTGAGGCCAGAGTGCTATTTAGGACATCTGCCATTCTATGAGTCTGCTGTGTCTCCCACTAAATAAACTGAATATTTTTAATAGTAAAATATGTATCTTTAAATTTCTGTTTATAAAGACATATAGTAACAGTACTACAGAAGATTGGATTTAGTCCCTCCACCCACACAAAGATATATTAAGGCAAAGGCTCCAGGAAAGGCATGTCCATCCTGAATGTGGGCTGGAGATCGAGGTGAACACATCTGCTCCTCATGGAGTCAACAGAAGGGTTTCTCCCACACATTCACTTAGCCTCCTGAATCCCAAAGAAGACTGTTTCAGCCATGTTGATGAACAGACCTGTGTCCACCATGCCTGGGATCATTTTGATAGCCATGTTCACTTGTTATGTTTGTGTACACAAACTTCCAGTCCAGGATAAAGTTCCTATTATCTGTCACCATAGGACCTGCCTGTGGACAGCCATTCTTAGTTGAACCTCACCCCAAACTTCTAGGTCACTGCTAGCCTCACATTTATAAATTGTCGAGGTTTAAAGTTATTTTACAGCCATATGCAATTCTACAAATTACATGTCTGATAAGATTATTATATATAGCAATAAACATGTACTATTACAGAACAGTGATATAAACTTGTAGACAAATACATATGAAGGTGTTAAATCTCCCATCTAAGACTACAAAAGTTATCAGTCATTAATTTACATTAAAATATTATTTATGCACACAAAAATCAGAACATTTACAAGTAAAAATTTCTGTTTTATAATAATTTGAGAAATTTAGCACATCTACAACCACTGTCTAATCAAAATTTTATTTTCATTGACTCAATATTTGTTATTTACAGATTTAAAATAACATTTGATGGCAAAATGTTTATTCTGTGCAAAATAAATTGGTACAATACAGTTCTGGCTCAGAAGCTGACAGAAAAATCAATCAGATTGATGATAGAACAGCCTGGTAAGTGTTGTCAAAAAGATCTGCCCAGGGAATCACTGGTACAATGGAGAGAACAAAGGGGTCAATCCACTGAACTCTGGGCAAGGAATCCCTGGTTACATCCTAGCTCAAGGAAGTCACCAAACCATGTTTTAACTGAGTTCATCTGTACACATTGGAACAATGAAATATCGCTCATCATACAATGTCCTTGGGAAAAGCATTCATATCTGCTTCACACTCACTCTGCACCAGGTACTGTATTAAGGGTTCAGAGAAACAAAGCACATCCTATAGGGTTCCAGTGTGGTTTGAGGGTAAAAGGGCTGAGGATTGTTGGATGTATCATCACTTAGCACTGACCTCTCTATCAATACATAATTTCCTAAAAGGATCAAAGATTTTAAAAGTTCCTCAGCTGCATTTCAGAAGGTGAAACATCCAAAGTTTTGCTATCTTTTGTCATGGATGTTTGGAATGAGATCAGTGTGCATCAGAATTACCTGTGATGCTAAGAAGTGCACATGCACTGCCTCACCCAATGCTTACTGCTTTAGAAACCTCTAGGAGCCTGGCAGTTCTGAAGTAACTCCCTAGTCAAACTCTTTCACTTCAAAGACTGCTAACAAAAACTTGGATCATTCTTAACAGGAACACACACATTGCCATACCACTTGTATTTTTTTTTTTACCATAAAACAATAAGTGTCACAAACCTTTTTAAAGTTCTCATTAAAAAGACTTCTAATCAAAACACAAGAGCAACAACAAATGGCCCACAGCAGTGCTGACTTCAGCTGACACTATGCATAATCTGTGTGCATGCATACATGTGTATCTTCTTCCAGGGAAACAAGAGTTGGGCAAGCAAATAAAGGTTATGAATCCTTGACAATATTTTCAATATTAAACAACTAGTTTTTAAAAGAAAATCTGAACACTGTTACAAATGGGGTAAATTGATACAGCTGTTTGCCTGAACAGACATGTCCAAGGGGTTAGATCACAACCATGTTTTCACTTATTACACCTGTAACATGGGCACATTTCTCATCTGGGTCAGTTGCAGCACCTCAGTAAAATGGAAGTAACAGGACTTCATTCCCAGCTAGTATTGCATGAAAGAAATCAGAAACTTATAAGTAACACAAAAACATTATCTACTTAAAATCTAGTACAGGTGCAGTCTCAAAACCCCCTCATTCATATGTAAGTTTTACATTACATCTGGAAGAATTACTTAATATTAAAAACTTAATTCTTTTGAGTAAACAAGCACAATGGAGTGCTGTTTTTAAGGATTCATGATACAAATATTGTGTTACCTTAGGCACCTTGCATATAAATTAGGGAAAACAATCTTACCAGAAAATGATTTGACAGTAACATCTGTTGACTCTCTTCAGTCTCAGGATATATGGTTCACCCTGAAGTTACACAAATCTAGCTTTTTCCCCTACTCTGCAAGGTTAGAAAAAGCAGGAAGAGAAAACAGGTGTGTTTCAAGCATTTCCTATCAAACAGAAATATTATAAGCTTATGGACAGGTTGGGTGGGGAAAGCTGATAAAAAGCTCCAATGGGAAGTGTTGAAGGAAAAAAAGTTAGTTCATCCATCTTGGAGTCAGTATTTGTTCCTAATGTGGAAGAAAATACAGAGGGGAAATAATCTATTGGTATAGATTCTGTGACATACAAAGCATGAGGATGAAGGCAGGTGCGGCCTGCATGTCTAAGATCAAAACCTGGTGCACCTTTCCAGACAAGAGACAATCATAATGAAGAGGGCAGAGATGTATAAGGAATACCTGTAACACAATCTCGGGTCTTCGAAGACGAAATAAAAACCAGCAGCCAGGAAATGGGGCCAGCCCAGCATTGTGGTATAGTGGGTAAAGCCCCTGCAGTGCCAGCATTCCATATGGGCCCCGGTTCAAGACCCAGCTGCTCCACTTCTGATCCAGCTCTCTGCTATGGCCTGGGAAAGCATAGAAGATGGCCCAGGTCCTTGGGCTGCTGCACCCGTATGGGAGACCTGGAAGAAGCTCCTGGCACCTGGCTTCATGTTGGTGAAGCTCAGGCTGTTTTGCCCAACTGGGGAGTGAATCAGCAGATGGAAGACCTCTCTCTCTCTCTCTCTCTCTCTCTCTCTCTCTCTGCCTCTCCTTCTCTCTGTGTGTAACTCTTTCAAACAATATAAATAAATCTTAAAAAAAAAAAAAAAACAACTTGGCATTCAGGAACTAACAAAAAGTCCCCATACCTACCCAGGACGGCAACCACTGCCGATCTCAGGCGTTCTGTTCTGTGGCAAGGCTGCACAAATCAGCACGCGGGCGAGGGTCCCCGCTTCTTTTCTCAAGGCTTCCTTAGCGCTTGAGAATCCATGCAACGGGAGGCCCAGTAGAGGCTCCTGGCGCCCAGCAGTCCCTCCTCGCTGCCCTCGGCTCAGAGCTTGGATCACAGCCACAGTGTCTGCTAGGCTTTATGACGCTCCGAGGCCTCGGGTTGTGTCACTTCCAGCCCAGGCGTACCAGGGGCCACACCGTCCGAACCCCGGCCCACACTCAGGGGCCCAGATGGACCAAGTCACTCCCATGAGCCAATGGTGTGCTCACCCGCCCTTGTCCGGGGCGACACTGAGCCGGGAAGAGGAACGTTGGCCTCTTCCCTGTTACAGGGGCAGCGATGGCACCAGGGTCAGAGACGCTGACAGTTAACAGGCCTCCGTCCCTGTGACTCCGGCGGCACTCCGGGGCCGCCCTCCTCTCCAGTATCTTCCCTGCACCTGCCTACTACAAGAGCGGGGCCTCGCTGCTTGCTGCTTCCCAGTCATGGACCCTGTCTGAAGGCCGCTTTGGCGCCAAGTAGAAGACAGTGGGCGAGCCTGACACGGAGCCCAGGTAGAGGCTGAACCCGCGCCTTTTTTTTGTGCTATGGGGGCGGCCATGGCAGTGCTGGGTGCTGCACAGTGGGCCGGGCCACTCTCCTCACCACCCGGAGCCTGGGGGAGTGAGGGGCGCCCTCACCGGCAGTGACTGTGTCCTCCTCAGATGCCACCATTCCCTATGCCAGCCCCTCTAGCGTAGCCATTTTTTCTTCTCCGAGGAGACTGTTCGGCTGGGTCGGGCTCCCCTCCTGCTTCTCCACTTTCTCCTTTTGGGCCTCTCCATATTCGCTCTTTCAGTCGCTCCCCAGCTTCTTGCCCCACCAGTTCTTCCTGGCCCAACAGCCACATTGTCTGAAGGGGAGCTTGAAGATAAAGTGTTTGTAACTTCTAATTAGAAGTCTTACAAAAAAAAAATCACTGTAAGTTAAACCAATGATTATTTGTTGTCCTTGTCATTGGTAGCCTTTTTTAGATCATTAGCAAATGTATAATATTATATTATTGATTGTTTTCTATTAGTGTGCATTTTGAATGAACAATAATCGTTTAAACACATTTGACCCAGGTAGAGGGGATGGTTAAGGATAAATAACTTCTGGCACCTTCAATGATAACAAGAAGAGACATGAAATAAGCCTTCAGCACTCTCTGCTGGTGGGTCCTGGCCCCGCAGCCTGGGAGGAAGTGGGAATACAGACAAGATTTAGTTGCTCCTGTTTCACTCTCAGCTGTGGAGACAAAAGCATATCTGAGGTGTTTCACTCTCCTCACTTTTCTTCTTGTCACCGGTATATTTGCTCAAACCCTGCAGAAGGGACAAGATTTGTCTCCCAGGGACATGCTGCTGTATGGTTTAACCCTCAGTGACCTGGATCAACACCCAGAGAGGCTGCCTGACTCAGGGAAAGATTGTGGCAGGCTATGCCAGTCACTTCATTGTGATTGCTGATTTCAGGAAAGATTCAGAGTGTCAGGGATTAGTGGCATAAGGGAATCCCCATCGAGGTCATCCCAGTAATTCCATGGTCTACTTTCTTACCTTAACTAGATTTGATCCTGTTTGGAATTTAAGGTCAAGAATATAGGGCATAGGCACATAATGTGATTTATATGAGAATATGTTATTTTCAAATAAAAATTCTTATGATGTTAAAAACTTAAAAATATTTTTGTGGGGCTGTCGTTGTGACATAGTGGATAAAGCTACTACCTGAAATGCCAGAATCTCATATGGGCACGGGTTCATGTCCCAGCTATTATGCTTCCAATACAGCTCCCTGTTACTGACCTGGGAAAAGCAACAGAAGATGGCTGATTTGGCCATGACCCACCCATGTGGGAGACCTAGATGAAGCTCTTAGCTCTTGACTTCAGCCTGGCCTAGTGCTGGCCATAGTGTCTATCTAGGGAGTTAACCAGCAAATGGAAGAACTACCGCTTTGTCTTTCCCTCACTCTCTAACTTTCAAAACAAATAAATCTTTAAATATATATATATATATGTGTGTATGTATGTGTGTGCTTATATATATATATATATATATAGTAAGCCTCATTTTCATATCTAAAATGCAAATATCAGAACTTGGAATTATGGTTGAATTGTTTAAAACATTAATTTCTTCATCACAAGATCACTGTCTTTGTTTTACAAAGTCAGTAACTCTTCTTACTCTTTGGTCTCTTTTTTAACTACATGTTTGATCCTCACCAAAATGTAGCACACTGACATAATTCCAGATTGTTTGAGAAGTTTCTGTGTACTCTGCCCATTATGATAATTTTCTTCATCTTTACATCAGATTACCTTGGCATATACTAGCCTTTTGCTCTTTAGAACCAAAATTAAAGTTTCTGTTTAATCCCACACAATGTGCTCATGAGATTTTCTTCCTAATTACCTCTGGTTACTAAAGTCTAGGTGTCCACTTAATAGAGGAACGTTAGGAAGAAAGATCATTCCTAAGTGTTAGAATGAGCAGCACAACCACAACTCTAATGGGAAGTTAACAGTCATTGATGAAATTCCAGCAGAGTAATCTGATTTGGTTTCACATACTTTTTTCTTTTTTCCATTTTAACTAATTAATTTTTGTAGATTTTATTTATTTACTTAACAGGTAGAGTTACAGACAGTGAGAGGGAGAGACACAGAGAGAGGTCTTCCATCCACCGGTTAATTCAATGGCAGGAGCTGGGCTGATCAGAAGCCAGGAACCAGGAGCTTCTTCCTGGTCTCTCACACAGGTACAGGGGCGTAAGCACTTGGGCCATTTGCTGCTTTCCCAGGACATAGCAGAGAGCTGGATTGGAAGAGGAGCAACTGGGACTAGAACTGCCATCCATATGGGATGCCAGCACTACAGGTGGAGAATTAACCTACTGCACCACAGTGCCAGTCCCTTTTAATTTATTTTTAAGGTAAACAGAATTCATATAACAAATTTGGGCATGCAGGGATACTTCCTACCCATGCTGTCACCCTTCCTCCTCCTTCCTTATGCTATAATTTTCATAATCCATTTTCATAATCTATTACACTCGTAAGATTAACCCTAAACTAAGTAAAGAATTCAACAAAGAGTAAGCAGGAAATAGCACTGTTCCTCAAAAGCAGAGACAAGGCTGTAAACAAATATTGAATATCAAAATGTCATTTTTGCTCATATAAAAACTTTTTGTGTATACTATTAGTTACCATAGATCAGGGAAATAATATGGTATTTGTCTTTCTGAGACTGGCATATATCACTAAATATAATGGTTTTCAGTTGCATCCATTTTATTGCAAAATACAGGATTTCTTTTTTCCAGCTGAATAGTATTCCATAGTGTGTGTGTGTAGCACATTTCCTATATCCAGTCATTGGTTGATGGACATCTGTCTTCCACAACATCTGTACTAGTTTACAACCCCAACAATAGTGGTTAGGGTACCCTTTTCCACACATCCTCATCAGCATTAATTTTTTTATTGATTTCTGTGTGGGCTGAGGTGCAACCTCATTTTGGTATTTATTTGCATTTTCCTGATGGCAAGTGATCCTGAGTATCTTTTCATGTGCTGACCATTTGAATTTCCTCATGTGAAAAACATCTGTTCGAGTTCTTTGCCTGTTTCTTAAGCATATAAATCTGATTTGAATTGCAGTTATTTTATTTTCTGTATGAAAACTTATCTTATAAGGAAATCAAATGCTCTGTAGACCTATTTACCTTACTTTTGTTGCAATTACTATTTCTGAGTTGCTGTAAATATATTCCAGGCAATATATGAGTGCAATAATAATGCAACATATGAAGTAATTTATCTTTTAAAAAACACAAGTTTCATGAAATTTTATAGCCCTGCAACTTTTGCTTTTTAATCTGTTGCCAAAAGACCTGTGTGTGTGTGTGGGGGGGGGTGTGGATGGGTGGGGATATCTGCTTTCTCAGAGGTTTTTAAGAGCACAGCAAGTGAATATTAGAAAGTATATACTTGGGGCCGGTGCCATGGCTCACTAGGATAATCCTCTGCCTGCGGCACTGGCATTCCATATGGGTGCCAGGTTCTAGTACCGGTTGTTCCTCTTCCAGTCCAGCTCTCTGCTGTGGCCTGGGAAGGCAGTGGAGGATGGCCCAAGTGTGTAGGAGACCAGGAGGAAGCACCTGGATCCTGGCTTCAGATCGGTGTAGTTCCGGCTGTGGCAGCCATTTGAGGAGTGAACCAACGGAAGGAAGATCTTTTTCTCTAACTCTATCTGTTAAAAAAAATATACACTTAATATAACCCTCAGTTTTTATTGCTCCTTTATATTTTCAGTATTTAAAGTTAGTGAGGTTATCTTGACTCTGGCGATTTTCAAGGTCTATTAAGGATCATTTTCCTATAGTTCAGTGTAACAAGTATTTGGTTTGGCCGGCGCCATGGCTCAATAGGCTAGTCCTCCACCTAGCGGTGCTGGCACACCAGGTTCTAGTCCCGGTTGGGGAGCCGGATTCTGTCCCGGTTGCCCCTCTTCCAGGCCAGCTCTCTGCTGTGGCCAGGGAGTGCAGTGGAGGATGGCCCAAGTACTTGGGCCCTGCACCCCATGGGAGACCAGGATGAGCACCTGGCTCCTGCCATCAGACCAGCGCAGCGCGCCGGCCGCGGTGGCCATTGGAGGGTGAACCAATGGCAAAAGGAAGACCTTTCTCTCACTGTCTCTCTCTCTCTCACTGTCCACTCTGCCTGTCAAAAATAAAAAAAATAAATAAAATAAAAAAAAGTATTTGGTTTAAGAGCTCCAGCATTGTGGGTGACTCTTATACAGCAGCATTTTCCCAAGGTTTAAAAAAAATAGATTTTATAAAAGGGATTCTTTTTAATGTCTCAGTACATTTTTGTTACTAACAGAAACAAGTTATACTTTTTCCTCCCTAAAATTCACTCTGATGAAAGAAATAGTTATTTTAACTCCTAACAAATGCTGCATGCTCAAGTCTACAGGAATTATCAGTAGGCATTTTTTATTCTCAATCTGTTTTTTGTCTGTAAAACATGTCAATCAAGCTTTTTTTTTTTTTTTGACAGGCAGAGTGGACAGTGAGAGAGAGAGATAGAGAGAAAGGTCTTCCTTTTCCATTGGTTCACCCCCCAATGGCCGCTGTAGTTCAAAGCACTGCACTGATCCGAAGCCAGGAGCCAGGTGCTTCTCCTGGTCTCCCATGGGTGCAGGGCCCAAGCACTTGGGCCATCCTCCACTGCACTCCCAGGCCACAGCAGAGAGCTGGACTAGAAGAGGAGCAACTGGGACAGAGTCCGGTACCCCATCCAGGACTAGAATCTGGGGTGCCGGTGCCACAGGGGGAAGATTAGCATTGTGAGCCATGGTGCCGGCCCTTTTTTTTTCTTTTTAAGAAATATTTTAAAATTTATTTGACAGGTAGAATTATAGACAGTGAGAGAGACAGAGAGAAAAGTCTTCCTTCCATTGGTTCACTCCCTAAATGGTTGCCACGGCTGGCGGGCTGTAGCAATCCAAAACCAGGAGCCAGGTGCTTCCTCCTGGTCTCAACACTTGGGCCATCCTCCACTGCACTCCTGGGCCACAGCTGGACTGGAAGAGGAGCAACCGGGACAGAATCCTGTGCCCCGACTAGAACCCGGTGTGCCGGCACTGCAGGCAGAGGATTAGCCTACTGAGCCACGGTGCCAGCCAATTAAGCTTTTAAAGACTCAGGGAGGGCAGCTGATGATTTTCTTTCTCCATGAATTCTGAGGCAGCTCTTCTGGCTTCATAGCTTCACTGTGATCTTTCTCCTCTTCTTTGGGATCTTCCATTTTCTCATCCTCCTCACTAAGAGGCTGAGGCATAAGCTGATTACCTACAAGGACGTGCCTGTTAATTCTGTTTCACTCTCTTTCTTTTCCTTTTGGGTGGAGCCTTTTGGCCTGCATTTCATTGTTTATGAAATTTCTAAGTGGGCTGTGAATATAAATACAAGCCAAGTCCTGCAGGTTCCTGACAGCACAGGGAGGAGTCCCACAGAAGCAGGCTTGCCATAACCATTCTTACTTGGCTGCACAAGTGGAGCAAATGAAACAGCAAGGATATTTTTACTTTCCCAAGTGTTTAGTCCTGGTCACATAATCTGTGTTAACTGATCTTCTATAGGCATGACTAGCATGCCTCCCACATTCAGTAAAATTTTCACATAGTTTTCATGGCCTTTTTGGACCCTAGCACCACAATAAATTCGATCATACTGATAACTGTAAGACATTTCTAGAGGTGGTTACCAACTACAAATGCAGGTTCACAGAACTCAAATTTATCAAAGCTATTATTTTTGACAAAGCTCTCCAGTTTTTCCTTGGCGTATTCCACTACATCTGAATGAAGCTCAATCCCATGATTTATTCTAAAAGGACCTGTGGCACAGCGGTTCAGCCCAGCTCACTGTAGCAATGTGCAGGGCCAGGCTCTTAATAATTGGTGAGCTTCCTGGAAGCCAGCTGCTGCCACAATACCGCCAATTTTTAAAAATGTATTATTTTAAAATTGTGTTCACTGGGGCTGGCATTTGGCATAGCAGATAAAGCTGCTGCCTGCAGTGCTGGCTTCCCATATGGGCTCCAGTTCATGTCCTGGCTGGTCCACTTCTGATCCAGCTGTCGGCTGTGGCCTGGGAAAGCAGTCAAAGATTGCTCAAGTGCTTGGGCCCCTGCACTAGTGCAGGAGACATGGACGAAGCTCCTGACTCCTGGCTTTGGATTGGCGCAGCTGCAGCAGCTGCAGCCATTTGGGGAATGAACCAGCAGATGGAAGACCTCTCTTTCTTGCCTCTGCATTTCAAATAAAATAAATCTTTTCAAAAAAGTATTCATGCCAGTGCCATGGCTCACTAGGCTAATACTCTGCCTGCGGTGCCAGACCCTGGGTTCTAGTCCTGGTTGGGGGCTGGATTCTGTCCCGGTTGCTCCTCTTCCAGTCTAGCTCTCTGCTGCGGCCCAGGAAGGCAGTGGAGTATGACCCAAGTGCTTGGGACCTGCACCTGCATGGGAGACCAGGAGGAAGCACCTGACTCCTGGCTTCGGATCGCTGCAGTATGCCGGCCATAGCAGCCATTTGGGGGTGAACCAACAGAAGGAAGACCTTTCTCTCTGTCTCTCTCTTTCACTAACTCTGCCTGTCAAAAAAAAAATATTCATTTATTTATTTTTTTTGAAAGGGTAGAATTGTAGAGATGGAGGGAGGGAGAGAAGGAGAGGGGGAGAGGGAGAGAGGGAGAGAGAGGGAGAGAGGGAGAGAGGGGGACAGAGAGAGAAGAGAATGAATCTTCTGTTTACTTCCATTCCCAAGTGCCCTAAATAGCTTCAGCTTGGCCAGGCCAAAGCCAGGAGGCAGAAACTCAATCCAGGTCTCCTGTGTCTGTGGGAGGAACCCATCTAGTTGAGCCACTATCTGCTTCCTCACAAGTGAATTATCAGGAAGGTGGATTGCTGTGTACACTCTAAGTGTCAGATTAACCTGATGTGCTATGATTACAATTATTTTGTGGATAAAAATAAGTGATAACAAAATGAGCCAGGCATTACTAGCAAGAATTGAATGTGTATAATTAACAGGCAAGTATTAGTATGTCCCCAATAGATATTTATTTAAATTATAATACCTTTTCTTAATTTCTCTAGCTTTCTGACTGCCATCTATTTATTAATTTAAAGGGAAAATTTTAAGAAATGTCTTGAAAATTGCTTTCTCTACACGTTTGCTTATTGTAGGAAAAAACTACAATAATGAAGTCATATTGAAGTAAAAATAATACTGCTGTTTTGATTAAATTAATTATAATCAGCTGTCTCTTTTTAAAAATTTTTTATTTCATAAATGTGGATTTACAAAGTGCAACTTTTGTATTGTTGTGGCTTCCCCCCCAACCTCCCTCCCTCCCGTGGCCCTCCCCTCTCCCTCTCCCTCTCCCTCTCCCATCCCACCCTTTATCGAGTTTCATTTTCAATTACCTTCATATACTGAAGATCAACTTAGTATATACTAAGCAAGGATTTCAACAGGCTGCATTCACACAACCGCACAAGGTATAGGGTATTGTTCGATTAGTAGTGTTTTAAAGTTTCATAGTAAAACACATTAAGGACAGAGATCCTACGTGGGGAGGATGTACCCAGTGACTCCCATTGTTGATTTAACAATTGGCACTCTTATTTGTGATGTCAGCAATCACCCGAGACTCTTGCTATGAGCTGTCTAGGCTATGGAAGTCCCTTGAGTTCACCGACTCTGAACTTGTTTATTCAAGGCCGTGTCACAGTGGAGGTTCCTTCCTCCCTTCAGAGAAAGGCGCCTCTCTCCTTGATGGCCTGTTCCTTCTGCTGGGGTCTTGTTCACCAGGGTCTTTCATTTAGATTGTTTTTTGCTATGGTGTCATGGCTTTCCATGCCTATGAGACTCTCATGGACCTTTTAGCCAGATCTGAATATCCCAAGGGTTGATTCTGAGGCAGGAGTGCTGTTTTGGGCATTTGCCATTCTATGAGTCTGCTGTGTGTCCTGCTTCCCCAGCTGTCTCTTTTAATAGAAAAGAGGAACAACAAGCATCATTTTAGACTCTAAAAATAGTATAGTGTACAATATATCTATATGATTTGGTAAATCTTTCACAGTTATGCTCCTGAAGTAATGCTAGGATTGTGTTGAAGCTGAGGGGGACAGACACTGGGAAGTCTTTTCCCTAATACCAGAGGGGCTTCATGCATCATTTGTGGGAGACTAAATTACCATAATGGACAACCTGGGTAAGAGATAAGGAGGGTGATTGATAATGATTATAAATAAATAACTAAATAAAATATTGTTTCCATTCAGTTAAGAATAAACCTGATTGAGTATAATAGATAATTGAACTCATGGGCTTTTCTAAATCATTTGTATTTTTCTAACAAGCTCCCCAAATTATATGATCTGGGGATAATACAGTAGTCTGAGAGTGTAACATTAACATGATCATGACCATGTGGCTTATAGTCTCCATACTCTTATCTCATGGCTACATATATGACCAACACACTGTGTTCTAGGAAGGGATAAAGAAAATGATTTTGCAGGTAAAACTTCCTCCTTTATAATCAACATTCCAACAAAATTATCTCAATGACTTCCACTTTCATCTTAGTTACCAAGAAAATACATCACAACAGATATTTTTGCTCATGTATTGTGAATTACAGTAGCAGCTATTAAGCAAGATAAGCTAAACAGATTTTATGCAAGTCTTCTTGATACACATGAAAAAATATAGCAAAATGTTCAAAGTTAGCTCTTTGTTCTTTATTCAAAAATAAAATTAAAAAGGCAAAAATGAATTGAAAAATAACAATACAATTTTAATACATTTGAAGGTTTTACATGGAAAATTAACATTAAAAGCATAGGGCCTAAAAATCTGATTATGGATGGAAAATAAATTATTCAAAAACAGACAAACTGAAACAAAGCAGAAGATCAAAATAAATATTGAAAATAAAAATGATTATCCTATAGTGTGCATATTTTTAGGTAAAAATCATTTTCCTGGCCGGTACCATGGCTCAACAGGCTAATCCTCTGCCTAGCGGCGCCGGCACACCGGGTTCTAGTCCCGGTCAGGGCGCCAGATTCTGTCCCAGTTGCCCCTCTTCCAGTCCAGCTCTCTGCTATGGCCCAGGAGTGCAGTGGAGGATGGCCCAAGTCCTTGGGCCCTGTACCCCATGGGAGACCAGGAGAAGCACCTGGCTCCTGGCTTCGGATCAGCGTGGTGCGCTGGCCGCAGTGTGCTGGCTGCGGCGGCCATTGGAGGGTGAACCAATGGCAAAGGAAGACCTTTCTCTTTGTCTCTCTCTCACTGTCCACTCTGCCTGTCAAAAAAAAAAAAATCATTTTCCTAATATACAGAGATGGTGAATTTGGGAGGTTGACAAGGAGCGTGGTGTGATGGGGTTGATAAGATGCTCTAACTTTAATGAGTTAGACATTTTAATTTGAGACATCAACCTAGTGAAAAACAATCTTCCTTGTTGTTCAGTTACGTGTGTATTCACCCTTAAAGGCAGTGTATGGTATCATTTCAATTTCCACTCTTTCAGAGACATTCCTCCCATCAAATAAATGAGTCTATCTTTATTGTCTGTTTCAGAATCAATAGCAGTAATAAAGTTACTGGTTTCCATTGTGTTACTGTGTCCAAATGATATATATTGATTATAATTCTATAAAAGTGCTTTTGTAACATTTTTAAATGTCATGCAGTGTTACATTCTAGATACCATATTTATTGTTCAAAACATATATTTCCTCTATTTATTTTTCCTGTACTTGGAGTATGAGGTCTCTGCCTGGCCCCTTCCATGGATGGGAGGGAGCAAAATGCTGTCGTGGCAGTAGGGACTGTAGCAAGCCATGTATATGGAGGGAAATGGGCTTAACATTAGCTGTGAGTGAAGAGGATGGGACACCTTCTATGGCAGATATTGATGTTTCTGTGTCTACCCCAAGTGGCCCATGGTGTCTGTCCTTCCCTCCAGGCCACCTGTTCCAGCTCTTAGTGTGTGGTGGGAGAGGGACCTGCAGGCCTGAGAGACAGCATAACAGCAGAAAGCAAGGCCTAAGGGTGGAGGCCTTCTGACAGGTGGGATGGGTTGTACATTCAAATGTGAAGGAAAGTCTGGTTGAGAGGGCCTCCCAGGGCTTGCCTTCAATCTTCCCTGGCTACTCATCAGGGCTACCCCTCACCACTGAGCCTCTGAGTCTAAGGAGAGAAGGGCTTGCTGGCTGAGCCCACCTGGCTGTTTTTTTTTTTTTCAGGAAGTCTGTCAACTGACACTGGTTCATTTCCAAAAATATATAATTTACTAAAAAGCAGCTTGCCAAACCCATGGTAACCAAGGTGTGGTAGTTGAAATGGAGTTTCCAGTCAGCTGGGCTCATTAGCAGCTGCTCCTCTCCTCCCATCCCACCCAGGTGCAGTTGTCAGGCCAACAGGGCTGTGACTGCAGATGTCAAATCAAGGTCAGGATGATGGTTCCCCTGATGTGATCTTATGTAAAATATGACAATGACATGTGCTGAGGTCCAGGACATGGGCAGCAACTGCTATCCATATGGTATAGAAAGTTCTAAGTTCACAAAGCTGATATGTTCCTGAAAGCATTCCTCTAGCCTTGGCAAATGGTGGTGATTGGAGCAGGTACCAGATCTGGTAACAGTGTGACAGGGGATCTGTCATGCCCAGGCATAGCCACATGGTCTTTATGGAGCCAATAAGAGCAACACCAAGCCATCATGCCAATGAGCTTTGACAAATGGACATAACTCATTGTCCTTTATCAAAATCCTTCTCTTATTGACATGTTATTATTAATACCCATTCAGGTTACATTTGGACAATTCCACTTAAAGGAGAATCTACTTGCTATGTCATTGTGTTCAATTTTTTTTAATAAATCAAGCCCAGACATTTGTTTATAAAAATCTATTTGGAGGAAGGATGATGGTATAAACCATTTACATTAGTTTTATCTTGACAAGTAAAGCATTATCCATAATGTAAGATTTGTTACTTATTCAATTAAAGACTGATAATGGGCCCACCTATACCTCTTCTGCATTCAATCATTTTTGTCAATTATAAGATATTATAAGATATCCCATAATCCTGCAGGTCAAGCCATTGTTGAGCACACCCATCATATGCTTAAAACTCTTCTTCAAAAACAAAAGAAAAGGGGGAAACACCCCTGGGGAGATTAATCATAAAATGGCCATTCTTTTATTTACACTTAATCATTTAACTTATTTTTTAAAATTCAATTCTACCTCTCTTGATTCTAAAACCCTAGGACAACAGCATTCCCATCCAGCTCATGAAGAACCACGACTGTTAGTTTATAAGTAGCCCCACAATCCTAACTCAAAGGGCTCTAAACCACTCAAAACATGGGGAAGAGGGTTTGTTTCTCTTTTATGCCTTTACAGGTCCTGTGTGGATTCCAGCCCACTGTGTCTGACCTACAGACACCATGAGTTGGCACCAGCAGTTACAGGATACAATTCCTCCTTTACAACTAAAGAAGACAAAAAATCAGTGCCACTGTTTCACCCTCTTTCAAAGAATCAAAAACAAAGCCACTTCATTGCAAGTCCCCCAAGACAAATCGACCACCTGGGGAGATATGAAGTCATTGATTGCTGATTGCTTCTGCACAACAGAAACACATTCTAGAAACTCCTGAGACTTTATTTACCACTATTTTTGCTCAACTTACATACAGTTCTACTTTGATCTTGTTAATCATTATGTTATGCTTTTCCCTCCCTGTTGGCTCTTACTGTTTAACAACTGTTACTCCTGAAGTAAAGATACCTGTAGGAAACCCTGTGTTGTTATCCTGTTTTTGGAATTGTTATCACCCATCTTCCTAGAAGAGCTTGCCTATTTAAAAAAAAAAACTGCTAAGGCCATCGCTGCATTTAGAGTTAATTCAAATTCATGAAGGTGTTTTACAAAATTATGCTTCAACAGATAGACCAGTCTAAGTTTAAAAGTAATAATATAAATAACATCAAGTACCTGGTTAAAAAAATAGAATTAAAAAGGAAGGAAGGACCAACATGGGAAGCAGTCTACACAGCAGACTCCTAGAATGACTTTTGCAGTAAATAACATTCTGACCTCAGAATCAACCCTCAAGGCTTCCTGGTCAGGCTGAAAGGCCTGCAAGAGCATTTCAGGCATGGAAAGACAAAACTCTGACAAAAAAAATCCTACATGGAGATCTCTGTGAGACCTCAGAGGAAAGAAAAGGTCATCAAAGGAGACACTGTTATCTGAAGGAAGAAGAGAACATCCTCTTCGCTTATGGCTGTGTCCAAATACCAATGGTGTCTATGGTCACAAAAGGCTTCCATAGCCCTGGCAGCCCATGACAAGGGCATCAGATGATCACTGACATCATAAAAAGAGTGTTAATTGTTAAAGGAAAAACAGTAATCACTGTGCACTTGCTCCCCAGGTAGGACCTCTGTCCCTATTGAATTGTAATATGAGAATCAACTGCAAATTCTCTCCCTAAACTGTACCCTACATGTTGTGTGTTGGCATGGGGGCAAGTTGTTGAAATCTATGATTAGCATAGAGTTGGTCCTCTGTATATAAAGTCCTACTAAAAACGATCCATAATGAGGAAGGAGATGGGAGAGGGAATGGGAGGTGGGATGGGAGGGGGATGGAGGGTTAGGGGGAAAGAACCACTGTTCTATTAAAGTTGTATCTATGTAAAAATGAATTCATTAAATTAAAAAATTGTGCTGCTATTGATTATTTACCACTTAAACATCAAATTGGATGACAATAATTTCCAGGATTATGTTGTTTCAACATCACAGATAATTCTAATTTAATTCAAAAGGAAATTGATAACATCAAAAATGAATTTAAATATTTAAATATTAAACCTGAATGGTGGCAATTGGGATTCTGGCTGCATTGGCTGCTGCACTTTGTGGTACCAGTTATTATGGTCCTCATCCTGTGTTTGATACATGCATCATCTCATGCGTACCTAATCTAGATCTATGCTTAAAATAAAGAAAAGGGGGAAGTAAAGGATGCTGCCTAAGTGTCTCTCAGGAGAACACACTCCCCTGAAGTTAGAGGTATAGCCACAGTTTCTGATATCCACCAAAAGAGGCTGGGGAATGGGCACACTTACCCTCAAAGGAATGTGGCAGCAGAGACAGCAGGGGGCTAATGGACATTAATTGGTACCTGGGATGTTTTCCAGAATTTGTAGACTTCCAAGTATTTGAATGGACCTGTCTTTGAAGATTTACACCACTGCTCTGTTCTCTGTCATGGATCACCAGACTGGATTCCTTTTCCACCTAAAGTTGTACACCAACTGTGCCTATGTGCTTGCTAGCTTCTAGACTTGCTGGTATCCTCTAATAAAAAGTGCTGGCCAGAGCAATCTGGGGAGCACTCTGTATGTGAAAATGTCTGTGTTCTGTCTCATTCATTTTTGAAACCCCACACCTAAGATGTATTGAAAGTTTGTTTATTTGGTACCTTTCCAATTTTTTGATGTAGGCATTCAATTGTTATAAACTTCCCTCTTACACTACTTTGGCTGTATTCTATAAGTTTTGATGTGTTGTGTTATCTTCATTCATTTCCAGAACATTTTTTTTATTTCTATTTCTTCTATGACCCACTATTCATTCAGGCACATGTTCTTCAGTCTCCATGTGTTTGCATATGTTTTATAAATTCTTGAGTTGTTAATTTCCTGTTTAATTCCATTATGGTCAGAGAAGATGCATGGCATGATTCAGATTTTTAAGATTTCTAAGACTTGCTTTATGGCCTAGCATATGGTCTATAACATAGAATGTTCCATACAATGATGAAAATAATGTGTCTTACAACTGTGGAATGAAAAGCTCTGTCAATATCATTTAGGTTTACTTAATCCATAATATCAATTAGCTCTGTTGTTTCTTTGTTGATTTTCTGTCTAGTTGATCTGTCCATTGAGGAAAATCAGTGTTGATGTCTCTCATTACTATTGTATTGGAATCTATGTCTCCCATTAGATCTGTTAATATTTCTTGTAAATAACCAGATGCCCTGGCATTGGATTTTAAACATTTATTATTGTATCATCTTATGTTGAATTGATCACTTAATCTCCACATAGTGCCCTTCTTTGAATCTTTTAACAATATTTTGGTTAAAGTCTATGTTGTCTGATATTAGGATGACTACACTTGTTCTTTTTTGTTGTTGTTAATTTATTTGACAGGTAGAGTTATAGACAGTGAGAGAGACAGAGAGAAAGGTCTTCCTTCCATTGGTTCACTCTCCAAATGGCCACTGGCACTGCACCAATAAGAAGCCAGGAGCCAGGTGCCTTCTCTTGGTCTCCCAAGTGGGTGCAGGGGCCCAAGCACTTGGGCCATCCTCTAGTGCCCCCTTGGGCCACAGCAGAGAGCTGGACTGGAAGAGGAGCAACCAGGACTAGAACCCAGTGCCCATATGGGATGCCAGCACCACAGGCAGAGGATTAACCAAGTGAGCCATGGCACCAGCCCCTTTTTTGCTTTCCATTAGTGTGGAATAACTTTTCCCATTCTTTCACTTTCAATTTGCATTTCTCCTTGCTGTTGAGGTGTGTTTCTTGTAGGCAGCAAATAGACAGGTCTCGATTTTCAATCCATTCAACAAGTCTGTATCTTTTAACTGGAGAGTTCAGGCCATTTACATCAAGGTTATGATCAATAAGTAATGGCTTGGCCCTGGCATTTTTTTCTATATATATTCATATTGTTTGCTTTATATTTCTTTTGTACTTTTACTGCCTTCACATTCTTTCATAATGAAGTCTAACTTTCTGTGTTTCTGTGTGTAGCACATTCTTAAGGCACTTTTGTAAGGGTAAGCGAGTGGTGACACTCAATTTCTGTTTGTTATGGAAGCTCTTTATTTCACCTTAATTCATAAATGATAGCTTTACATGGTACAGTGTGCGGGGTTAACTGTTTTTTCAAAGACTTGTATTATGTCTCTCCATTCTCTCCTAGCCTGCAGAGTTTCTGATGAGAATTCAGATGTGAGTGCAGTTGTAGACCCTGTGAGAGCAATTTGGTATTTTATGCTCATTTTAGAATCTTTTCTTTGTGTTTTATTGTTGAAAATTTGATTGTAATGTGTTGTGATGAAGACTTTTCTTGTCATGGCTATAAGGAGTTCTGTGTGCCTCGTGTACTTTGACTTCTCTTTTTTTTTCCAAATTAGGGAAGTTTTCTGTAATTATTTCACTGAATATGTTTTCTAATCCATTTTCTCTTTCCACACCTTCAGGAACTCCTAAGACCCATATGCTGGGTCCTTTGATAGTATCCCAACAGTCTCCAACACTGTTTTAAATTTTTCTAATTTCTTCTTTTTTTGTTGTTCTTACTGAAAAATTCCCAGTGATTGTGTTCTAGCTCAGATATTCTTTCTTCCACCTCAACCAGTCTGTTGTTAGGACTTTCCACTGCCTTTTTATTTGACATATTTAACTCTTCATTTCTAATAATTTATTTTGGTTTCTCTAAAAATCTCAACTTTATGGAACAAGTTTTCTTTCATGTCATTTATGAATTTCTTTCATTTTTGAATTTTTTCTCATTGCTTCTTTTTTTTTTAACAGGCAGAGTGGACAGTGAGAGAGAGAGACAGAGAGAAAGGTCTTCCTTTTTGCCGTTGGTTCACCCTCCAATGGCCACTGTGGCCGGCACATCTCGCTGATCCAAAGCCAGGAGCCAGGTGCTTATCCTGGTCTCCCATGCGGGTACAGGGCCCAAGGACTTGGGCCATCCTCCACTGCCTTCCCGGGCCATAGCAGAGAGCTGGCCTGGAAGAGGAGCAACTGGGATAGAATCCAGCGCCCCGACTGGGACTAGAACCTGGTGTGCTGGTGCTGCAAGGCGGAAGATTATCCTGTTAAACCATGGCACTGGCCTTCTCATTGCTTCTTAATCCTTTGATTAATTTTTTGAATTACATTTCAGGTATTTCATCAACCTCTTCATCTTCAAAGTCTAATATTGAAGTGTTTGCATTCCTTTGGTGGAATTACGTTGTTTTCTTTTTTCTTTATCTTGAATTTCTGCATTTATTTTTAGGCATTTGTGGAGACATTTATTGGATTTTTCCTCTGATGGATTATTTTTGAACTATGCTTCTGTGGCTTAGCGGAGCATCTGCTCTTTTAGTGACTACCCAGATGCTTGAGCTGAGTGTGTCCTGGGGGCTCTAGTCTATGCTCCAGGATGGAGTGAGTATCCAGGGTCACACCCATTTTGGACATGGTATGTCTTAATTGCCAACAGAAAGGAGGGAATGACCTCCTATGTTGGCATCATCACACCTTTCCCTCTGCTCTTCTAAGGTGTCCAATGCCTGAGTGTTAGGCCGCAGTGGGTGTAACTTTCACCTATGCTGGTATATGAATTGCACAAAGGATGAGCACAGATCCTGCTGCAATGTCCCACCCTAATTAGGGAGCTCAGAGTGTGTGGAGCTATAAACAGTAATTACCCAGAAAACCAGCAACACTCTGTACTATCTCAGTCGCAGGGTTCCCATAGTGTTATCCCACAAGGCACAATCACAGTCATGTTGTACATAGGATCCACTCTGCCCCACTAGCCTGGCCCCATTCACAGAGAGGCAGAGATGTTCCCAGAGCCAGCTGCATGTGAGTATACTGCATAGACGGTTTGAACCTCGTGCCAGCAATACATTGAGAAGCTGGGGGCACCTCACAGTTGTACATGGGTGCCCAGCCCCCATCAAACTAGCAGACTCAAAGACAGTGGGAAACATGGATTTTTCCCTCTGGTAAAATCCCTGGATCCCACATGTGCACAATACACACTGGCTGCAGCCTTAATCATTTCAAAATCACCCCTTTGCCCACTATGGTATTCAAAATGTATGGTATTTCAATGTACTGTACCCCCTGGGCACATACAAGAGTCTCTTCAACTGTTGCTAATGTCAGCATGGCACCTTATCTGCCCCCATTGCATGGAGCTGCCAAGATGGCATCTGTCCTTGCTAGTTTCTGGGCAAGTGCACAAGAGCTGCTATAGCTGCTAAGTACTTATGTACAAAATGGCACCCACCCTCTTTCAGTTGGTTTCCAGGCACTGTTGTGTGTGTGAGGGAGACAGGTGGGTAGAAAGAATTATGCCCCTTTTTTTCCTGGGTGAGCATGCACCCTGTTCCCCTCAGGTCTCCAGGCCAGATTCAAAGTGTAGTCTACTAGGCTCTCATTCTGACTATATCACCAGTGTTACAGGGTGCTGCAGTCTGATCACACCTCACCCTCCAAAGCTGGTACTTTCTCCAGCTCTTGGCTTCTGGGGTTATGTGGTGTGTCTGTGCACATTGCTGCACATCTGCACCTTCCATACAGATCCACAATATCTCTCCTCCTTCCACAGAATCTTCACTGCAGTTTTCCCTCCAACTCACTCCTGAAAATGCACTTTCTTCACCTTTTTAAAATTATTTTCTTCTAGCCTAGTGTAGTATGATCTTTCTCTATTCTGCTACCTTGGAATCCCTGGCAAAATAAATTTTGATTTGAAGTGTATAATTATTTAGATGTTTGTCATGACTATATTTGAAATGAAGTTTAAAACTTGAAAAAAAATAAATTTTGGGGGCCAGCGCTGTGGCACAGTGGGTTAATGCCCTGGCCTGCAGTGCCAGCACCCCATATGGGTGCCAGTTTGAGACCAGCTCTCTGCTATGGAGTGGGAAAGCAGTAGAAGATGGCCCAAGTCCTTGGACCCCTGCACCCAAGTGGGAGACCCAAAAGAAGCTCCTGGATCCTGGCTTCGGATCAGCATAGCACCAGCTGTTGCGGCCAACTGGGGAGTGAACCAGTGGATGGAAGATCTCTCTCTCTCTCTCTCTCTCTCTCTCTCTCTTTCTCTCTCTCTCTCCTCCCCTCTCTCTGTGTAACTCTGTCTTTCAAATAAATATATAAATTTTGGTAAATAAATGTTGGTAAACATTCTTCCAGTGTGAGAATAAGTGAAATCATGATATGCAGTATTGAAGCAAAGAATAAAAACATATAATAAAGCTCTTTTTGTAAGAAAAAAAGATGTTGATCAAGATATGTAGCATAATGTTAAAGATTGAAAAAGTCAATTATGACATGAAAATGATATTATATGCTTCCACAAAATCAAATTTAAAAATTAATTCTCAAGGTTGGTGTTGTGGTGTAGCAGATAAAGCCAGTGCCTGCAGTGCCAGCATCCCACATTGGTGCTAGTTCAAGTCTCAGCTGCTCTACTTCCAATCCAGCTCTCTGCTATGGCCTAGGAAAGCAAAAAATGGCCCAAGTCCTTGGGCCACTGCACCTGTGTGGGAATACCTGGATGAAGCTCCTGGCTCCTGGCATCAAATCATCCCAGCTCCGGCCATTGCAGCCAATTGGGGAGTGAACCAATGCACTGAATATCTCTCTCTCTCTCTCTCTCTCTCTCTCTCTCTCTCTCTCTCTGCTTCGCCTTTTCTCTCTGTATAACACTCACTTTCAAATATATAAATAAATCTTTAAAAAAGAAAATTGGCTGGCACCACGGCTCACTAGGCTAATCCTCCACCTATGGTGCCCACACACCAGGTTCTAGTCCCGATCAGGGTGCCAGATTCTATCCCGGTTGCCCCTCTTCCAGTCCAGCTCTCTGCTGTGGCCTAAGAGTGCAGTGGAGGATGGCCCAAGTGCTTGGACCCTGCACCCGCATGAGAGACCAGGAGAAGCACCTGGCTTCTGGCTTCGGATCAGCATGGTGCGCCAGCCACAGTGCACTGGCCACAGTGCACTGGCCACAGCGGCCATTGGAGGGTTAACCAACAGTAAAGGAAGACCTTTCTCCCTCTCTCTCTCTCACTGTCCACTCTGCCTGTCAAAAAAAAAGAAAGAAAGAAAATTAATTCTCAAAGTTATTAATGTTACTCCAGTGTATATTCAGTATATCAGACTAAAATGATAATGTTGGGAATTTGCCCACTATGGTATTCAAAATGTATGGTATTTCAATGTACTGTATGTATCCAATTAGACCATTCTGCACTTTTTATTTGATAAAGCTGGCAATCCTAATTGCTTGAAATAACAGCACCTGGTGCCATGAAATTTAAAAATAATTATTTTAGGTGTGAATTTTGTACTGGAGGTCTGGTGGACAGTGCTGCTGATCTGGGCCAGCTCTGGCTAATCTTGCCTGGTCTTCTATAACATCCCAGTATGCTATTATAGGATGGCCTTATATTTTTATGTCAATTTGATCACCATTGAGTGGATGTTTGACACAGATGTTAAATCACTATTTGGTGTTCCTTCATCTGATACATGAATGCCTGGGTTTACACCCCGACTACTTCTGGTTTGTGCTGCTGTACACTCTGGGATGCAGCAAATGATAACTCAAGTGAATAGCTCCTTGCTCCTTTCATGAGAGGTACTCATTGAATTCCCCTCTCATGATTTATCTGACTTAGCACTTGTTATTGTGGACATTTGGAGAAATGAATGACTATTTCTCTGTATCTGTATGTGCCTTTCAAGAAAATAAAAATTTAAAACAAATAAATTCAAGTTTGTTTGATATTTGTGTATTTGAGACAATTTTATCTTGATGCTCACTATGAGGCTTGAGAACAAATGGGAAAAATTACTTCAGGTTGGAAATAAGCACATGCATATTAGCATTTTTATTGAATTCTTAACAGTGTCTATGTTTTATGGAACCATTAGTTCAAGTGATAGAAACTTACATATCCGAAGTCATGTCAACACATCTAGTCATTAAACTATTACGACTCATAAGTTATTGTGCACCCCATATCTGCTAAAATATAGCTTTTCTTATTTTTTATGATCTTTGAACCATTACTTGTCAATATTGTTCACTATAATTGCTGGAATTTAGCCCCTCTTGATGGTTACCTCAGCTAGATCTGAGTTTCCCAGGAATCTTTCTGATTCTTGTCTTTTCTCCTTTACAACATTGAGTTGGGACACAGAACCCTAAGACATTGCCACCTCAGTGCCCACAGTTTCCCTCATGAGTATAGAGTTGGCCTTCAAACTGTCCTGGATGGTTTTCAGGATGACCACAGTCTGTCTCAGATAGGAAGTTGCATTGCACTCCCAGCCAACTAAACTGTTATAGTTGACTTTCTAACTTCCCACAAAACACCTCAGAGCAAGTTTTACAATTAGCAAGAACTTACTGAAGATTTTGAGATAAGTAGGAACATAACACAGGCACATCCCTGCATATCCATCAAGGAAAAAAACCAAAGCTTCCCCACAAGCCTACATCAAGTTAGAAGACACCTCCATCTTATATTGTAATGATTCCATTGACTACACCAGGAACACCAGACTTTGGAAATCTGCATAATTCGACTGTAGTCTCAGATAGGAAGAACAGTTTCATGTTTGTTTGCATCTTAAGCACACTTACAAGGCCTACCCTGAAATTCTTATTTTCTGGATCGTATTTTTTCCAAGATGGTGGCTCCCCTTGGGCCTTCTTTAAGAGATTTTAGCCTGACCCCCTGAGACTCAGGGACCCACTGGCTTCTTTCTGACCATTGGCCACAATTAAGGAATAGATGTCTTTAACCCTGGACACAACCTATATAATGGTGCAGAAAAAGGCAAGCTCAATCAGGCACAGAGTGAGACCTCAGAATGGCCCTCCCCTTGTGCAGAAGAGGCCTCAGCACTGCATAAACCACAACTACCTCACATCCAGCTCCATCCCTGCCAGTTACCCTGGATCACTCACCAGGTCAGTCAGCTCTAATCTAATGTTCACCAGGATGAGCACTGTGATGGCAGCCAGAAACAGGGTCCCAACCCTATGGAGACCTGTCTTATCTCAAGGCAGGTGTTTCTAAAAATGGTCTCACAACTAGGATGAGATGCAGACCAATGACTCACTGCAGGACCCCCAACCCATCTATGACTAGGCAGCAGCTCACATCCTTCTCCTCCCTCGGCCCCACCTGCTTCCCTCCTTTGTAATGCTGCAACCAACAAGGAGACTCAGGTGAATGACCAGAGGCACTTGGAGTCTAGGGGCAGCAGGGCAGCCTGTCTGTCCTGAGGGATCCCAGGGCCCTGTGACCACAGGCACAGAACAAGGTTGGATTCTTCCTCCTTTGTGGAGTATCCAGGTCTGTAACTGCTCATCCTTGGCCATGGTGTCTGCTCACCCTTTTGCCTACTACACCTTCAGGGCCCACATCTGCTAGAAGCTACAAGACAAAAACATGTACATAAAACAATACTGGATAACTGCAGGGAACTACCCCTCACAGAGCTCTTGTCCATTTCATCAAAGGAAGATTCAGGTCCACAGACAGATGTATGACACCTGGAGTCTAGTTTCCAGAAAGGTGACTTCTTTGAAGTACAGGGACAGAGGGAGCATCAGACTTAGGGTCTTTGTCCAACTTCTTTGACACACAGGAAGACTGCTCCTCACACAGATTGGGTTATGAGTATCCTCCAGCAGCCACATTTTCCATCATAAAGGGCCATTCCCATCACATTATAGGTCATGAAGTCTCTGAGTCTGGTGCACCCACAGCTCTGAGATCACTGTTGACTACAATGGCTCCCTAGGGACTCATGTCCCTCCACAGATCCATATCAAAGGGAAATTTGCACCCATCCCACAGGGTCAGAAACAACTATATTCATATGCAGTATACAGTGGACACCACTGGGAGTATAGCAAATATCACCTTCCTCATTAGCCAGGAGAAGTCAGGGCCACATACCTTGTAGGGACTGTCCCCAACTCAGCAGGAAATGAAGAAAGCAGGTCCCAGCCACCTGTGTTCTCCTGTGATGAATGAGCTTCCTAAATTAAAAAAAAAAAAAAAAACTCCAAGTCAGTAAGCCTCTAACTGCAGTAGAACATAGAGGGGTGCTAGGCAACAGTGACATCATGGAACCAGCCCTGTCACAATGGTACACTCCACAGATACTAGGGCCAAAGTCAGCCTCCTCAACACACTGAATAACCAAAATCTCCAGGGATAGATCTTGGGGTCTCTCTAGGAAACGGGCAAAAAGTAAGATCTGCGGTAGGTATTCCATGTGACCAGCTATACCAGTGCCTTCTACACTTGCTATACAAGGTCCCAGGTTCCTGCAAGCCTCTACCTCAAACCCATCCTCCTTCCCCCAATGCAATTATATTTTGTAACAGCTTTTTAAGCCCTTTTAATTTTGAATCAAAATTTTTGCAGTGAGGCCCCACACAAACCTACTACATCTTCCTAAGGTTCCCATACTCTGCTTCCATTCCTTCAATAAAAACTGAGTAATACAATGGTAAAACCTCCTCCACATAAGAGTCTTCACACAAGCCCTGCTGATCCAATCTGATGCCTTCTGCTCTAGTACTGCCCCATCTCTCGTGCTGTCAACATTGGGCTCCAGGGAGTCCTCCTGGAATGGTGGAAAGGGGAGAGTGTAACTGAGCACAGCCTGCCTGGGATCTTGAGCTGTACAATCTGTATGAAGAACAGGGACACTTTTCTTGATGCAGGTGAGGGGTTAAGGGGTGGATCACTCTTACTTTTCCTGACACTCATGTGCCCAACACTAAGGCTGATGTTGAGAGTACCTAGGATATCTGCACACTGGGAGGACCCTGACTCAGAGTGGCAGACATCCCTGTCACAAAGAGCAGCCCCATCTCTCCAAGTCCTACTCTCCTCCTGTTCTCTTCTGGCCCTGCAGAGGCAGCAAGAGACTGGTCAGTTTTCTGTAGGTTGACAAACTAGCTCCTGCTGTACTCCAGTTGTTTCTTGCTTTCCCCACCCTGGACTGCATTCCCCTGTGTAGTTCATGGTTGTGCCACTGTGCATGTGGATAAAATAAGTCCATGAGTATCCTGTGGGTGTGTATGTTCTACCACTCTAGCAGGGCCTTGCTGATTCATGCTCAATGTACAAAACTCATTGTCACTGTCACCTCTTGAATGAGACTTCCATCAGAGTTGCAGCAGGTGCCTCCCGGTTTTCCCAGCATACTCCAGGGGCCATCATGGGGAGGTATGTGGGAGTTGGCAGTCTGAAGCCCTATTAGGAAACACACCTGTTACTAGGGGGATCTAGGTAGTATGGTAGGAACAGAAAAATAAGTCACAAAATTCTACTCATATGTGAAATGTAATAAAGCTGATCTCAGAAGTCAGGGTATTTGGATAGTTACCAGAGTCTGAAGTGACTATGGTGAGAGAGGATAGGGAAATGTAAATGGTACAAGTGATAGTAAAATCCTACACTACACATTGGGGATGAAAGTTCTGTTGTTGCATTGCACAGTAGAGTGACAATACATAATGATAATGCTTATTTTATTTTAAGTAAATGTCAAATGTTTATTTAGATACTATGCTCCTAAATCTGTATTTATGAAATAAATGAAATTTGTTTACCATAAGAAATTTTAAAACAAATGAAAATTAATAGAAATAATTTAGGGTATTTTCACCATAAGATATGATATATTTGGGGATGATGCTGTGGCGTAGCAGGTAAAGCCACTGCCTGCAATACTAGCATCCATATGGGTGCCAGTGTAAGTCCCAGCTGTCCCACTTCTGATCCAGCTCTCTGCTATTCCTTGGGAAAGCAGTAGATGATGCCCTAAGTCCATGGGCCCCTGTATCCACATGGAAGATTCAGAAGAAGTTCCAGGCTTTTGGCTTTGGATTGGCCCAGCTCTGGCCAATTTGGCCATTTGGGGAATGAACCAGCAGTGGAAAACTTTCTCTCTCTCTCTCTCTCTCTCTCTGTAAATATGCCTTTCAAATAAATAAGTAAATCTTTAAAAAAAAGAAATAATATGTTTGAGGAGATAGATTTGTTTACCCTGATTTGAATGTTATGCAATGTATGCATGTTTCAAAATAGCACATGCTGTCCCATAAATAGATACACAATTTTTATGTTTATTCATAGATATTATACATTTTATCACAATTTAAAATTAAAAATAAATAATTTGAAAACAACCCCATATTTGCACAACCAAATACATAGAGATCACAGCAGAATAAAAATGAAATATAAAACAGATTACAATAGAAAAATAGTTTGAAAATAAGGACACATTAATATTTGGAATTTAAATGATTTTTTCTCAAAAGATTTTTGAATGATAACAAGAGAATATTTGGAAAATATCAAATAAACTGAATGTACTAGAAGAAACCCCAGCAAGGAAGGTGAGCATGCAAAATTCAATGAAATATGTTTTAAGAACAAACAAATTAAATGAAATAAAACTATTTACAAAACCATTAAAAATATAAATTACTTGGGAACAAATAACAAATATTATGTAATACCCCATGCTATGAAAAACAAAATATTCATGATAGTATATAAAGAAGATCCAAATGAAGTGGAAAGTCATAATACCTGCATTGACTATAAAACTCAATGTCGGTGTGGTCATTGTCATGCAGTGGGTTAAGTTGCCATTTGGGGTGCTAATGTCCCATATTAGTCTACTTCTGATCAAATCCCACCTCCACATCTGATATAACTCTCTACTACTGTGTCTGGGGGACAGAAATGATATACTGAGTGCTTGGGCCCCTGCCACTCATGTGGCAGACCTAGATAGATTATTGTGTTTTTGAGTTTTGATTTGTTTTTATCTTTGTTTTGTTTTTGGCTTCACATAGCTCTGTCTATTACAAGTATTTGGAGATTAAAATTACAGATAGAAGATTCATTTCTATTTTTCCCTCTGTCACCCTGACTTTCAGACAAATAAAGCTAAGAAAATTCAGTAATTCAAGACATGAATTTCCCCAAATTTATTTTAAAATATGAAGAAATGCCATTACAATTCCAACAACTCTGTGTGTGTGTGTCCTCATGAAAAATCACCTTCTAATTGAAAAACATACTTTAAAATGAAAAGGACATAAAAGAGTAAAGCTAATTTTAAGAAAGATCAAATATTGTGATTTTCAACTACCTCATACCAAGAGTTAAAATGGGAGAATGACATTTTGGCATAGTGCATAAAGCTGCTGCCTGTGGTGCTGACATCCCATAAGGGTGCCAGTTCATGTTCTGGCTACTCCACTTCCAATCCAGCTCTCTGCTAATGCACTTAGGATAGCTGTGGAATATGGCCCAAGTGCTTGGGCCTCTGCATCCACATGAGAGACCCAGAAGAACCTCCTGACCCCTGGCTTCAGCCTGACCCAGCCCTGGCTGTTGTGGCCATTTGGGGAGTAAGTCAGCATGTGGAAGATGTCTCTCTCTCTCTCTCTCTCTCTCTCTCTCTCTCTCTCTCTCCTGTGTGTTTGTGGAGGGTGTCTCCTTCTCTCTCTGGAACTCTGTTTTTCAAATATATGATTACTAGAGTCCAAAAACTGACCTGATTTCATTTGCTGATATTTAACTAATGCACTCATGTAATCAAAGTGTTAAAGGTTAGTTAAAGCTTCAGTGACCCAGCTCCAGCCTTTGCGGCCATTTGGGGAATGAACCAGCAGATGGGAGATTTCTCTGTCTCTGCCTCTGTCTCTGCTTCTCTGTAATTCTGCCTTCCAAAAAAATAAATAAACCTTTTTTTTTTGACAGGCAGAGTGGACAGTGAGAGATAGAGAGAAAGGTCTTCCTTTTTGCCGCTGGTTCACCCTCCAGTGGCTGCCGCGGTAGGCGCGCTGTGGCCGGTGCACCGTGCTGATCCGATGGCAGGAGCCAGGTGCTTCTCCTGGTCTCCCATGGGGTGCAGGGCCCAAGGACTTTGGGCCATCCTCCACTGCACTCCCAGGCCACAGCAGAGAGCTGGCCTGGAAGAGGGGCAACCGGGATAGGATCGGTGCCCCGACTGGGACTAGAACCTGGTGTGCCGGCGCTGCAAGGTGGAGGATTAGCCTAGTGAGCCATGGTGCCAGCCAATAAATCTTTTTAAAAAGAGAGGAATGGAGAGGGAGATACAGTGACAGAAGAACATCTTCCCTATGCTGCTTCATTCCCCAAATGATTGTAACAGCCTCACAGTGCCTAATTAAAAATCATAGCCCTGGTCTCATTCCAAGCTCCTGTATGGATAGTAGGATCCAAAGTGCAGCCAAAAGTTGCAAGCAGGCATTTGGATATGAATGTAAGTATCCCAAGCAGCATCTTACTTGCTACATGAAATGCCCACAGCCAAGCCAAACTTTTTTAAATCGGACATATGAAGAACTCTAATAATTCAATAATAATAAAACAGTAAGTCCTAGGATACATGAAAAATACTTCAAAAGATGTTTTAAAGGAGCTTTGTGTATGCCTACTAGTGTCAAGAAAAGAAACTCAACATAAGTCCTATTAATGGAAGTTCAAATTAAAACACTTTCACATATCACTAAATACCAGCAGACTGACTAAATTTAAGAACACTGAGGATACCAAACATTGGTGAGGATGTGGAATCACTGAACCTTTCATATATTGCTGTTCAGAATATAAATGGAACATTAAAACACGTATTACATGAGTTATCAACTGCACTTCTATGTATTTTCCCAAGAGAAAAGAAAAACACACACACACACACACCAATATTTTTACAAGAATTTCACCAAAGATCTATTCATAAGGGTCATTATTTAGGGATTAAAATTTTGTATCACCTAGAGTAAATTTATAGAACCACAGATATTCTCATCATTGAAAAATGTTAAAAACACCATCCTGGAGAAAATGTGGAAGGTGGTTGTCTTAGATAAGGGCTATTTGAGGGAGTGAATCCAAAGGGAGCTTTCTGGAATGATGGAATTATTAGAAATCTCAAGTGTGGTGGTTACACTAATGTTTATATTTATTAAAACTCACCCAACATTGTTCTTTGAAGGGATACATTTCATTATCATAAATTATATTTACACAAGTGCTAAAAATAAGGCATACGCTAAATGGTGCATAAATTTGATATTTTTGGAAAACTATAGAGATATACACTTGTCACCTAATGCAGGAGCAAAAGTCCCCCAAATTGAAAATGTTTTCATGAGGAATTAGCTCCCTCACAGATTTCTGTGTGGAATTCAAATTGTCACAGCTTCTGTGGAAGTGAACATGAAGATTTTTAGGAAACTCTCTGTTCATTATGTTTTGATGCAATGATCCCACATACAGAAAATCTGTCCCATAATTATTTAAATTGACAAAAATAAGGATGATTTCTCTCTCCATCTCTCCCTCTATGTCACACTGTCTTTCAAGTAAATAAATAAACCAATAAAATTTTAAAAAGAAAATGGAAAAGGAATGTAGCAAAACTGCATATCATGTGTTAATGTGATATATATAAATAAAATTATAGTCACATGAAGGAGAGAATATGTATAGTGACAAAACCAGATAAAAACATTATTTTGGTTTTTCTATGCCAAAATTCTATGGCTTTTTTACATGTCAAATTTCAAATTTCAATGACCTTTATGTCCCTTGCATTTCCAAATATTTTAAATTAATATGAGAGAGATAGAATAAGTCTTCCATCTGCTGATCCAATTCTGAAGTGCTCACAACACTTGGGGCAAGGTAGACTGAAGCCAGGAATCTAGAATTGAATTTAGGTTTCCCATGTGGATGCAGGGACCACATACCTGCTGCCTCCCAGGGTATGCACTGGTCAAAAGTAGAGTTGGAAATAGAGCCTGGACTCAAACCCAGCTACTCTGATATAGAATGTAGTCAACCCAAGTAGTGGTGGGAAGTAACATTGTGGCAGGGATGGCAGGGTCAGTGCCAGGATGTCCAATGTGGTAAGGACAGGTGGTGAGGAAGGCTGTGACAGGATTTCAGGTGGCAGCAGGGACATCGTAGATACCAAAGAGGAAGATTTGCCTGGAATATAACTCTCATTCAAACTCCACATGCTGTAATCAGGGAGGGCCCATGGTCTGGCCTCCTGGCATGAAGTTCCCAAAAGAAAAACAATAAAATAAATCAAGAGGCTGGCACTGTGGTGTAGTAAGTAAAGCTGCTGCCTGCAGTGCTGGCATCCCATATGGGCACTGGTTCAAGTCCCAGCTGCTCCACTTCCAATCCAGCTCTCTGCTATGGCCTGAGAAAGCAGTAGAAGATGGCCCAAGTCCTTGGGCCCCTGCACTTGTGAGGAAGACCTGAAGAAGCTTCTGGTCCCTGGGTTTGGATTGGCACAGCTCCAGCCATTGCGGCCAATTGGGGAGTGAACCAGCAGATGGAAGACCTCTCTCTCTCTGCCTCTCCTTCTCTCCTGTGTAACTCTGACTTTCAAATGGATGGATAAATCTAAAAAAAAAAACACAGACTAGCTGAATGTATTAAAACACAAGATCCATTTTTTTATTGCCTGTAATAAACACATCTCTGCTACAAAGACACATACAGACTTCGAAAGTTAAAGGATGGAAAATGATATTCCATGATAACAAAAAGTAAAAAAGAGAAATATTAGCCATGATAATATCATGCAAAACAGACTTTAAAGTAAAAACTATTAAACAAGACAAAGAAAAGGAATTTTGTATTACTGAAGGGATCAATCCAACAGAAAGATGTAACTATGGTAAATGTATATGTACCCAATGCCAGGTGCATGATTGCTTTTCATTTTTTTTAAAGATTCATTTATTTATTTGAAAAGCAGAGCTACAGAGAGAGAGAGAGAGAGAGAGAGAGAGAGGTCTTTCATTTGCTGGTTCACTCTTCAAATAGCCAGTGGCCAGAGCTGAGCCAATCAGAAGCCAGCAGGCAGGAGCTTCTTCTGGGTCTCCCACATGGATGCAGGGGCCCAAGGACTATGACCACCTTCTACTGCTTTCCCAGGCCACAGCAGAGAGCTGGATCAGAAGTGGAACAGTGAGGTTTCAAACCAGTGCCCATATGGAATGCTTAACCTGCTTTGCCACAGTTCCAGCCCCAGTGCCTGCTTATTTAAAACAAAGGTTAATGGATCTTATCAGAAACATTGACTTCAATTCAATGGTAATGGTTGACAGCAATATCACAGTTTCATCAATACACAGGACAACTAGACAAAGAAAAATCAAAGAAGACAACTAATCTACACTATGGACCAAAATGACAGAATTGACATATACAGAACATTTCATCCCATAGTTGCAGAATACACATTCTTATCACCAGTGCATGGAACTCCTTCTAGGACAGATCATATGTTAGGCCATAAAGCAAATCTCAGCAAATAAAAAGAAAATGAAATCATACCACATATCTTTTCTGACCACAATGGAATGAATCTGAAAATTAAGAACATAAGAAACTCTAGAAAGCATGCAAGCATATGGAGTCTGAACAGCCTGCTCCTGAATGAATAGTGGGTCATAGAAGAAATCAAAAAGTAAATAAAAAATTACAGGAAAGAAATGAAAATGACAAAATACATACCAAAACTTATGATATACAGCAAAAGCAATTCTGAGAGTTAAGTTTATAGCAGTTAGTGCTTACCTCAAAATTGGAAAAGGATTAAACAAATGATCTAACAATCCATTCAAAACCTAGAAAAACAATAAACCAAATCACAAGTTAGTATGAGGAAAGAAATTCTTAAAATTAAAGAAGAAATAAAATTGAAACAAAAAAGAAACAAAAGATCAGTGAAATGAAGAGCAATTATTTTTGAAAAAATTAAAATTGACACACCACAGGACTAATTAAAATAAAACAGTGGAGATGACACATATTAATAAATTCAGAAATAAAAAAGGAAATGTTAGCTACCACAGAAATAAAATTCATCAGAAATTATGAAAAAAGCTATATGCCAAAAAATAGGGAAATTTAGAAGAAATGGATTCCTAGATAAGCACAAACTACCAAACATTGATGCATGAAGGCAGTGAAAACCTAAACAAAACAATAACGAAGATAGAGACTGAATAAGAAATAAAGACCCTCCCCACATAGAAAAAGCCCAGCACTGGATGGTTATATACTGAGCTCTGCCAAACTTTTACAGAAAAACTAATTCCAATTCTTCTCAATCTATTTCAAACAACTGAGATGGAGGAAATTCTCCCATACTGCTTCTATGACTTAATTCAAAAACCAGAAAAACATACAACAAAAAGAATTATAAACCAGTATCACAGATGAACAAAATATGATTGTTCACTTGGACCAAGTGGTATCTCTGGTATGCAGGAATGGTTCAACATATGCAAATTAACAAATGTGACACATCACAATAACAAATAGAAGAATGAAAACTGTTTATTTATTCATAGTGAGAGAGTGTTGTATTTTATCAAATGGTTCCTGCATCTATTGAGATAACCATACCTTTTTTTTAGTTATTCTTTTTTTAAGCTTTATTTTATTTATTTGAAAGACAAAGTTAGAGAGAGGTAGAAACAGAGAGATCTTCCATCTGATGGATCACTCCCTAGATGGCTGCAATGGCCAAAGCTGCACCGATCTGTGGCGCAGCAGGTTACAGATCTGACTTGAAGTGCTGGCATCCCATATGAGTGCCAGTTCAAGTCCTAGCTGCTCCACTTCTGAAGCAGCTCTTGGCTATGGCCTGGGATAGCAGTAGAAGATGGCACAAGTCCTTGGGTCCCTGCACCCATGTGGGAGACCCAGAAGAAGCTCCAAGCTCTTGGCCAGGAAATGCAAATAAAAACCACAATGAGGTTACACCTTACCAGAGTTAGAATGGCTCTCATACAAAAAAATTATGAAGCAATAAATGCAGGTGAGGATGTAGGGGGAAAAGTTCCTTAGTACACTTTTGGTGGGAATGTAAACTATTGCAACCGTTACTAGAGGCAGTATAGAGATTTCTCTGAAATCTGACAGATCTACAATATGACCTAGCATAACTAGTTTACAAAATCTCACACACTAACATGACATACAAGAAGTTGTAGCTCATAATGATTATTAATACAGGACTGAGTTTCACCTGAAATATCAAATGAAGCTAAGTTGATTTCTCCAGACTCCTTCACTCTGTATTTTGCTGTAACTTGCTGCTATTCAGGGGTATTAGATTGTGGCCTGTATGCATAGTAATTGTATATAATATTTCTTTTTAAAAAAGACATTTATTTGAGAGTCACATTTACACTGAAAGAGGAGAAAAAGAGAGAGAGAGGTCTTCCATCCACTGGTTCACTCCCCAATTGGCCACAATGAACCAGAGCTGTGCCAATCTGAACCCAGGAGCCAGGAGCTTCTTCCAGGTCTCCCATGTGGGTGCAGTGGCCCAAGGACTTGGACCATCTTTCACTGCTTTCCCAGGCCATAGCAGAGAACTGGATCAGAAGTGGAGCAGCTGGGTCTCAAAGCAGTGCCCATATGGGGTGCTGGCACTGCAGGTGGTGGCTTTACTCGCTATGCCAGTGCCAGCCCCTATATTTTATAAGAAGTTATTTCAAAAGGTCCGTGAGCAATATACATTATCATTTAATTTTATAACCATGAAATTTTGAGTGCTTTTATATAAAGCTTAAAGAACTAAAAATCATTAGGATTATATAATATATGTATGTTAATTCCACAGAAGAGAAAAATCTACCCAACCTGGATCTCCATATCTGTTCAAGCTGATGTACTAAGATTTTTAAATTGGTATAATGATTGAAAGTATTAGAGGTTCCTAAAACAAATGTACTTATTATTAATCTATTTGATTGTAAGTAGAATATGCAACTTATTTTGTATTCATTTTAAAATAATTGAGGGCCAGCACTGTGGAAATAGTGGGTAAAGCCAGCAACTATGGTGCTGGCATCCCATATGGCTACCAGTTCAAGTCCCAGATGGTCCAAGTATTTGGGATCCTGCATCTATGTGGGCAACCCTGAAGGAGCTCCTGGCTTCTGGATTTGGATCAGCCCAGACCTGGCCATTGTGGCCATTTGGGATATGAACCAACAAATGGAAGGTCTTTCATCTCTCTCTCTCTCTCTCTCTCTTTCTCTATATTTCTCTATATCTCTATCTCTATAGCTATCTCTATAATTCTTTCAAATAAATTTTAAAAATCTCTATAAAAAGGGTATAAATATTTTCAACTATTTCCTACAATACAGAATAATAAAGTACCTTTGAAAAAACTTTGAAGAATTCATTTTAACATTGGATAAAATCACCTATTTTTTCTCTTTTTAAAGATATATTGTACTCATTTGAAAGGCAGATTTGTAAGGATGGAGAAACAGAGTCGAAGAGACTTTCCATCTGCTGCTTTGCTCCCCAGATGGCTGCAATGTCCAGAGCTGGGTAAAACCAAAGCCAGGAGAAAGAAGCTTCATCCTGGCCTTCCATGTAGATGGCAGAGCCCAATCATGTGGGTCATTTCAGCTGCTTTCCCAGGCCATTGGCTGTGAGCTGAATAGGATGTAGAACATCCAGGACTTGAAAAGGTGCTGATAAAGGATGCCAGCATTGCAGGTAGGACATAACCTCCTCAGCCGCATTGATGACCTCCTGAAATCACCTATTTCTAAAGAGTTTATTTTTATTTATAATCATTTTATAAAAGACTTATTTGTTTATTACAAAGTCAAAGTTACAGAGAAGAGGGAAAGACAGATTTTTCCATCAGCTGGTTCACTCTCCAAATGGCTACAAAGGCAGGGGTTGGGTTAGGTCAAAGCCGAGAGCTTCTTCCAGGCCTCCCACATGGATGAAGGAGCCCAAGCACTTGGCCAATTCTCTGATGTTTCCCCAGGCTGTTATCAGGGAGCTGGATCAGAAGTGTAGCAGCCAGAACTTGAACTTGCACCCATATAGGATTTCATTCTCACAAATGGTGGCGTAAATGCTAGCCCCTCCAGTGCCATGGCTCAATAAGCTAGTCCTCTGCCTGTGGCACTGGCACACAGGGTTCTAGTCCTGGTCGGGGTGCTGGATTCTGTCCTGGTTGCCCCTCTTCCTGTCCAGCTCTCTGCTGTGGCCCAGGAGTGCAGTGGAGGATGGCCCAAGTACTTGGGCCCTGCACCCCATGGGAGACCAGGAGAAGCACCTGGCTCCTGGCTTTGGATCAGCACAGTGCACCGGCCACAGCAGCCATTGGAGGGTGAACCAATGGCAAAGGAAGAGCTTTCTCTCTGTCTCTCTCTCTCTCACTGTCCACTCTGCCTGTCCAAAAAAAAAATGCTATTCCCTCCTTATATTCTTTATGTAATTACTTTAAAAAGTCTCCTTCTAGACCAGTGTAAGCAAACAATGAAGGATAGAATTAAAAGGGAGAGAATGATCCTGCAGGGGAAGCAGGACACACAGCAGACTCATAGAATGGCAAATGCCCAAAACAGCACTCCTGCCTCAGAATCAACCCTTGGGACATTCGGATCTGGCTAAAAGGTCCATGAGAGTCTCACAGGCATGGAAAGCCATGACAGAGTGGCAAAAAGCAATCTAAATGAAAGACCCTGGTGAACAAGACCCCAGCAGAAGGAACAGGCCATCAAGGAGAGAGGCACCTTTCTCTGAAGGGAGGAAGGAACCTCCACTGTGACACGGCCTTGAATAAACAAGTTCAGAGTCGGTGAACTCAAGGAACTTTCATAGCCTAGACAGCTCATAGCAAGAGTCTCGGGTGATTGATGACGTCATAAATAAGAGTGCCAATTGTTAAATCAACAATGGGAGTCACTGGGTACATGCTCCCCACATAGGATCTCTGTCCTTAATGTGTTTTACTATGAAACTTAAAAACACTACTAGTTGAACAATACCCTATACCTTGTGCGGTTGTGTGAATGCAGCCTGTTGAAATCCTTGCTTAGTATATATACTAAGTTGATCTTCAGTATATGAAGGTAATTGAAAATGAAACTCGATAAAGGGTGGGATGGGAGAGGGAGAGGGGAGGGCCACGGGAGGGAGGGAGGTTGGGGGGGAAGCCACAACAATACAAAAGTTGCACTTTGTAAATTCACATTTATGAAATAAAAAATTTAAAAAGTCTCCTTCTAAATAAACAAAAGATATCTCTGTTATTTACCAAGGTTATTGTGCAAGTTATTAATTGTCTCTATTTACAAGTCAAGCTAACACCAGGATTTGTTAGAAGAATCTAAATGGGGGCAGTGCTATGATGCAACAGGTTAAAGCCCTAGCCTGCAGCACTGGCATCCCTTATGGGCACCAGTTCGAGTCTTGGCTGCTCCTCTTCTGATCCAGCTCTCTGCTATGGCCTGGGAAAGCAGTGGAAGATGGCCCAAGTCCTTGGGCCCCTGCACTCATATGGGACACCTGGAAGAAGCTCCTGGCTCCTGGCTCAGATCAGCTCAGCTCTGGCCATTGCAGTTACTGGGGAAAGAACCAGTGGAAAGAAAGTCATCTTCACTCTCTTTCTCTCTCTCTTTTGCTCTGGCTCTACCTCTCTCTGTAACTCTGTCTTTCAAGTAAATAAAATACATCTTTTAAAAAAAGAAACTTAAATTAGTCATATCCCTTGGACATAAACTCAGCTACATCTACAGTGTCTGTCATCTGTCCATAGTAAAACTCAAGTATGGTACATATCTCTTTAGGTAGACATTACTGTGTCCTTCCTTTAAGAATCAAGAAGAGAGGCCAGCATTTGGTGCAGATTAAGCAGCTGCTCACAATGCTGGCATCCCAGATAACTCAGGTTCAAGTCTCAGTTCTGATCCAGTTCACTACTAATGTGCCTAGGAAAGCAGCAGAACATTGCTGAAGTACTTGGGCACCTCCCACCTATATGGAAGAACCAGTTGGAGTTCAATGCTCCTGGTTTTTGCCTGGCCCAATCCCAGCAATGGTAGTCATTTGGGGAGTGAACCAGCAGGTGGAAGATCGATCTCTCTCTCTCTCTCTCTCTCTCTCTCCCTATCTCCCCCTTTCCCTCCTCTGTAAGTCTGACTTTCAGATAAGTAAATAAATAAATCTTTTTTAAAAATAGAAACAAAGAAAGCAGAATAGATTCAAGAAAAAATGAAACAATTATTTTTTTTCATTTATTAAACTTTTATTTAATGAATATAAATTTCCAAAGTACAGCTTATGGATTACAATGGCTTCCCCCATCCCATAACTTCCCTCCCACCTGCAACCCTCCCCTTTCCTGCTCCCTCTCCCCTTCCATTCACATCAAGATTCATTTTCAATTCTCTTTATATACAGAAGATCATTTTAGTATATATTAAGTAAAGATTTCAATAGTTTGCCCCCATATAGCAACACAAAGTGAAAAAAATACGGTTGGAGTACTAGTTATAGCATTAAATAACAGTGTACAGCACATTAAAGACAGAGATCCTACATAATATTTTTTTAAAAATTGATTAATTTTCTATGCCATTTCCAATTTAACACCAGGGTTTTTTTTTTTTTTCATTTCCAATTATCTTTATATACAGAAGATCGATTTTGTATATAATTAGTAAAGATTTCATCAGTTTGCATCCACATAGAAACACAAAGTGTAAAGATACTATGAAACAATTTTTTAAAAACTTTTATTTAATGAATATAAATTTCCAAAGTACAGCTTATGGGTTACAATGGCTTCCCCCCTCCCATAACTTCCCTCCCACCCGCAACCCTCCCCTTTCCCGCTCCCTTTCCCCTTCCATTCACATAAAGATTCATTTTCAATTCTCTTTATATACAGAAGATCAGTTTAGTACATATTAGGTAAATATTTCAACAGTTTGCCCATATAGCAACATAAAGTGAAAAAACTACCATTGTATACTAACTGATAGAATCAAAAAGGGAGAGAAAGATCCAACATGGGAAGCGGGATACACAGCAGACTCATAGAAACAATTATTTTTAATAAAGAGTCCAGAACTGACTATAAATGTGTTACTACTCTACATTTGTCACAATGATGTGCTGAATAAAAAATAATTAATGTATATTATCATGTACTTATTTGGATGGTTGATTACTGGTCATTAATATTTAATTTTAGAGAAAAAAATTTCAAGTGACAATATTCATCAGTAGAAAAAAGTTGAAACAAAGCACTTTCTTAATCTCACAAAGTCATGTGGCTAGGAGAAGGCATATCTGATTTACTCTAATCAGCCTTCCTAAAATTTACAAATTTTTTTCTGGCAACAGTGAATTTGCCTTGTCATAGAAAGCTCTTTGAAGGCTCTTGTTAAACTTGTTCCTCTTTGAAAAAGTAAATTTTACTGTGTGATACTGCAGGAGGTAAATTTTTGATGTATAGGAAATTTGAAAACCAATTACGCTTAGTCTCTAATTTCTGATTTACTTTATAGAACAGAAATTACACAGATAAATTTCACTTTGTCTAATTTTTTAAAATAGTTACTTATTTATTTGACAAGCAGGCATAGACAGACAAGGGGAGAGACCAAGAGAGAGGTCTTCCATTTGCTAGTTCACTCCCCAAATGGACACAATGGTCAGAGCTGGGCCAATCTAAAGCCAGGAGCTTCTTCACACATGGGTACAGGGGTCCAAGTACTTGCACTGTCTACCACTGCTTCCTCAGGTCATCAGCCCAGAGCTGGATTGGAAGTGGAGCAGCTGAGGTATGAACTGGCACCTGTATGGGATACCAGTGCCACAGGCAGAGGCTTAATGACTATGGCACAGCACCGGCCCCCACTTTACCTAAATTTACAGCAAACCCATGAGTTGCACCAGAATGCAATTTTCTTTTCTTTCTCCTTCCTTCCTTCCTTCCTTCCTTCCTTCCTTCCTTCCTTCCTTCCTTCCTTCCTTCCACATTGCATCCAAGGACATGGACCAGGGAGAGAGGCTTATGATTACTGTGTGCAAGAACTCTCCTGTTGGGGGTCAAAGCATTTGACAAGGAAGCTCTCCTAGATTAAGTCCGCAAGCGCCTCTCTCAATAACAAGCAAGAGAAGGTGTGCTAACTGGAGAGCATCTTTGGTTTAATTAACTCCAGGAGGTCTGAGTGTTGCTGGGGTCCTTATTGGGATATATCATGGGTCAAAATCATTTGAATGTGACTATTCACCACTAGAGGGCTCTGTAGGGTCAATTACATTTTCACAATCATTGACATCTGATTCCCCACTGTTGTCCCCAGCTGCTCTGCTGGGGAAGAAAATCTGCTCCATTTGTGGGATACTTAAGTCCAGCAGTGGAGGAAGCATAACTGAAAGAGCCCACAGCTGAGGTCAAGGCATAAAGACACTTGCTTCCATGTGAGAATGACTAAGAATACTGTCTTGGTTGGGTAAAAGTCATCATGAAGAGGATCAAGGACCTCTGTGTCTCCAAGTGTATTTCTACCTCCCAGCTGTGAACCCAGAATAGGGCATCCAACAAATAAACAATGATTCCATACTTCCATGTGGTGCTTCTCTGCTTAACATTCCCTGCTGAAATCTTTTTGTTCCTATGTATTTTTACCCAGCATAGTTTGTCTTAATTTTCTCACTTCTGCCTGACAATGTCCAACAATTTGCACACTGTGCTCTTTACCTGCACACCCTGCCAGTACTTTTTCTTGATGTGCATTATAAACCTGATAAATTGCCCTAATGACTTTTATTACTCCGTCATTGTAAAAATGCCAGTATTGTGTTCTTTAATAAGTTTGGCATAACACTGAAAGGTGGGAGCCTTTTCCATTGAAGCCACTGTATTTTTGCTCACTAGTGTTACCTAGATTAGGAGTAGTGATATCCTCTGATTATACCTTCAATTTGAACTAAATTCTAAAACATGAATAAAATTACTGATAATGAAGATGAAGCTGAAGAGAAGGAAACCAAGATTGGGCACTCTGATGGTGTGAGTGAGCTGTTTATGGGTGATCTGTTCTTTATATAAAACCTACTGCTGCGGGTTTGCCAAGTTACGTACCACTCAATAACCTTCTTTCACGTATCTTTAAGAATTCTGTCCCAAATCTCTTCTCTTAATTTCACTTTCACAGAAAATGAAGTTTTGAATAAACCTGTTAGTTATGGATTTCAATTACTTGCAGAAGTTCTGTCTTGCTAATGTGCCAGTCACTGATGCTAAAAGTTGCTTCTTGTCTTCTCTCTCTCAGCAACAATATTTCATGACCCACATTGCTGCTAGTGATATAGAAACTTATAGTGTTGAAGGTGTAGTCCAAAATGGAGGCTGTAATGATGAAATTCTCTGAGTGCATTATTTTAATATCAGGCATCTTAAATAATCACTTATTACATTTTTGTGTTGCTATTGACTAACAGTATCATGTTATCCTTTGTCTGTTCAGCTGAGCTATACTGCAATCTTCTTTATGGACATGATCATTTCTTTTTACCCAGAGATTAGTATTCATTACACATTTCCTCTGAGTTAGGCCACTCTCAAGGAATGAGGTTGTGTTGGTTTATAATTTAGTTATCAACTGTGGAATTCTCTGTGTGTTCTCTGTGGAAGTTAAAGTTTAAAAGAGATAATTTATCATAACCACCTCAAAGGTCCTTTGGTACATCTTTCTGAATCACTTAGAGATGAGAACTCCTTTGAAAGAAGAAATGAAGTAGCTGACACATGGAGCCACTACCTATAATGCAACATCTCATGTAAGCATTGGATTGAGTTCCAGCTGCTCCATTATGACCCATCTCCCTGTTACTGCATCTATTTGGGGAATGAACTAGCAGATGGAAGATCTCTATCTCTCCCTGCAACCTTCTCTCTCTATCTCTGCCTTTAAAATACTGTAAATCTTATTTTAAAAAAACTTAGGGTCTAGCACTGTGGCATAGTGGGCTAAGCCTCTGCCTGTAGTGCCAGTTCAAGTTCCAGCTGTTCTTCTTCCAATACAGCTCTCTGCTTTGGTCTGGGAAAGCAGTCAAAGATGGCCCAAATGCCTGGGCTCCTGTATCCATGTGGGGGAGAAGAGTGAAGCCCCAGGCTTCTAGCTCATGGCTTCAGATTGACCCAGATCAATCTGTTGTGGCTATTTAGAAGTAAACCAGTGGATAGATCTTTCTCTGTTTCTCCCTGTGTCTGTAACTCTACCTTTCAAATGAAATGATAAAATCTTTTTTATTAAAAAAAAAACAGTTTAGCCTCACATTTGGAACTTTTAGTAATTTTGGATAGGTTGAGAGGAAATTTGTAAAGTTTGTGGTACAACTGGGAGCCTTCTGAGTCCTAGCATGTAAGAAGAGAATAGCGAGCAGACAGCTGGTAGACAAGACCTAATAGAGTACTACCCATAGCATTGTCTTTTTAAAGACCACAGTAAGTCCTATGGTCCCTGTTCAAAGGTCAGTGGGAAACCATCCACACAGTTGAAAGAGGAGTGTGACTTGATGAGATTTTGGTTTGTAAAATGGCCTTTTAATTAAGTACTAAAGAACATCTCCAGAGAAAACATTGAAGGATACAGTTGAATTGTAAATCTTCATTAATAATAACAAGATTTGAAGAAAGAAATGACAGCTTTAAGGGAAATGCAGTTCAGGGAAGGGAGATAAGAATTAGTGAATATTTTATCCTAGGATGGCACTTACACCAACTGTACATATTGGGACCCTAATTTGGTGTGTTGAAGAGGATTCCACTAGGATCTGGAATAACTTGAGCATCAGAACACATAATTTCAGACTATAATACCTTTAACAAGATAAGAATCTATGAACTCACAATGATATAGCACATAATGACACAATAACTAAGACAGAAGAGTGAGCCCTTAGCTTTGATGCTAGATCAAAATATAAATGAAGAAACAATATTGGGAATTAAAACACCAGCATTTCATAAAGTGCTGATAATTAAAAATAATATCAAAGGTACTGGATGAAAATTTTATAGGAAATAGGATACTGTCATAATATTAGAATATTTTTAATAAAAGTCCACACATTCCAAAAAGAAATAAAAATTTGTATATAGCACAGTATATGCAAATGCTGTAGTGCAGCAAGTTTTGCCACTGCCTGCCACACCAGCATTCCACCTGAGAGTGCTGTTGTGCTGCTTCAAGTCCCAGCTTCTCTGCTTTTGATCAGGCATATTGTGAATGCACCTGGGAAGGCTTCAGAACATGGCCCAAGTCCTTGGGCCCTGCCACCCATGTGGAAGACCAGGAAACAGTCATTCATCCTAGCTTCAGCTTGACAAAGAACTTATGCTTGTAACTCTTTTGGAAATGAACCAGCATAGATATATAGAGATAGAAAAGAGAGAGAGAGAAAGAGAGAGAGAGAGATGATAGAGATGATAGAGATAGAGATAGAGATAGAGATGAGAGAGATAGAGATGAGAGAGATATCGAGATCCAGCTCTCTGTTATGGCCTGGGAAAACAGCAGAAGATGGCCCAAGTGCTTGGACCTCTGCACCTGCATGGGAGACCTGGAAGAAACTCCTGGCTTCTGGCTTTGGATTGATACAGCTCTGACTGTTGTAGCCAATTCAGGAGTGAATCAGCAGATGGAAGACCTGTCTCTCTCTCTCTCTCTCTCGCTCTCTCTCTCTCTCTCTCTCTCTGCCTTTCTTTCTCGCTTTGTGTAACTGACTTTCAAATAAATAAATAAATCATTTTAAAAGATATAGATGTAGATATAGATATAGTTCCCTCTCTCATTGTCATTCTGCCTTCAAAATAAATAAATAAATCCTTAAAATGTTGCATGTGAATCAATCTGGCAGAAATTCACTAAATACCAAGTTGATAGCATGCATCATGGAATGGATGGAAGACTGAGGAGAGCCCAGCAGCAGACCAGGGAGCTTCTGATGAGAATACAGGGCGCACATTTTCTCAGAAAGGAACACTGGATAGACCCAGCTTGAGTCATCTCTGCTCTTGATACTTATTAAGAGTTTTCATATTAGAAAAGTGTCAAGGAGAATTCTAGAAAAATAACATTGACTCACAATGGGAGAAAAGATATTTTAACATAGTTGGAAAAAATGTAATAGTTCTGTGGATTGGGTTATAGTGAGGAATTTATTTTGGTTCCCTAAATTGGGGTTCATATGCTTTTTATCATGGGACCACCCTATACTTAGCAGAAACATCTTGGATCAGGGGCAAAAGTGCTAAAATGATAATGACTGGGCATTCTCAATGAATGGGACTCACTCATGGTATTTCTGTAAGTTTGAAATAATTTCAAAATTACTCTTTTTTTAAAACTTTTATTTAATGAATATAAATTTCCAATGTACAGCTTATGGATTACAATGGCTTCCCCCTCCCATAACTTCCCTCCCACCCGCAACCCTCCCCTCTCCCGCTCCCTCTCCCCTTCCATTCACATCAAGATTCATTTTCAATTCTCCTTATATACAGACGATCATTTTAGTATATATTAAGTAAAGATTTCAACAGTTTGCACCTACATAGAAACACAAAGTGAAACATACTGTTTGAGTACTAGTTATAGCATTAAATCACAATGTATGGCACATTAAGGACAGAGATCCCACATGAGGAGCAAGTGCACAGTGACTCCTGTTGTTGACCCAACAAATTGATACTCTAGTTTATGGCACCAGTAACCACCCTAGGCTCTCGTCATGAGTTGCCAAGGCTATGGAAGGCTTCCAAGTTTGCCGACTCTGCTCATATTTAGACAAGGTCATAAAAGACAGGGTGAGGATAATAACCAATGTTCCTAAGAGTGGCATTAACCAGGTCTGACCAATTATACAGCATTAAGTGGGGAAGAGGACCATCAGTACAAAATTAACTACTCTTAAAATGATCAGCAGAGAGCTGATCTCTATTCCACAGCTCCAGACCCTGGACACTTTTTTGAAGGTTGAGTAACTGATTTTGGCAATGACAGAAAGTTTCTTTTAAAATGACTTTGATGGGGCTGGTGCTGTATCATAACAGTTAAAGCTGCTGCCTGGAGTGCCAGCATCCCATAAGGGTGCTGGTACAAGTGTCAGCTGCCTCACTTCCAATCCAGCTCTCTGCTATGGCCTGGAAAAGCAGTAGAGGATGGCCCAATTCCTTGGGCCCCTGCACCCACTTCAGAGACTCAGAAAAAACTCCTGGCTCCTGGATTTGGATCAGCACAGCTGTAGCCATTGCAGCCATCTAGGGAGTGAACCAGCCAATGGAAGTCCTCTCGCCCTCTCTCTCTGTGCCTCTGCCTCTCTGTAACTCTGCCTTTCAAGTAAATAAATAAATCTTTTTTAAAAAATAAAAGAAAAAGAAATAATAAAATGACCTTGCTTCCCACAGCCAAAGTATTTTATTTTATCAGGATGTTTAAAGGCAGCAGCCAGTAAATTAGTTTTGTAAGTCTCAGTCTGTACTGTTTGAAGGAATTTAATCATTTCTGCCATCGTAGTTTCAGGTTTTGGAGACAACAGCTTTTAAAACATTTTTTAATCCTGATTTGCGTTTTCATAAGCCATTTGTTTTAGTAATATTTTGCCACTTCCTGATTATCTACCTGATGTCGAATAGCTTTTTCTAGCCTATCCACAATGGACATATAGTCCCTGATGGACTGTAGAAAAAAAGTGGATAGTCTTTAACATCAAGAATCTTTTTCCATGCTTTTAATTAATATTAGAAATTTTTACATAAGCCTTCGTTCAAGGATAAGCAACTTGTCGACCAAGATCTGAATACACTCCCTCTCTTAGCAACTGCTCAAAATTGGTAGGGACATTGTTATTTAGTTAATCTATGACTTGTACAGAAGCCCAGTTTCTATTCCTGAGCCCAAACAGTATACTGGGCTGGAGTAACCAAGATTTTAATTAAAATTTTCCAGTTCCATGGCACCATCTCACATCCTTCTCCAATTCCCTTCAGTATGCCCACTGTCTAAGAACTCTGTATCTTGTACTCCATTAAGCCCTCTTTTAGCCCTCTGTAAACATTATAAGGAAGATGTTCATGCCAGGGAGCTGTATTTTCATATCAAGCTACAGGGCAAACAGTTAACCCTGGTGATTCCCCTTGCTCCTTGCCTTGCTGAAGCCTACCTAGCACTGCTGACACACCTGAAGGGGACTCAGATGTCACCACCACAACAGCAGATGCTGAAAGTGCAGAGGTCTCTGTGAGGCAGTGGGGACAAGCCCATTGACCGACCTTCCTGGCTGAGGACAGTGGCCAAGGGAATTGTAACCTTACTAATGGCATCCCAGCAGAGATATCACATGTGCAAAAACAGAATAGGAGCTCAAGGCTCCTGATATTATTTTTGACCAACTTTCTCTCACTTTTTTTAGATTTATTTATTTATTTCAAAGTCAGAGTTACACAGAGAGAAGGAGAGGTGAGAGAAAGAGAAAAAAGTCTTCCATCCACTGGTTCACTCCCCAGTTGGCCACAATGGCCTGAGCTGTGCTGATTTGAAGCCAGAGGCTAGGAACTTCTTCCAGGTCTCCCACATGGGTGCAGAGGCCCAAGGACTTGGGCCATCTTCTTACTGCCATAGAGATCACAGCAGAGAGCTGAATAGGAAGTGGAGCAACCAGGACTTCAACCAGTGCCCATATGGGATGCCAGCACTGCAGGTGGTGGCTTTACCCATTATACCACAGTGCCAACCAACAATCAGTTACTTTTAAAGTGCCTTCATCAGGGTACCAAGGATAGCAACTATTAATTTTTTTTACAGCAAGCATCCAATTACTTTTTGGTAAAGAGTGTCCCTCATGGGGCCAGCACTGTTGCTTACTTGGCTAATCCTCCACCTGTGGTGCTGATATCCCATATGAGTACTGGGTTCTAGTCCCAGTTGTTCCTCTTCCAGTCCAGCTCTCTGCTGTGGTCCAGGAGGGAAGTGGAGGATGGCCCAAGTGCTTGGGCCCCTGCACCCGCATGGGAGGCCCAGAAGAAACACCTGGCTCCTGGCTATGGATTGGTGCAGTGCCGGCCGTGATGGCCATTTGAGGAGTGAACCAATGGAAGGAAGATATTTCTCTCTCTCTCTCTCTCTCTCTCTCTCTCTCTCTCTCTCTCACACACACACACACACACACACACAGTCTATAACTCTACCTGTCCAAAAAAAAAAGAGTGTCCCTCTTTCTAAAGGAGATAAAGCAGCCTAGCTTTATGTTTCCACTGCACCGGGTACAGGGAATTCCACATCTTAATGACTCACCAGGATCTTGAAGAGATGAGCAATGTTTCTGTACCCTTGCCAGGTGTGGTGAGCCACCCCTTGCATGTTGTGCCAAGGGTCCTTGTTCAGGCACCAGATGTTGGGGTGTGCAAGTGAAAGGAGAGACAGGACATGGGAACTGTTCCTCTGAAAAGTGCTGCCAGACTAAACCGGTGTGTTTTCTTTATTGATAAGGATTAGAACCATATATTGTACAGCTCATGCATGTGCTCATCTAACTCTAAGGTTTCTCTGAAACATGTTTAGGAAGACATATTAGATAAGCATGTCTAGGGAAGCAGCTGCATGTCTTTGGGAAGCCAACATTCCCACAAGGCTCAATGCTCTTCTTGTTAGTGGGCCATAAACTGTACTTAGTCCCTGAAGCCACACGCTGTGTACTAGGAAGAAAATGTCTTCTCCAAGAGTGCTTTGGCAGAAATCTTATTCTCCACAGTCACATTTTACCATCTTTACAAACCAGCCTGGGAACAACCAGGTTGGCCAGATCTGAGTCCACTGTGTGTGTGTGAATGAACGTGACTTTGCTTCATATCTAAATACTGTCCTTCTATTTTGGATTATATATGTGTTTTGTAATTGTGCTTTGATTCATAGTAACTCATCTTTTTATGGAATTGATTAGCATTGGATACAAACTGAAAATAAATAAACAAAATGTTGAAAGAGGAAAAAAAGAATTTATCCAAATGTTCTAATGTATCCCAGAAAATATTTTTAAGTATAAAATGGTGACCACAAATGAATAACTCCCTCTTGCTCTTCTATCCAACCCTCTCATTTATTCCTCACTCAATGCTGCTCAACTTCTCCATGTACCTCTAACACTGATTGAGCTTACTGCAGAAGTGTCTGTCTCCCCACTGCACTGTGAACTTCTGCCTTCACTTAGCTCCATCTCCTGTGTTCACCACTCACTTAAATTCACTGCAATCACTCCAATGGTTAATGAGAGAATTATTCCCTTAGCAACTCCATGAAATAGAAGAGAAAAATCAAGTCTTTCATGTTGCTTCTCTGTAGGAAAATCCTTCATGGAGAAAGAAATATTAATGTAAATGTTGGAAAATATATTATTTTATTAATTATTTTATTTTATTTTATTTTATTTTATTTTATTTTATTTTTTTGCCAGACAGATTTAGAAAGTGAGGGAGCGAGAGAGAGAGAGAGAGAGAGAGAGTTATAGACAGTGAGAGAGACAGAGAGAAAGGTCTTCCTTCCGTTGGCTCATACCCCAAATGGCCGCTACGGCCACTGCGCTGTGCCCATCCGAAGCCAGGAGCCAGGTGCTTCCTCCTGGTCTCCCATGCAGGTGCAGGGGTCAAGCACTTGGGCCATCCTCCACTGCCCTCCTGGGCCACAGCAGAGAGCTGGACTGGAAGAGGAGCAACTGGGACAGAATCTGGTACCCCAACTGAGACTAGAACCTGAGGTGCCAGTGCCGCAGATGGAGGATTAGTCTAATGAGCCATGGCACCAGCCGGAAAGACATTATTGATTATTCTCTGGCCTGCTATAGCTGGACAAGAGTCCTACCAAAATAAAATTGGAGCAACTGGCACTGTGGCATAGGGGGTTAATGCCCGGCCTGAAACACCGACATTCCATATGGGTGCCAGTTCAAGACCTGGCTGCTCCACTTGTGATCCAGCTCTCTGCTATGGCCTGGGAAAGCAGTAGAAGATGGCCCAAGTCCTTGGGTCCCTGTACCTGCGTGGGAGACCTGGAAAAAGCTCCTGGCTCCTGGCTTCATATCAGCACAATTCCAGCCATTGCAGCCAATTGAGGGGTGAACCATCAGATGGAAGACCTCTCTCTCTCTGCCTCTCCTCTCTGTGTAACTCTGACTTCCAAATAAATCAATAAATCTTAAAAAAATAAAATAAAACTGGAACTAATGTTGGATGTATTTAGAAGTCTCAGGCCAAGATGGGAGGCTGCCCATTTTCTTATAAAGGAAGATCCATTCATAGGATTCAATTGCAATTGCATTGTCATAAATTCAACAGAGACTGGTGTATCTTCCTGCATTGTCACCTAAATACATGGTGGTAACTAAGGAGACCAAACTGGGGAGAGAAAAGAGATATGCCATTGCAGTCTTTCCCAACATTCCTAGATGACTCTAATCATGAATCTCCATGCATTTGGGAACAGCCTGCCACCAGACCTATTCACAAGCACCTGAAGAGTGACCAAAGACAAACAGGGGAGCCCTTTGCTTATCCAGGGTCAGGTAGAAGAGGGCTTGAGTACTGTATCTCACAAGGGCAGCTGTCACTCTAAGGTAAGTGACATATACATGTGTCTACATACACACACACCAGATTTCTTTTTTTTTAAATTTTTTATTTCATAAATGTGAATTTACAAAGTGCAACTTTTGTATTGTTGTGGCTTCCCCCCCAACCTCCCTCCCTCCCGTGGCCCTCCCCTCTCCCTCTCCCATCCCACCCTTTATCGAGTTTCATTTTCAATTACCTTCATATACTGAAGATCAACTTAGTATATATACTAAGCAAGGATTTCAACAGGCTGCATTCACACAACCGCACAAGGTATAGGGTATTGTTCAACTAGTAGTGTTTTTAAGTTTCATAATAAAACACATTAAGGACAGAGATCCTATGTGGGGAGCATGTACCCAGTGACTCCCGTTGTTGATTTAACAATTGGCACTCTTATTTATGACGTCATCAATCACCCGAGACTCTTGCTATGAGCTGTCTAGGCTATGAAAGTTCCTTGAGTTCACCGACTCTGAACTTGTTTATTCAAGGCCGTGTCACAGTGGAGGTTCCTTCCTCCCTTCAGAGAAAGGCGCCTCTCTCCTTGATGGCCTGTTCCTTCTGCTGGGGTCTTGTTCACCAGGGTCTTTCATTTAGATTGCTTTTTGCCACTCTGTCATGGCTTTCCATGCCTGTGAGACTCTCATGGACCTTTTAGCCAGATCCGAATGTCCCAAGGGTTGATTCTGAGGCAGGAGTGCTGTTTTGGGCATTTGCCATTCTATGAGTCTGCTGTGTGTCCTGCTTCCCCTGCAGGATCATTCTCTCCCTTTTAATTCTATCCTTCATTATTTGCTTACACTGATCTTATTTGTGAAATCTCTTTGACACATACCCTATCTTTTTGATCGGTTGTGTATTTATACTTATCACTTTACCAAGTGCACTGGCATTGGTACCTGCCTCCTTGGTAAGATTGATTTGAAATCCCCTGGCACATTTCTAGTTCAACCATTGGAGGTAAGTCCGAGTGAGCATGTGCCAACCTATATATCTCCTCCTTCTCTTATTCCCACTCCTATGTTTAACATAGATCACTTTTCTGTTAATTTTAAATGCCTAAGAATGATTGTGCATTGATTACAGAGTTCAACCAGTGGTCTTATGTAGAACAAACAGAGCAACAACAACAACAACCACAACAACAAAAATACTAAAAGGAATAAAATAGTAAGTTGTTCCTCAACAGTCTAGACAAGGGCTGATCCTGTCATTGTCTCTCATAGTGTCCATTTCACTTAGCAGCAACAACAACAACAAAAAGATTTCTAAGATTTTTTTCATCTAAAAATTCTATTTCTACTGAATACCATACCCTTCCTACCATTCATAACTACCCTTCTAATTTATGCTTCTTGTATTCTATTTTTTAAAGATTTATTTATTTTATTTGAAAGTCAGAGTTACACAGAGAGAAGAGAGGCAGAGAGAGAGTTCTTCCATCTGAGGGTTCACCCCCCAATTGGTTGCAATGACCAGGACTGCGCCAGTTCAAAGCCAAAAGCCAGGAGCTTCCTCCAGGCCTCCCACATGGGTGCAGGGGCACAAGGACTTGTGCCATCTTCTACTGCTTTCCCAGGCCATAGCAGAGAACTGCATCAAAAGAGGAGCAGCTGATGGCTGGCACCATGGCTCAATAGGCTAATCCTCTGCCTGTGGCACTGGCACACTGGATTCTAGCCCCGGTCAGAGCACCAGATTCTGTCCCCGGTTGCTCCTCTTCCAGTCCTGCTCTCTGCTGTGGCCCTAGAGTGCAGTGGAGGATGGCCCAAGTGCTTGGTCCCTGCAGCCACATGGGAGACCAGGAGAAGCACCTGGCTCCTGGCTTTGGATTGGTGTGGTGCGCCGGCCACAGCACACTGGCCGCAGTGGCCACTGGGGGATGAACCAACGGAAAAAAGGAAGACCTTTCTCTCTGTCTCTCTCTCTCTCTCACTGTCCACTCTGCCTATCAAAAAAAAAAAAAAAAGAGGAGCAGTCGGGACTAGAACTGGCACCTGAATGGGATGCTGGCACTTCAGGCCAGGGCGTTAACCCACTGAGCCACAGCACTGGCCTCCCATATTCTACTTTTTAAAAAAAAGATTTACTTAATTGAAAGACAGAGTTACAGAGATAGGTAGAGCCAGAGAGTGATCTTCCATCCACTGGTTCACTCCCCAAATGACCACAATGACCAGAGCTGAGCCAGTCTGAAGCCAGGAGCCACAAGGTTCTTCCAGATCTCCCACACAGGTGCAGGGGCCCAAGGACTTGGGCCATCTTCTACTACTTTCCCAGGCCATAACAGAGAACTGGGTCAGAAGTAGAGTAGCCAGGATTCGAAGAGGCACCCATATGACATTGCCAACACTGCAGGTGGGGCTTTAAACCACTGCACTACAGCACTGGCCTCTCTGACTACTTTAAATACTTCATATGTTGGAATCTTACAGTATTTGTCCTTGGAGACTGATGTTTGTGGTTAATTTCACTTAGAAAAATAACCTTACTGTTCATCCATGTCACAGGATTTTCTTTTCTCTGTGCCTGGATAACTTTCCACTGTGAGTGCAGGCCACACTACAAGCCTTGGCTACAGTGAATTATGCTGTGGCAAACAGTGCTAATACTTTATTTATATTGAACTTTCAATACCTTTAGATATATAATCAGAACTGAGATTATCAGATCATATAAAAATTTTATTTTCAATGTAATGAAGAACATTCTACCATTTTCTGTGGTGGTTGCATCATTTTACATTACCACCGACACTGTACATGTAGCTGAAAATCTTTATATCTTCATCAGATTATGCACCTGGGGGTTTTTTGTTTGTTTGTTTTTAAAGAACAGGAGCAGGAGGTTGTATTGGCCATTACCAGGCCATGGTTATGAAGATCCCTCTCCACTTGCACTCAAGGTGAATCAGCATTGGGCTTCATTGTCAATGTGGTGAAATTGCCCATCACCCAGGGAGAAATGTATGACTCTGTTAAGTACATTTTCAACTTCCTGCAGTGGTTCTAAAGCCAGGTCTGGAGGTATCATAACCCCATCTGGCTATCAATAATTTCTGTTCCAGGTAACTTTCTGTTAACAAGGTCAAGCACAGATTTCTGTCTGAACATTTCTCTAGCTTAGGATTCACATAAAAGATGAGTGCCAGCACAACATTTCTCTTCCCATTCTGCCTGCCATGACCTAGAGTGTAGACCTAACAGGCTGACCCAGATTTTAACTCTTCCAATAAATTGTTCCTAGATGGGATAGGACAGCCTACATGAGGCTCCCAAAAATACCCACAAAAGGGGAAGTAGTGTTGCAATGCTCAAGTGGGATCAGAGTGGTGACCTTGCCTAGAGTTTCCTTCTTAGGGACAACCCATGTCACCATGGGATCCTTCCTGCCCAAATGCCCGAGGTATCAATAGCAAGAGCTGAGCCAATATCTCAGTTATAAAGTATTCACATCCAGGGTTTCTTGAGGCTGGGCCCCTGGAAAGTCAGGACAGAGCAGCAGAACAGATGGCTTTTCCCAGTGGGGCTTCAGCAAAGAAAGCTTAGACACCCTGAGTTCGAGGTTCTATTGTAGACTTTCATCAAGAAATTGATTTCATTTTTTTGGCATCCACTTTCATGGGATTCCTCAGCAGAAAAGACCTCTCCAAAGTCTCATCCTCCATCTGCCTCAGGCCATGTCCATAATCACACACATGTATGCCACATAGCCCAATCTGAAAACCCCAGGGAGTGCCTGGGTACAATCAGGACCCAGCTTTGCAGAGGCAATCTGAGTTCCAAGAGGGTTCCCTATACCCTCTCAGTTATGTGACCCTGAAATATCACCATACCTCCTAAAGACTCTGTAGCCTGAGCAATGGCAAGAAGAATGGCAGTTACTGGGAGTTGGTGGTGGTGGAATTGTAAAAACGTTCATTCAATATGTAGAGAGTTTCAGTGTCATAAGGAAAAACAGTTCTGAATATTGGGCCCACAGCAATGTGCATATATTCAACACTACTCATCCATACCTTAGAAATGCTTAAGATGATAAAATTCATCAGCTATATTTTTTTTTGTCAGGACTACAATTACAGTACATTTTAAAAGTGGTCAAATAGGGGCTAGACCTGTGGCACAACAGGTTAAAGCCCTGGCCTGTAATGTCAGCATCCAACAAGGGTGCTGGTTCAAGTCCTGGGGGCTCCACTTCCCATCCAACTCTCTGCTAATATGCCTGGGAAAGCAGAGGAAGATGGTCCAAATACTTGGGCCCCTGCACCCACATGGGGGACCTGGAAGAAACTCATGGCTCCTGGATTCAGATTGGCTCAGTTCAGCCCATTGTGGACATTTGGGGAGTGAACCAGCAGATGAAGATCTCTGTCTCTACCTGTCTTTCTCTAACTCTGCCTTTCAAATAAACAACACAGATCTTTAAAAAAAAAGTTGATGTGAAAAGAAGTAGCCAAATACACATCTCATAAAAGTTAATATGTTATGTTTTCTCAGAAGTGCAGTTAATACTTACTAATTTTGTACAGTATCTTATATTTGCCCATTTTCATAACAATAACATTCCTGATTCCATTTTGCCGAGTTGCTATGTCATTTTTTTTTGAAATAGGAATCAGATGCCATCCTCTCTCACTGAAGACACTGATGACAGAGTGCAGAAGCCATGTTCAAGGTGGGTGTGGCCTGGGTTTCCTCCCTCCTGGCTGTGTTTGAGGGAGACATAATTTGGTCACCCCTGGGCATCTTACACTAAGTGGAAGCAGGTGTGCCTTGTGCTGAACAGAGAGACAGTGTGTCCACAGCCAGGGCTAAATCCTGGGGCCTGTGCATTCCCTCATAAAATGTGCACACCTGAGCCCCAATTCCTCATGCACCAACAATGCCACAGCAGGAAGAACAAGCATGACCCTTGCCCCTGCAGCAGGAGCTAGTTCTAACCTCACTTACCACTTGCACTGACAGGTGGGATGAATCACTCCCTGAAGAAATCATTGGATGATGCTCTCAGTAGAAGACATGGATTTTTGCCAGGAAAAAGCATCAGAGTTTGAGGATCATGCAAGTCCAATCCCATTTCTACATAACAAAATGTTTTTTTCTATTGTGTTTCTTTGGAGTAGAAGTTTTCTATTTGTTTTTTTTTAAATTCACCATTTCTTTTTTCCCTTGTGAGTATATTTATGTGTCCACACTTGCACACGCTCACTGCACAACAGGGAGGGAAGTCAAGACGGAAAGGACAGGAAGCATCCAGGAGGCACTGGCATGGGGGAGGAGAAGGGACAAAGAGGGTGTCTGTCCCCACCCGGTCCCCCACCACCTCCTAACCAGGAGGTTGACCTGGAGCTGCAAGAACAGGAAGTGCTTACTCTGACTTGGAGGAAAGTTTCAAAGTGCAGTAATCTCCTTTACAAAAAGCCTCTTCCCTCCGCACTCTGCCCCTCGATGAAGCCCAGCTCCCTGCACAGGCTGTCCTTGAGGCTTTGGCAGGACAATGTCATGGGGAAGGGCTCTGGACCACAAGGGCTTAGGCATAGTGGCTGCCGGGCATCAGGGAGTGGTCCCCTCTGTGGTCCATCTGGTCCTGCAAGTGGGCAAGCTCAGCCAGCTCACTGAGCTCCTGGAACTGTCACTCTGTCTTGTGGCTGACCAGTGAGTGGTAAAAGTGGACAGCAAAGACGATGAAGACCAGGCCAAAGGGCACCATGATGGTGGTGGATGCAATGGCTGCTGCCTGGCCCAGGGTGATGCCACTCTCGCTGCTGTTGTTGGAGGCCGCACCACCAGCTGGGGGCTTGCTGGTAGGGCTTAGCTGCCCCCGGCTGCTTCTTGAGGGGCAAGAACTTGACCCAGCAGAGCAGCACGACCTCGGCCAGGAAAAGCAGAGTGCCGATGATGGTGGAGAAGGCCCAGGCCAGCTCGATGTGGCGATGCATGCGCTCGTGGAGCGACTCCTTGACGGAGTTGAGGTTGTCGACGTTGCTGACAGCCTCTATGTTGGGCAGGATGCAGGTGCTGATCATGAGTGCAAACAGGTGCACGGCCACCAGCACCGTGGTGCAGGCACTGAAGGTGATGAGCAGCCCCGGTGGATAGTCGTGCTCAGTGTCCAGCTGCACCTCCACCATGGCCACCATGGCTAAGCCAGACAGCAGAGCCGAGGTCCGGCTGGAGGCTTTGAGCTTGGCACTGCTCAAGTAGAGCTTACGCCAGGACAGCGCCTGCATCGAGTGTTCGTTGAGGCTCATCACCTCGGAGTAACCCTGGCCGATCAAGTCCGGGTAGCTGACTGCTGGCAGCGGCGGCAGTGCGGACCCTGGGGACTCCCCATCCCCACTGCGGCAGTTCCGGCAGCTGCCGCTAGTGGTACTGCCGCTGCTGAGGGGAAGCTCGGGATTGTTGCTGCTCTGGGGCAGGCGGGCTCCGGATGCATGGAGCACGCTGCAAAGGCGTGGGCCGGCTCGGGAGCCTGGAAGGCAGTGGCCCCCGCCCCCCACGAGGGCCTGGCCCTTATTCACCATTTTCTACATCTTGAAAATTTATTGATTCTTCTTCATTGTTCTATGTGTTTTTTGAATTCCTTATTTTGTTCCCATATTATTATTGATATTCTTGAGTGTTCCTCTGTGTACTTTTCCAGGTTGAACAACATGTATACCCAACCTCAGAACACTAGAAAATATAAGCAAATGTTGAGAACTCTGAAGGGATAAACAGCAATAGAACAAACGTAGCACATCAATACTTCACTTTCAAGAGTGGTAGATTTGAACAACATTGTAAATCAACTTTTCCTAACAGTTACACAGAGAGCATTCTACCTGACAGCAGCAGAACATGTGTTCTTAACAGCTGTCAAAAATTCTCCAGGTGGGATCATCAGTTAATTCAGAAAATATGCATCAACAATTTTTAGAAAATTGGATTCATATCATTGTCTTTCATAACTCTAATAGAATAAAAATAAAAATCAATTCCAGAAAAATGGGAAAAGTCACACATATGTGGATGTCAATCTACACTGTGTCAAACAGCCATTGGCTTGAAGAGAAAATCAAAAAGGAAATCAGAAAATATTTCAGTGGGTACATTTTGAGTTTTGAGCTGGGATCCATAGCCACAATCACAATCCTCAAGTCCAGGCTTGGTACAAAGAGAAACCAGGTGGACATGGAAGGTCACCAGTAAAAAAGCTCTCTGAACATTGAGAACCATGGGGATCTTTAAACAGAGCAGACAGAAGTCTTCTTACTGCCCACAACAAATTAAGGAGACCAGGATGCTGATGCTTATGACCGAGTTCAAAGGCAGATTGCAAATTCATATATATTTTATATACAATATAAACATTTCATAGTCGTCTAGGCTTTATTTTATAAACGGACTGATTATACATGAGCTCCTTCATTAACATTTAGTAAATAGTTCAGTTTGTTCATTCAACAAATGATCTTCACATGTCAGGCATTAGACACTATTCTAAGTATTTGGGATGGAGCAGCAAAAGACACACAATCAGGAATGCTGCTTTTTAATGGGTCACACACTAGATATGAGAAAATGAATGAAAACTCACACTGATGCTGTCATAAGTGCTATAAAAATGTCAGTGTGGACAGAGAAAGAACTGGGATATAAAGAAGCTGCTTTGAGTACTCTGAACAACAATCAATCCATTTCCTCCTAAAGTGTAATATCCCCCAGAATCTTGATCCTGAAGGGAGATATTTTAGAGATTTATTTATTTTGTTGAAAGGCAGAGTGAAAGGAAAGATGATACACACACATAGGTGGTAGCTTTGGGATCTGCAAGGGGGGGAGGCCTACACTTCTGGGAATGAAGAATCCCTACCCGCACTTTCAAGGAAGAAAAGTCCTTGTCAAGGTCCCTGCTGGTGCCTAAAGGTCAACCAATGAGGATCAGACCCCCCTCAACCTTTAACCCCCATGCCCTGAATCTATAAAAAGAGCCCTCTCAATCTCTGATGTGCGACTTCCCTGGCCCCCACTCTGTTGCTCTGTTGGGGCCTTGGAACCTCTCCTGGGAGCAGAACCCCAATAAAAGCCTGTGAATTAATCAATTCATCTGCCTGGGAAGATTTGTTATGTGCCAGACACCTTTCAATAGGGGAGGAATAGAGAGAGAGAGAGAGAGAGAGAGAGAGAGAGAGAGAGAGAGAGATTTCCATTCACTGGTTCCCTCCCCTAAATGGCTGCAACAGTTGGGCCTGGGCCAGACTGAAGCCAGGAGTCAGGAACCCCATCTGAGTATTTCATGTGGGTGGCAAGGAGTCAAGCAATCAGGACATTATCTGCTAATTCCTAGGCACAGGTTAGGAGATTGGATCAGAAAGAACACTGCTAGGATTCAAGTTGACACTCTGATAGGAGATGCAGGCATCATACGTGATAATTTAATGTGCCATACTGCAATGCCAGTCCCAGCAAATGAGTTTTATGTTCATATTCTTGATGTTTCCTATTCCATATTTGCATTGGAACCTGTGAGCTAAACTGCAGTGGAAGGTGAAGGAAAGTCTATTTTCCTGAGAACAAATGTAGGTTTCAGTCAGATTTGTTCTTGGAGGATATTTAACCCATATCAGGTTGTTTCTTTGCACTGGAACCTGTGAACTAAACTGCAGTGGAAGTTGGAGAGGTCCCCTGCTGAGAGGCCTGGTCTGGCTCTGTGGTCAACTCTGGCAGTAGGCTGATAAGGACTCCAGCCAAGGTGGTGTAGCAACATCTCAGCTGGAGTTTTGATCCCATAGTCACCTTGTGTCACCTAGCAAGGGGGCTAGTGAGCTGGCACTTCAGCTCCAAGTGTGAGGAGATCCAGAGGTTCACAAGCACTGGGCCCATGCACACATACACACTCACACACAGACAGTGGGGTTACAGCTCAGGGACAGCTCTGCAAGTTAGCTTGTGCCGCTACCTGCTCCATGCAGAGTAGCAGACTGCCTCTTCAGCTCCAGGTGTGTGGAGATGCAGAGGTTCACACACACCAGGCCATGATCCCTGAGAGGATGGAGAGTGGTGAAAGGGCTCCCCTTTTTATCCTCATTTTCTGGCAGTCCTCCAGCTTGCCATCCTCTGATTTGTCCAATCAATGCTGTTTCCTCCTCGTGTTATGCCAGTTCAGTTGTCCCCAAAGACCACCAAGGAGCCGATACCACTGTAAAGCACATGAGAGTTTTATTGCAGGTCTGGGCCTAGACTCTCAGTCAACACCAACCCAGCAGGTCTGAATTGAGAGCCCTGACCCTTCAGTTAACAGGGTTTTTATAGGGTTTTCAGAGACATTCTATACATCATGGTACCATTTAGCAAATCATCTCATCCCATGGGAAATTCAAAGGACATCTCCTAGAATTGATTAGTGCATTCAGTGGCAGGAACAGACCTGCTAAAGGTGGTTGGATGGCTTTGGGGTTGATGCCTTTTGAATTGATTGGCTGAAGCATAGAGTCTGAGCTGCTGGGGTGTACGTGCCGAACTGCAGGGTCTCGGGAAGCTATCAGTCACCTTATCTGCCCTGAGAAGACACCAGGAACTCTAGGTATTTCTCTGTTATCTGTTATTGGCTGTTGTTAGGAGAGTTTATTGCAAGGGGAGTTCATTTATTTACTTTTAGGAGCTTCTGGCTCAGAGTTCAGGGCCTGGTCAGGCTCAAGTTACAAGATGGAGGCCTAATTAAAAATAGTTACACCTTGATCCAGCTCAGGTCTCATACTTGCTTGCAGTTAGTTGAACAGCCCAGTCAGTACTGTTCCTGTCTTACTTATGTTTGAACAGTCCAGTCAGTGTGGGTAGCACACTGTTATCTGACCAGAGATGTCTTCTTGGTATGATTAGGAGTGTCTCCCTAACAGCCGTTAGGCATTGCCTCAGCTCCTAACTTATAACTCCATTTTACTTTTATTTTGTGGCTAGTGGTAACTTTTCAGTGTTTTACTGTGGAGTTTCCACAGTTCATCTCCTTTTCAGGTAGGTGATCCATGACTCTTTTTTTTTTGACATGCAGAGTGGACAGTGAGAGAGAGAGACAGAGAGAAAGGTCTTCCTTTTGCCATTGGTTCACCCTCCAATGGCCACCGTGGCTGGCACGCTGTGGCTGGCGCACCGCGCTGATCCTAAGGCAGGAGCCAGGTGCTTCTCCTGGTCTCCCATGGGTGCAGGGCCCAAGAACTTGGGCCATCCTCCACTGTACTCCCAGGCCACAGCAGAGAGCTGGCCTGGAAGAGGGGCAACTGGGACAGAATCCGGCACCCCAACCGGGACTAGAACCTGGTGTGCCAGTGCCACAAGGTGGAGGATTAGCCCATTGAGCTGCGGCGCCGGCCCCATGACTCTTTTTAAGATTCCTGTGGGATTCTCCACAGATGAGCAGAATAATAACAGCTAACAATCTATCTGAGGGCAGGGACAAAAACCATCAGAAGGCCAGAATCATATTCCTGTCTAGCCTGCTCTTGTTAAAACAAAAAAACCTTGGGAACAGTAAGATAGGCAAATTCTATTCTCATGGTAAAACTAGGAGGTCAGAAGGGTGGGACCCTTACTTCCTTTCTATTCTCATGATAAAACTAGAAACTCTGAGGAGTGGGCTCTCCACTTCTGTCTTGCTAATAGACAGGTTGTGGGGAGAAGTAAGTGTCTTGCCCACTCTTAAAAGGACTCCTCATTAGGTCATCTAAGTCCACACAGCAGCATGCCCTTCCTTATAACCTCTATATAAGCCTTCAAAATATCCTCCTCCAACAGAATGGCAGTCCTGTAACCACAAAAAATGCATTTTCAAATAGTTACCTTAATGAAGGCACCCTCTTTTGCTGTAATCTTGTGAATAATATTTGCATAAGAATTTCAGAAGCCTACTGAGAAAAGGAGATGATTAGGAATGGCAGGTTTTTGCCCCAGCTGACAAAGAACCCTCTCCCAACTGAGGCAGAAGGTACCTTCCTGGTGATGAAGGACTTCTGAAAATTTACCTGCTAAAAAACTAGGAAGTGAACAACCCTGACAATGGTCACGCCATTTTAACTACCCCAGCACTATCTTAGGGAACTCTAGTAAAACAGTCCCTGGAAATTGGGCCGAAACCATGAGTCAAGGGCAGGCAGCTGCGGTTTGAGATAACGGCGCCAGATAAAGGCATGGGAAGCACCCAACCGCCCCTTATCTGTGGGTCCTGGCAAAAGTATGCAAGGTATTTTCTGCATGCCCCCACCCCATTGTCTTATTGAAACCCTGTAGCCACGTTTTTTTTCTGCTTCTGTATCCCCCGCCCTGCTTGCTTAAGAAACTGCCCACACTACCCCCTTCCCTAGCCCCTTACCCAGTAACCATTAACATATCCAATGAAATTGTAACACGACTAGATATGCTAATGTTGTGGTTTTAAGCTTTAAATACCCTGTAAAACTGATGTTCGGGGCCGCTCTCTCTGCACTACACTAGAGTGTGCTGTTGAGATGGCCCATTTGCAAATGAAATAAACTTCCTCTTGCCTTTTGCATCGATTGGAGTGGAGTCTGTGTTTCTGGGGTCCGGTCAATTTGTGGGACACCTGCTTAAGGGGTCTTACAGTGACACCCTGGACTCCCCTGACTGGCTGGTGGGACCTTCCTCAGAACAAAGCCTGAAAATCTGCATAATTGTTAATTGAATAGGCTCATTGTTTTATTTGAAGATTCACCCTCCAATTAGTCCTGTCTCTTTAAAAATCATCTGTGCTTGGTTGTTTGGTAAAAAAGTGCTTGTTTGGATTGAGAGAACTTCCTTTTTCTTACCCCAAGGCTGCTGCTGCCTTCTTGCAATAAACTTTTTCCTCCGGGCAGGCCTCATCTTTGGTGAATTGAGGCAGTGAGAATCAAGAGCCAGATTATTCGCTCAATAACCATATTGGTGAGCTAGCCCAGAAGTCTGGGGTGTATTCTTCAAGTGGCCTAGCCCTCTCACACTGGTAAGGAGGGCAATGACCACTTGCACTCCACCCCCAGAGTTGCTTGTGAGCTAACCTGGTGGCTGGGACTCTGGGGACATCCAGCAGCTGCCGAGAGCACTTTATCTCCTGGACTTTCCTTTCTCTTCCTGCTGCGTATTAGCTACCTATTAGCACAATGGCTTCCATTTGTGTATGGAGTCAACAGCTCTGAGACTGGGTAAGTTGAACCAGTAGCCTATCTGAAATTTCTGTCTCTGCTCTTTGGGTTCATGGCATTTAGACCTGGGTTAGGTCATTCTTTGTGGTACTGGTTTGTGGGAGACAAGATTCTAAGATTTTTGCCTGGGTCTCTCTGTGAGGAAGATTTGGGTATGGTTTGGAAAAGGACTCATTTGGTGAAATACGAGTGGTTCAATTTAATTTCCATCCCAAAGCACCTTGAGTTGCATTGTGGCTGATTGAGCAGCTTATAGTTACAATCCTATTACTAAGAAGAAAGTGGTGTTCTATTGTAATACTGCATGGCCTGTGCATGTGTTAAATTCAAGAGAAGGTGGCTGTTAAGTGGATTTTTTAAATGTTTATTTTATTTGAAAGGCAGAGTTACAGAGAAGCAGAGGCAGAGAGAGAGAGAAAGAGATAGAGAGAGAGAGAGGGAGAGAGAGAGAGAGAGGTCCTCCATCTGTTACTGGAGAAATGGCAGGGTTCTTGTCTTCGTGTAAGAAAGAATTCAGGTGTGAGACAGAGTAGTGAGAGGTAAAATAGCAAGATTTATTAGGGAAGGGACATCCATAAGAACAGATGGGCACCTCTCCAGACAAGTCCTGGGAGAGAGTGCCCAGTCACTCAGACTGGCGGAGAGCAAGGTTACATGGTTGAGTGGAGAGAGTACACCTGGGCAGGCCAGGTGGGTGGCTCAGCAGAGAGGCAGAGGGCTGAGAGTGCAGGCCGGTTGAGGCAGGGGGTGGGGGGTGGGGGGTGTTAAGGAGATGAGTCTTGCTTCTCTGCCTGTGCTCCTCTTGAAACAAAGGACTTTTTGGATGTAAATAGAAAAACTTTATCTGAGTTTTCCACTGAAGGTATCAGACAGGAGGGAGGGTGAGCAGGACCCCCTAGAGAATTGGGACCTGGAGCAGGGTGTTTGAAATGCAGATACCGGGCTGCATCTGCGAGATTGTGGAAGATTTGTCAGGCAGAAGGGGTGGGGACCCCCACCTGGCAGGTTACCAGGTAGAAGGGGGGCAGGGCAGGATGCGAATACTGGCTGCCCCTGAAACACCATCAGGATGACTTTGAGTTACAGATGCATATGCTGGACATAGTCTTCTCTTTAGGCCTGTCACACACACATAAGCTCATATCTGACTTCCTACCTAACACATCCACTGGTTCACGTCCCAGGTGGCCACAATGGCCAGAGCTGAGATCTGAATCTAGGAGTCAGGAGATTCCTCCCAGACCCCCTCCACCCTGGATGCAGGCCCAAGTACCTGAATCATCCTCCACTGTTCTCCCAGGCCACAGCAGAGAGCTGGATCACAACTGAAGCAGCAGGGACCAGCCCTAACTGGCACCCAAATGGGATGCTGGCACTGCAGGTGGCTGCTTTACCCAATATGCCACAGCATCAGCCCCTGTTAAGTAGATTTCCAATAGTAGAGGTTTTGTGAGGGTTTCTGGTAAATGGGATGGAGTAAACATTTAAATCCCTAAAACCATCCAGCAACTGTGTATGTGGCTGTTGATGCCCAAGGAGACAGGTTAGGAGTCCTTGTCAATTTACAAAATGCAGGAGCTGGGCTGGCGCCGCGGCTCACTAGGGTAATCCTCCGCCTTGAGGCGCTGGCACACCAGGTTCTAGTCCCGGTTGGGGCACCGATCCTGTCCCGGTTGCCCCTCTTCCAGGCCAGCTCTCTGCTGTGGCCAGGGAGTGCAGTGGAGGATGGCCCAAGTGCTTGGGCTCTGCACCCCATGGGAGACCAGGAGAAGCACCTGGCTCCTGCCATCGGATCAGCGCGGTGCGCCGGCCGCAGCACACCAACCGCGGCGACCATTGGAGGGTGAACCAATGGCAAAAGGAAGACCTTTCTCTCTGTCTCTCTCTCACTGTCCACTCTGCCTGTCAAAAATAAAATAAATAAATAAATAAAATAAAATAAATAGATAAATAAATAAAAAAGAAAATGCAGGAGCTTCAGGGATATTTGTCCCATTCTTGGTCCTTTCCTTTCCTTCCCTCCCCTCCCCTCCCCTCCTTCCCCTCCCCTCCCCTCCCCTTCCATTCCCTTCTCTCCCTCCCCTCCCCCCTCCCTTCCCTTCCCCTCCCTCCCCTCCCCTTCCCTTCACTTCCCTCCCATCCCCTCCCCTCCCCTTCCCTTCACTTCCCTCCCATCCCCTCCCCTCCCCTTCCCGCCACTCCCTTCCCTTCCCCTCCCTCCCCTCCCCTTCCCTTCCCTCCTCTTCCCTTCCCTTCACTCCCCTCCCATCCCCTCCCTCCTCTCCCCTCCCCTTCCCTCCCTCCCCTCCCCTTCCCTCTTCTTCCTTTCCCTTCACTCCTGTAAGACCCCTGAAAGGTGCCTCACACTTCTACCGACCCCAGAAACACGAATTCCACTCCAATCGCTGCAAAGAACATGAGGAAGTTTATTACATCTGCGCAGATGGGCCATCTCAGAGAGAGAACGACCCCGACCTTTAATTGCCCACAGTATTTAAGGTTTAAAACCACAACATTAGCATATGACAAATAATCACAAGATAAACCACAGCATGACAAATTTTTCAGGGTAAGGGACAAAGACCTTGAGCAAGCACAAACACGGGGTCATTGTGACCAAAAACTTAAAATAATTATCACATGCTCGATTATCTCATGAAAGCATTAATGCAATCATCACATGTTACAAGTTCAGCTAAAGTTTAACTATCTCATAACAGCATTTTGCAAGCCAAAGCATTTTGCACAGAAGCAAAACAGTATGCAATTAGCTCAAGCGACTCCATTTTAAACCTAGCCTGCCTTATTCTCTCTCACTCCCCTCCCCTTCCCTTCCCTCCTCTCCCTTCCCTTTCCTTCCCTTCCCTTCCCCTCCCCTCCCCTTCCTTTCCCTAGTCAATGGCTTTACTTACTTGAGGTTAAAAATTCTTAGTGAAAACTGCTAACAGTTTTATGATTTGCTGTTTAGGTAGAGTAATGTTGATATGTCGTTGCTTTTAATATTACTGTGAAATGATAAGGCACCTGCAAAGTAAAACATGCAGAAACTACCTGTGTGGCTCCCCTTTCCCAAGGAGGTAGAGACTGGTTTTCAAATTCATTTCCTGGATACCATCTGGAACCAGGTCTATTTTAGGAGGAATTTTAAATTAGGACTAAAATTCTAGTAATATTATTGGGAATTTACTTAGGGTTTAAAGTCACTATGTTACAGAAACTTTACAAATGAACATATGAGTCAGAAGCTAAATAAATGTTCTTGCCTTTATCTCTCTTCAAAGGGAGAAAGCAAGGGTCAAAACAATGTCAATTTTCCAATCCAAAAATTCCCCTACGTTACTTTCATTCAGCAGAAAGTAGCCAGAATGGAGTCAATTCCCCTATTCCATACATATGGATCAGAAAACTTGACAATGAGGAATTATTAGCCATAATAAAGGCACCTTCCCTCCCCTCATTTTAACTTCATGAAGGCATCTAATCTAACACAATCTTGTGAATATTGTTTTCATAAGAATTTCAGGAGTCCACTGAAAGGGGATGATTTGGAATGGTAGACTTTTGACCGAACTAAACAAAGTCTCCTCCCAACTGATGTTGAGCTCCCTATCAAGAAACTGCCAGCTTAGGGATCCATGCTGCACCCCCTGCCAAGGTAGAACCCACATCAGAACAAAGAATGAAAATCTGCATAATTGTTAATCAAATAGACTCATTGTTTTATTTCTAACCTCACTTTGCAACTGTCCTGTTGGCTTGTTGGGAAAGAGCTCCTTTTGGATTGGGTGATCTCTCTTTCCCCCAAGACCACCGACTTTTTAAAATTAACCCTTTCCTTTTACCAACACTCTGATGAATTGACCATCTGAGCAGCAAGGGACTGATTATTTGGTAACTATCATCAAGATTTGATAGACTTTTGTGTCCTCATTTGCAAAAGATTAACTGTTCTGTTTTATTCACCCCAAAACCATGTCCTCATTATTTTAATTGGCACTTGGGACAGAGTCCAAGCCTTTGGTAACAACACTATTCTAATTTTTAATTAAATTTTAGTACTTTATCATCAGGTTTTATTTCCAAGTTATCTGGTTGAGCAATTGTTAAACAGACTACAAGAGAATATTTTACATTTCTGATTATTAAATGAGGAAAAGACATTTTATGTTTTGTCAAAATCTCATTCTCTACTTTTTTTTTGCTTTTTAAGATTTATTTATTTATTTGAAAGTCAGAGTTACACAGAGAGAGAGAAGGAGAGGCAGGGAGAGAGAGGTCTTCCATCCATTGGTTCACTCGCCAATTGGCTGCAATGGCCGGAGCTGCACCAATCCAAAGCCAGGGGCCAGGAGCTTCTTCCAGGTCTCCCATGTGGGTGCAGGGGACCAAGGACTTGAGCCATCTTCTATTACTTTTCCAGGCCACTGCAGAGAGCTGGATTGGAAGTGGAGCATCTGAGACTTGAATCAGTGCCCATATGGGATGCTGGCACTTCAGGCAGTGCCAGCCCCTTCATTCTCTACTTTTGTTAGGTTTCCATACTTAAATTTAATAGTTGGAAAGATAGTTTTGTTATTAATATATTTAAGTAATTTCTTTATTAATCAAATAATTTTTTTAAGGGACAGGGTTTATTGGAGAATACCCTACAGACTAGAGTGAAGGGGCAGTGAAGGAAAAAGAGGAGACTGTAAGAGAGAGAGACAGAGAGGAGAGAGGAGGGAGGAGAGAGGCAAGAGGAAGAGAAGCCAACAGAGCAGGGAGCAGAGCCAAGAGAGCACGTATTCAGGAACAGGCCCTTTTAAAACTTTGCCTGAGGGTGGGCAGGGAATCCCATTAGGATGGGGGTGGAGCCTGGCTCAGGTAGCTGGGCTGTGCAGCCACCTGGCTAAAACTGCACCAGTTTCCTAACATTCCCCCCTTTTGTTTTTTATAAAGCAGGATTTCTATGGGGTTACATTAGTCCCAAAAGTCCGGGGGGGGGGGTAGAGGGATGATGATCTGTCTTTAGAGCTACTTCCTGCTGGCATGTGGCTATGTCTCAGGCTGCTGTCTCCTGGGTGGGGAGCCGAGTATATTCCTGTAGCAGCATTTGGTTGACTGTCTGGTTGTTGAAGACCTTTCATTTGTTCCATTATAACTTGCTGTAAACACTTAGACACTGTAGTATAAAAGACAGGGTTGAGAATAGTAACCAATGATCCTAAGAGTAGCATTAACCATTTCATAGAGGAGAGGAAATTGGGGGGGGGGTCTCTGGATCCTTGTGGGGACAGTTTGATGGATGTGGCTTAAAGCTGGTCCCAGCCAAGACTGGGAGAAAAGGCCACTTAGCTTTTGCAGGTAGCTGGACTTGTCTGTAGAGAAATTCTTAACAATCATACAACATTAAGTGGGAAGAGGACCATCAGTACACACAGGTTGGGAGTAGAGCCATTGGTGGTAGAGTAGACGCTATAGTTACAAAAGAATGAGGCCCAAGTGGGCTAGATACAGAGGACACAGTTGTTATTAGAGAACCTAAGAAAGGTGCTAAGCTACAAATAAGTTTTCTGATTGAGAGGCAAATAGAACCTGACAGAAGGGGCTTGATAATAATCAGGTGGGCTTTAAAGCATTGTAAATTATGAGGCTCAGACTCATCTATCTCTTCATATAGCCTACATCCTAAGGGAGGTGTGAACCTCCTTGGGAAGGCACCCTGTTGACTTCCATTACCCAGCTGGCCTAGGAGGAGAGCTAGCCAGGTAAAGGTAAGTGGCAACTCCAACAGGAAATATACAGTTCTGCCTGCACTGTTACTGACCCTATTTGGCCGTCGCCTCAGCAGCAGTGGTCACCTTGGAAGCTGGGCTGAGTGAAGGGCTTTTCAGCTTAGAGCCAATAAGACCTGGGGCTCTGACCTGGGCATCCTTCAACTCCAGGGCAGGTCCATTTCCAGTGATCCAACTCTTGGCTGGCAGAGCTGCCAGGGCTCTTCTTAGCTGACTTCTGCTGAAGCCCAGGCTTGCCACATTGAAAGCCACTGCAGTGAACTGGCCTGTTGGGTCTCCTTGAGGGCAGATCACTGTGCAGAGCTACATTTAATAGGCCTGCCACCTATCTCTACTTTTCTGATGCCTAGCTTTCTTTTTCTCCTGATTTTTATTAAAGCAGACCAGAGGATGCATGTCAAGGGAGTGCTGAAGTCCCATCTCTAATCCTCGGTGGCCTAAACTACAAGTCTGTAGTCACAGGCATGTTCTGTAGTAGTTTATGTTGAGACAGACAATGCCCACGAGGAAAACTACATTTTCACTTTAAAACTTTCTTTCCCTTTGTTTTGAAAGGGAGATCTTTTCTGTTTACTGTTTACCTCGCTGATGGTGAAGTAAATTTAGCTAAGAAATTATAATTTAAGCCCTTATTTTGGCTATGCTATTACAGAAAAAATTTAGCCATCTCTTTTTTATAGTATCTAAAATTAAATTTTGAATCTTGGAGAATCCTTCATAATAGAATTAGTTTTCTACCTCGAAGAGAATAGAGAAAGAACAAGTTGGGCTCAGAATAGAGAAATGAGGGAGCAAGTCCCAGATCACTTACTGATAATAGCAATATCACATGAAAACTTAGAAAGCAGTTTTACTATTAGATAACAACTGAAGAAAACATTTACCAGAAGGTCCAATGCCTTCCATAAATATTAAAAATACATATTTGGAAACATCTCTTAAATATCTAACATGATATAGCTTGTTTAACCAGCAAATTTAAGCACAAACATATAAAATGTTTTTAGTTTCTTTTTACCAACAAGTTTTAAACATATGATACAGAGATTTAGGTCACATGAATTAAAATATATCTTTGAATAATTTTAGCTGTTTAAATTTATGGACAATCTTTTATCTATGAGCCAATTAAAAATAAAACTCAATAAAATTTTCCATGTAGACATACAATATGTATACACATATAACATAACATAATAGACCAATAGAGCAGTTTTAATAGCTTTTTTTAAGAGAATCTAACTCCTGTTTGTAAATTACCAATTGATTTGAATTACCTTTTGTTTTAGTAACCTCAGCTAACCATACTTTTTTGCAGTTGGTACCTTTAATATATGATTGGCTTCATCTGTTTAGAGTCATCCCAAAGTACTGAATACAATACTTGTGGCTGGAAAAATTCCATCAGAACCTATAGGACAGCTAAACAGAACCAACAATGCTTTAGTTTTATGAGCAGCAATTTTGATATAAAACTGTGGATGACAAAACTTTAAGTTGCCACATTCAAAATTATAAACTCATTAACCAACAAGAGGCATTTGCTTACTGCACACAGTATTTTTGAAAGCACCTGTAGGATTTTACAAAGCATTTTCCATCTTTAGGCCTCTGGGGCTTTCTCATTAAGATAACCATCATATCTAGTAATACAAGATTATTAGACTTTTAAATTTTCAGACATTTTTATCAACAGCATTTTACATTATAGAAACTTAATTTAGTACCACTTCACATCTTGACAGTACTTCTAATATAATCCAAATAGTCTGATTAGTTAGTGTCTCTACAAGATGAGAGACATAAGTCTTTCGATTTTTTCAGTTGGGCCCGAACTGGAAAAACCAAAGTCCAAAATTTACTGGAAATTTGAGTCCAAATTCTTTGAAACTTTGATTTTTTTGAATGTCTGTCAAGAATGTCAAGAAGGCTCAAATTCAAAATATCTGGTTGAAATAAGATTCCTTAAAATCATGACATAATATAGAACAAATTTGATCACTGTTACAAAGTGATTATTTAAATATTTGAAAATAAGCTCATATTTAAATAACCCATAGCTCTTAATAAAAATTTAGCTGTTTTTAAACAATTAGAATTTAGCATACATCAAGAGTGAAGGACCCAAAGTTGGCGGGGTCCTTGGTAGCACCCTGGGGACCCAGAAATTCAGACTCCTGACACCGGCAATGCAAACAGCAAGAGGCGGTTTATTTACATTTTGCGCAAAACGGACCCCTCCCTCCTGAGAGAGTGAGGTACTGGACGAGGGTTACAGGCATTATTTAAAGGCAAAACCCACAAAATTATCTTAAGCAAGTGAATACAAAGGGGAAGGGGATTTTTGTTTACAGTAATTTCACTTATCTTAGTATACAGCAGTTCTACTTATCTCAGTACACATCAGTTTTACTTATCTTAACCATTGCACAAGGTGGGTTTCCAAACTGCTATTCCCTGTTATCTGCTAAGTTGCAGTTTCCCAGAAATTGACCTTTCTTGAAACTTTCTAACTGACCTTTCTTGAAACTTCCTAGTTTTTTTTTTTTTTTAAGCAGGTTAGTCTGGTAAATTTTCACAATTTTCCACAAGTCCTTCAAGAGAATATAACAGATTACTTTAACTTATTGCTTTAACAGAGAATCAGATTTTAATTCTATGTCAAAGAGAAATAGATTAGTATACTTGTGATGTTTTCCATCTGCCAATGTCCTTGATTTACATTTTGAGATAAACTGTTAAAAATTAAAATTGCATTCATATAAGACAAGTACTAATTACCCATTACTGTTTCATTGAGTACTGATTACCCAGAAACCTGTTAAAATAAATTGCATAATAAGTTCAGCATTTTACAAAGCAATATTTTTAAAGGTAGTGATCTTTTTAGATTCAAAGAAAAATTAGTTACAGTGGGCCAGGTCCAGGCAGGAAATCTGAATCTCCAGCCTGGCTTGCTCTCGATAAAACAAAGAGCCATCAGAAGGGTGGGATACCTAATTTGTTTCTCAATAAGCAGGGAGCCCAAAAGGATGGGACTACTATTCCCTTGCTATTCTTATGGTAAGACTGGGACAAGAGAGGGACAAAAGACCAGTTGGAGACCATGGAGACCACCAGAGACTTTGGCCAGGACTGGTTTTAAGATAAAGTCAGAATTTCTAGGTGGGACGGGGAGCTAGGGAGGAAGTACACGTGGACTGAGAATGGCTTTGAGGAATAGATAGGCAAGAGGGTTGAGATAAAATGGAAGAGATTGCAGTGGAGGTGGGAGTAGAGGTTGACCCTGCCCCCTGGAATTCGATGGGAGGGGGAGGTGAGGACAAAGCCAGGGCCAGAGCTGCTGCATGGGAGATAATGGCGCTGGAGCTTCGGCCGCGGAGGCGTTGGGAGGCGGCTGAGCCGGTGACTGTAGATTGGAGCATTAAGGGGGAGGTTCATCTGCAGGATCAAAGGAGTTGTGGTAGTGGCGGGAACAGGATCGGGGCAAAAGAAAGGATTTTTTGCTCAAGCTTCTGCCCCCTAGTGCAAATCTTGGAGACCAGAAGGACTTGAGCGGGACAGCAAGAAGTACACAGGGAAGGTTTAGTTCGAAGATAGGCTTAAACGTATGGAATCTCCTTCCATTTTCCCGAATGCTCACGGAAGTGATAAAGATGTTATCAGGGTCAAACTACTCCGACTTCCGATCCCTCAGGGCCAAATGCGCCACCATGGAGGGGCTGCTTTTTGAGGGCTGGGGCCAATTTGAGAGGGACCATATTACTTAAAAGGCAACCAAGAGGAGAATCAGATGGAACGCGGGAGGAAGAATGTCCCATGGCGACTCGGTAGGTCAGATCGGTGGACAGAAAGCGTCCTTGAAGTCCTGGCCATCTGACTAGGAGAGGAATGGGAGCAGAAGGTGGGGTCGTCACCCAAGTGCCGGCTGAAGCCCAGGGCCTTGCCTGTAAAGAGGGGAACAGAGATGGAGTCGTCACTCACACCCACTGTTGCCTGGACAGTGTCCGTAGAGGCTAAAGGCCTTAAGTAGAAGTAGGAGTGGTGGCTAGAGTCCAGTGCTACGACCTTTACGAGAGTAGTCAGGCGAGTATCTGACAGTAGACCACCACTCAAATAGCAGTCGCCGTGAGGAATTTTCGTTCCGCGTCTTACCTCAAAATTTGGAAGGCTTATGTGTGGATGGAGATCGCAGAGCGTTTGGTGGCTTGGAAAGAGTTCCGGAGGTGTGCTTCGTGACCGGCAAAAATCCAGGACCCCAGAGCACTGGAGGATGCTGGATTACCAATATAAGGCTATCCAAGTCATGGCACCAATGTTTTATCTTAATGTTAGCCGTCGCAAAGCACACCGGACACCGGAGTAAGGGAAAGGGTATTGGAGAATACCCTACAGACCGGAGTGAAGGGGTGGTGAAGGAAAAATAGAAGGAGACTGTAAGAGAGAGAGACAGAGAGGAGAGAGGAGGGAGGAGAGAGACGAGAGGAAGAGAAGCCAACAGAGCAGGGAACAGAGCCAAGAGCTAATCAAATAATTTTTATTACTAGACCAATTCCCCAGAGATTAGAGTTGGCTAGAGGATAAAGGTTTATTTCAAGGACTAAATCTTGGGGAAAGAGATCTCAAGATCCAAAATGTGCTCTTCCTGCCCATAAGCTAGTAAAAAAAAATGGAAAAGGAGTAGCTACAGTGAGATTAGAAAATTTGAGTCTAGTTAATTGATAATTTGGCAAATTTTTCAGGCTTTGTGTTCTGATGATTAACTGGGCAGCCCAAGGTGTCAGTCAAGCATTTGTTTGTAATTTGAATTTTGTCAGGTGCATCAGCTGAAGAGTTTCCTTGTTAGCTGGGTTGATCCTGGATTCCTTTTGTAGGGAACAAAACTTTGGCAAAGGCAAGTGAAATCCACCTTAGCTAAGTGTTGCCAGATCTGACGAGCAAATACATTTGGTGCACACCAAGGTTTGGCTATATATCCAAAGCCAGGAGCAAGATGCTTCTTCTGGGTCTCCCTTGTGGGTGCGGGGACCCAAGGCCTTGGACAATCTTCTGCTGCTTTCCCAGGCCATAGCAGAGAGCTGGATCAGGAGAGCAGCTGGGTCTTGAACTGGCACCCATATGGGATTCTGGCACTGAAGGCAGCAGCTTTACTTGGTACACCACAGTGCCAACTCCAAGTCTGACATTCTAAATGAACTTTCAGTATGTTCCCAAAATTCTGAATTCAAATGTTCACAAAAGCAGCAGAAGAGAAAATGTCTGCATTAAGCTAAAAATCTGAAAAGGATAAGGAACATGACTTTATTGTGGTTACACGGGTTCCCTTGTGAACTTCATGTTAAGCAGAATGCTACCCAGAACTCATTCTCTAATACATTTGTAGAAACTTGCTGCTTTTTATTTATTTTAAAAATATTTATTATTTGAAAGACAGAGGTAGGGATAAAAGGGAGAAAGAACTTTAATCTGCTAGCTTACTCTCCAAATGACTGCAAAAATTGGAGCTGGGCCATGCTAAAGCAAGAAACCTGGAACTCCACCTGGATCTCCTAGATGCATGGCAAGAATTCAAATATGTGGGCCATGTTCTTCTAATTTCCTGGGTGCATTAGCAAGGAGCTGGATTGGAAGTGAAGCACATGGGATCAGAAGCTATCACAAAGTGAGGTTTAAGCCACTGGCCCCATTTGTTGCCTTTTACTTACGCTTTGCCAACTTATTTAGAAATGCTATTCTATTATTTAAGTGTTAGCTTGTTATTATCTTTATGGAGCATGAAATTATTCAATGGTATGATGTGAAAAAGAATTTTTTTTTTCTTATCGATCACACAAAAGTTGTGTCTGGTTTTATTTTTCCTTTGTCAATCTCTGTCTTTTGGTGCATTTAGATAATTCACATTTAAACTTATACGGTTGAATTCATTAAAATAAACTATTTTAGCTGTCATTTTTCTTTAATGTCTTATTTATTTTTATTTCTTTGAAAGGCAGAGACAGAAAGACCTTCCCATCTGCGGGCTCACTGCCCAGGGGCCTGCAGCAGCTGTGGCTAGGCAAGGCTAGAGCCAGCACCCAAAAGCTGTATTTGCATCTACACAGATAGGCAGGGGAGTCAGTACTTGGATCATCATCTCTCAGGATGAACATTAGCAGGAAGATGGATCAGGTGGAATAACCAGGCTCTAACAAAGTACTCCAATATGCAATGCCGTTATCACAAGTGGCATTTCTTACCCTCAAAACTCCCTGCAATGTGCACAGAAAGCAACTCTATTTTTTTGTTTTTTGACAGGCAGAGTGGACAGTGAGAGAGAGACAGAGAGAAAGGTCTTCCTTTTGCTGTTGGTTCACCCTCCAATGGCCACCGCGGGAGGCGCGCTGCAGCCGGCGCACCACGCTGATCCGATGGCAGGAGCCAGGGGCTTATCCTGGTCTCCCATGGGGTGCAGGACCCAAGCACTTTCGCCATCCTCCACTGTACTCCCTGGCCACAGCAGAGAGCTGGCCTGGAAGAGGGGCAACCGGGACAGAATACGGTGCCCCGACCGGGACTAGAACCCGGTGTGCCGGCACCGCAAGGCGGAGGATTAGCCTAGTGAGCCACGGCACTGGCTGCAACTCTATTTTAATGGAGCACATTTGTGGTGGCTTTGTGTTGCCAAGTTTGGAAATAGGGAGAAGATAGCAGAGAGGGGCCAAATTTATTATTTTATTTTTTCAGGCAGAGACACAAACTGACACAATGCTTTCATGTGCTGGTTCCTTAAATGCTAACTCAAAACTAGGAGCTGCTGGGGCAGGAACTGTACTACGTCAGTTTAAGCTGCTGCTTGGGATGCTCACATCAAATACCAGAGTGTGTCCTGCCTACTGTGATTTTTTTTAAAAAAAACTTTATTGGTTTACAGTTAATGTGAAACCTAGTTTGTCATGTTTGATATCTAGAACTATGATGAAGTACATTGACATGTCAAATGATTTGTAAATGTCACACATCCTGATTTATTTATTTATTTTTGAGTAGTGTTATTTAATTTACCACAGTTAATTTACAAGTCATGTTTAGTTTAGTTTTTTTTTTTTGTGGCAAGACAGCAGTGTCATTTTTTTTAAAGATTTATTTATGGCTGGTGCCACTGCTCAATAGGGTAATCCTCCACCTGTGGCGCTGGCACACTGGGTTCTAGTCCTGGTCAGGGACTAGAATGCATATACATATTCATTTGACTTATAGCAAATAAATAAAAATTATACAGGTATAAAATACATCCATTTTATTTGTAATTCTTACTAAGCATTTTTGGGTGACTAGGCAGTTCATATGCTGGTGGTACCTGTGATCACAAATGAGGTTTTAGTTGTCTAGTGCTTTAATTGAGGCTGCTGCCTTCAAGATTGCTTAACTCACACCAATATGTTTTTTAAAGATTTATTTATTTGTTCATTTGAAAGGCAGAGTTATAGAGAGACAGGGAGAGACAGATCTTCTCTCTGCTCATTTACTCCTCAAATGGTTTCAGTGTGGCCGGCACTATGGCTCACCAGGCTAATTTTTTGCCTGCAACACCAGTACCCTGGGTTCTAGTCCTGGTTGGGGCTCATAGATTCTGTCCCAGTTGCTCCTCTTCCAGTCCAGCTCTCTGCTGTGACCAGGGAGGGCAGTGGAGGATGGCCCAAGTGCTTGGGCCCTGCACCCACATAGGAGACCAGGAGGAAGCAACTGGTTCCTGGCTTCAGTTCGGCACAGTGCAGTGGCCGCAGTGGCCATTTGGGGGTTGAACCAATGGAAGGAAGACCTTTCTCTCTGTCTCTCTCTCTCACTGTCTAACTCTGCCTGTCAAAAAAAAAAATGGCTTCAGTGGCTAGGACTGGACCAGGCCAAAGTCGGAAGCCAGGAACTCCATCCAGGTTTCCCAAGTGGGTATAAAGGGTCTAAGTTCTTTGACTGCCTTAAGATATTTTCCCAGGTGTATTAATAGGGAGCTGGATCAGAATTGGAGAAACAAGAGTTTTAACCAATGGTGGTAGCAACCCATGGTTCCATATCACATATCAATACTGTTTTGCTAATTTATTCATTTGAAAGGCAGAGAAAAAGACTCTCCTTCTGCTGGATAACTCTACAAAAGCCCACAACAGTGAGGGAGGTAGGAATGCCATGTGGGTATCCCATGCAGATGGCAGGAAACCAAGTTTTTGAGCCTTGAGCTGTTGACTCAAAAGAACACTCATGGGAGCAGTGTTGTGGTGTGGTGGGTAAAGTCACCACCTGCAGTGCTGGAATCCCATATGGGCATCAGTTCAAGTCCTGGCTGCCCTCTTCTAATCCAGCTCTCTGCTATGGCCTGAGAAAGTAGATCAGCCACATCCTATTGCCCCTGTGCCTATATGGGAGACCTGGAAGAAGCTCCTGTCTTTTGGCTTTGGATTGGTGCAGCTCCAGCCATTGCAGCCAATTGGGGAGTGAACCAGTGGATGGAAGACCTCCCTCTCTTTCTCTCTGCCTCTCCTTTCTCTGTGTTACTCTGTGTATTAGATAAATAAATAGATCTTTAAAAAAAACTTGCAGGAAGTTGGGTTGGAGCTGCGGAATAGCCAGGACACACACCAAGCACTCTGGTATGTGATGTGGTATGTCCAGAGAAGTAGCTTAACCTACTGCATCATAATGTCTACCCTTCCAATGTCTGGTTTGTGCAACCTATGACCTAGGCCCTATGTGTCCAAAAGGCAAGTCTCAGGATTCTCCACATGATTGCTATGCCAGAAGGCAAACTTCCAAAGGCTAAATACTTTTTGAACTATGTTGGTATGATATTTACTGTTGTCTCATGGGCTAGAACAAGTGAACTGGAAAATGTCAGGGGGGTCCCTGTGGTGAAGGATTATATTAAGGTTTATATACAGGGAGGAGTGTCACATGGAACAGTTACAGAAAGCTGTACTATTATATTATGTTAATTTTTCCTAAAGATATAATTGTGGCCAAAAACTGATTTTCAAGCTGCATACTTTTATGGAATTTTAGATACATAAAATAATGTAAGGAAAACAGGATTGCCTGAGTAATTTTCTGTGTAATATGGATACTAGTGAAAGCATAATGTGTACTGCTACTTGTATGAACAATCATGATGAACATTATAAATTATTTCTATGCATTGACATTGTTTTTTATGATTTATTTATTTGAAAGGCTGAGTTACAGAGAGGCAGAGGCACAAAGAGAGAGGTCTTCCATCTGCTGATCACTTCCCAAATGGCCTCATTGGCTGGGGCTGGGCCAATCTGAAGCCAAGAGTCTGGAGAATCTTCCAGGTCTCCCACATACCTGCAAGGGGCCCAAGGACTTGGGTCTTCATCCCCTGCTTTCCCAGTCCATAGCAGAGAGCTAGATCAGAAGTGGAGCAGGTGTACTGGAATTGGTGCTTTACCCACTACTCCACAGTGATGGCCCTGGGGTTGATTTTTTTTTTACAAAATTGGTAACAAATTAATATTTTAATTAGCCTAACAATAGTCTATGTTTAACCTGAGTGATTGGTAGAATTGTGTGTGCTCTTTCAGGGTCTTTTCTGCTCTTTCCATGTCTAAAGTCTATATTCCCCCATAGGGAGGGTACTTTATTTTTGTTGCCCAGCTAATATGCCCATTTTTCTACATGCATTTCCTTCATGATCTTGCTAGTGCAGTAGAATCTAGGAAAAATTTAGACTGTTTCACCCCTCCCTCCAAGTAATTTCTCTTGCAGATAAGATTCTAGAGACATCTACATGTGGCCAAGTCCAATGAAAATAAATATATTGCCAGTAAGTTGTTTATTTGTTCCTTAGCTTCTTTCACATTGTATTTTAAGAGCTTTCTGAGATTTTGTTAAATAAATTGGAAAAGCATAAAGAAATATAAGTCAGAATCAGGATTTATATAATATAAAGTAAGTATGGCTGCAAGATCTAAAGCCATCTGAGCTGAATGTACATTGGTCTCAATTTTTTTATTGCCATAGCTACAAGACTTTTTACATGGCTTGAGTTGAAACTCAGAGAAGAATTTGCTACCTCAGAAACAATTAATTAAAATGGTTATATTTTGATTTGTTAATGTAGGGTGTCCTCAAAAGCTTTTTAGAGGCTGAACTTGTTTCATGGATCAGATCAGAAATTGTGTAGAGGATAGAATCTATTGCACATCCTTAAATAACTCTCCATAGTTAGGAGACTACGTAGGAATATTTCATACTTGCAAAGTTATGTTTTCAGGCAAATTATACCATTTTTTTTGACAGGCAGAGTTAGACAGTGAGAGAGAGAGACAGAGAGAAAGGCCTTCCTTTTTCCGTTGGTTTACTCCCTAATGGTTGCTGCAGCTGGCACATCATGCCCAACCGAAGCCAGGAGCCAGGTGCTTCCTCTTGGTCTCCCATGTGGGTGCAAGGCCCAAGCACTTGGGCCATCCTCTACTGCCCTCCCTGGCCACAGCAGAGAGCTGGACTGGGAGAGGAGCAACTGGGACAGAACCCAGTGCCCCAACTGAGATTGGAACCCAGTGTGCTGGTGCCACAGGTGGATTAGTCTAGTGAGCCATGGCGCCAGCCAAATTATTCCATTTTTCAAAACATTTATCAATGGCATAAACTATAATCAGAGCCAAAGACAATTCTCTAGTCTTTGCTTTACTTGAATATTTTGCCATCTTAAAATATGTATATACTTGAAAGAAAAGAAGAAGTAGATGGAAATATATTGAGACCTTTTTGAAAAAAGATTTTATTTATTTATTTGAGGGGCAGAGTTACAGGGATAGGAGAGACAGAAAAGTCTTTTTTAAAATTTTTTTGACAGGCAGAGTGGACAGTGAGAGGGAGAGAGAGAGGAAGGTCTTCCTTTTTCCATTGGTTCACCCCCTAATGGCCACTGTAGCCATGAAGGTGTAGGGCCCAAGCACTTGGGCCATTCCCCACTGCACTCCCAGGGCACAGCAGAGAGCTGGGCAGGAAGAGGAGCAACCGGGACAGAATCCGGCACCCTGATCAGGACTAGAACCCGGGGTGCTAGCACCACAGGTGGAGGATTAGCCTATTGAGCTGCGGCACCAGCCCCAGAAAAGTCTTCCATCCACTGGTTCACTCTCCAAATGGCCCAAACTGCTGGAGATGGGCTGATCCAAAGCTAGGAGCTAGGAGCTTCCTCTGGGTCTCCCAGGCCATAAACAGAGAGCTGGATCAGAAGAAGAGCAACTGGGGCTAGTGCTGTGGCTTAGTAGGTTAAGCCTCTGCCTGCAATGCTGGCATCCCATATGGGCATCAATTTGAGTCCCAGCTGCTCCCCTAATGATCCAGCTCTTTGCTATCACCTGGGAGAGCAGTAGAGGTTGGCCAAAGTCTTCAGGCCACTGCGTCCACATGGGAGATCTGGAAGAAGCTTCTGGCTCCTGGCTTTGTATTGGCCTAGCTCCAGTTGTTTGTGACCATTTTGGGAGTGAATCAGTGGATAGAAGACCTTTCTTTCTGTCTCTCCATCTCTGTAACTCTACTTTCAAATAAACAAACAAATAAATAATCTTAAAAAGAAGAAGAATAGCTTCCAGGAACACATACTTTTGCCCATATGGGATGCTGGCACCATGGGTGTAGTCTTAGCATGCTATGCCACAGAAAGAGAGAGAGAGATAGAGATAGAGAGACCTTTAATCCACTGATTCACACTTCAAATGCCCACAGCAGCCAGGGCTGGAACAAAGTCATAGCTGAGAGCCAAGAATGTAGTCCTGGCCTCTCATTTGAGATGCAGAAGCCTACTTGCTTGAGTTGTCAACACTGACTTCTGCTGTGTAGATTTGCAAAAATCTAGAATTAGGAGCCAGTGCAGGAAAGACAACCAGAAATGTTATTGTAGGTCAAGGGCACTAGCCTAAATGACTGCCTCACTTCTAGAATCTTTTGCTTTGCCATAGTTGAAACTACTAGACAGCCTTCTGGAAGCCATCCTGTTTGTATCATGACATCACGGATGGTTTCTTCTCTTTTTACTGGTATCTTGTTGATTCCACTCTGCAATTCACCTTGACAGGTTTGACCCTATCTGGTCTGACATGTCTGTTTCCTTCCAACTTGTATTTCTTGCACAGCATGTATACCACTATATCTATGCCCTGTTGAGTGTTTCTTTGTAGCTGTCCAAATGGCACCTCATGCCACACAATTCTAAATTGAAAACCTGGGGCTGACATTGTGACATTGTGGTACAGTGGATTAAACAGCTGCCTAGGATGACAGCATCCCTTATGGGTTCTGGTTTGTTTCCTGGTTGCTCCACTTCCAATCCAGCTCCCTGCTTAGGGCACCTGTGAAAGCAACAGAAGATGGTCCAAGTGCTTCGACACCTGCCACCCATGTTTGAGAGCCAGATGAAGCTTCTGGCTCCTGGTTTCAGTCTGGCCCAGCTCCAGCTGTTACAGCTATTTGGGGAGTGGAGCAACAGCTGGAATATCTTTCTCTGTCTTCTCCTCTCTCCCAAAACTGTCTTTCAAAACAAACCAGTTAATCATTAAAAATAAATAAGATGAAAAACACATAATTTATTTTCTTTTTAAATATTACTACCAAGTAGCCTTGACCCAAATCATCAAAATGAAAATTTTCCTGGAATGCTCTTCTATCTTTTTTTCCCCAGAAACCTTTTAGTTAAGGAATACAAACTTCATGCATTTCATAATTGAAACTTTAAGAACATAGTGATTCTTCCAACCATACCCACCCTCCCACCCACACTCCTACACCCTTTCTTTCTCCTATTTGCATTCTTCTTTTTCACTAAGATCTATTTGCAAATAACTTTTTACACATATGATTAACTATACTAATTAAAGATTTCAACAAATAATATGAAAAAAAAACTCTTCCTCAATAGTTGAGACAAGGGCTATTCAGTCATTGCTTCTCAAAGTGTAAATTTCATTTTTATAGATTACCTTAGGTGCTCTATTAGTTACCACAGATCAGGGAGAACATATGGTATTTGTCCTTTTTGGACTGGCTTATTTCACTAAGTATGATGTTTTCCAGTTTTATCCATTTTGTGGCAAATTAAATGATTTTCTTAACCTCTGTCAGTATTCCATGGAGTACATATCCCATAAGTTCCTTTTAAAAAATGATTTATTTATTATTTATTTGAAAGTCAGAGTTACATAGGAGAGGCAGAGAGAGAGAGAGAGAGAGAGAGAGAGAGAGAGAGAGAGAGAATGAGAGAGAGAGTCTTCCATCTGATGGTTCACTCCCCAATTGGCTGCAACAGCCAGAGCTGCACTGATCTGAAGCCAGGGACCAGGAGCTTCTTCCAGGTCCCTGATGTGGGTGCAGGGGCCCAAGGACTTGGGCCATCTTCTACTACTTTCCCAAGCCATAGCAAAGAGCTGGACTGGAAGTGGAGCATCCAAGACTTGCCAAACCAGTGCCCACATGGGATGTTAGCACTGCAGGCAGCCGCTTTACCCACTATGCCACAGCACCAGCCCTGATAATCTTTTTCATCTGTATTTCTCAGCGTGGCAATGGTTTTGGTAGAACTAAACCTTCAGACCTATCTTTTTTGCTTTCTTTGGACATTCATAACCTTCCCAACTTTCCGTTTTTTCTCATGGTAATCCAAATGATACTCATATTTTATGGTGTAATTCAATAGTCATAATGTCCCATGTTGCACTCAAATCCAGAATCTTGAATAATGCCAGGCACCCGTGTTATCCCCTGAGGTAGCTACCCTTGGTCCATAGACCTGTTCACAGAGAAATAAGTTATGTGCTTTCTGTGTACCCCATGTAGAGGCTTAGAGCATGGAGGGGAATCATAGCAATCTGCCCATTTTGGGGGCAGAAGTAGGGAGAGACCTCTAAGTTCACATGAGACACTCTATATGGAGGCCTTGATTATGCACCCTTGCTGCACATGTCTCTGCCCTCTGCAATCCACACTGTACCCATTGGCAAGGACTATCAGGGTTAGATTGCTTAGGTGTTGTGTTTCCTCTGTATCACCCTTGGCCTCTCTACAGCTTAAACCCTGCATACTTTTTTTGACAGTAACATTGCTTCTGACAAAATAAAAAAATAGACCTAGATATATGTTTTCATAATTTTAGATGGGGTCAACTTTTTGAGACATGGTGTTTTAATCTTGCCTTTTATGATTTTTGAAAACCATGTTTTATGTATATTTCATTCTCCTTTCCTTTGTCCAATTTTGAGCATTTGGAAGCATTTACTTGGGATCTATTTAACCCGTTCACATATTTAACAGTGTTGTCATTACCATAACCTTCAGTTATCAGTTACTTGAGAGATGACAGATTCCTCTTGATTCCCAAAGGATTGCTAGTACTTTTTATAAGAACTGGAGGAGGCAACCTTAAACAATAATATATAAAATGAGAATACTCTCTGACTCCTGTTACTTGTCCAGGAGTGGTCATGTTTCATCTTTTTTCAATAATTTATTTATTAATTTGAAAGGAAGAGTTACAGAAAGAGGAGAGAGATTCTATCTGCTGATTCATTACACAAATGGCTGCAATGACTGCTGCTATGACAGTCTGAAGCCAGGATTCTGGAAGCATCTTCCACATCTCCTATATGCATGCAGGGGACCATGCCCTTGGCTTATCTTCTACTTTCTGAGATACTTTAGCAGGGATCTGGATTGGAAGTGGTGCAGAGAGGCTTTGAACTGGCACCTATATGGGATTCCAGTGTTGCTGGCAGTGGGTTAACCTTCTATACCACAGTGTTGGCTCCAATATTATTTTATTTTATTGTACCACCCAAATAGGAGTTTTCAAGGGGATTCTTTGAGTCTTGCAGGTATAAATTTTGTGCAAATAATAATTTTTTTCAAGATTTAAAGGCTAAGCTATAGCCTGAATCCAATATGGATACCAGTTTGAGTCTGGCTGCTCCACTTCTGATCCAGCTCTCCTAATGCTCCTGGGAAGTCAATGGAAGATTGTCCAACTCTCTGGGCCCATGTAGCCATGTGGGAGACCCAGTAGAGCCTCCTGACTCCTGGCTTCAGTTGGTTCCAGCCCTGGCTTTCGCAACTGTTTTGGGAGTGAGCTAGCAGATGGAAGATCTCTCTCTGTGTCTCACCTCCTCTCTCTCACCCTGACTTTCAATTAAATAAAAAATATTTTTTGCCAAAGAAATATTTTAAAATGTATTTTCTCAATGCCTTTGTTGATGATCATGAATTTTTTTTCAGTAGACCTCTGAATATCATGAAATATGACAGGGGTACTTCATAAATGTTTGGGAAATAGAATTGAGATGTAAGTTATTTTTGGTGCTATAAATCTTGAAACCATATATATTCAATAAATTTTTTTAAAATTATTTATTTGAAAGACAAGAGTTACAGAAAGGCAGAGGCAGAGGGAAGATAAGTCTTCCATCCACTGGTTCACTCCCCAAATGACCACAAGGGCAAGACCTGGATCAATCTGAACTCAGGGGCTAGGAAATTTTCCAGCTGTCCCATGTGGGTGCAGGGCCCCAAAAACTTGACCATCTTCCACTGCTTTCCCCGTCCATAACAGAGAGCCTATTGGAAGTGGAGCAGTCAGGACTTGAACCAGCACCCATAGGGGATGCTGGCACTGCAGGCAGCAGCTTTACCCACTATGCCACATAGCTGACCCCAGATTTTTTAATATTGAGATTTTCATTATCCCTGGAATAAACATTAAAATTCCTTCTCTCCTGTCCTTTTTTTATTATGTCCTTCCCTACCAGTAGGTGTCAGAGTTTCCTCAGATCCTGTTCACATTCCTTTTCACATTATATTACCCTGTTCTTTATGATATTTCATTCACTCTGATCACTGAAATTCTGCTACTTTGATCTCTATACTGAGCTCTACCTCATATTTCTAGTTGCCCATTGTTGATCCTGACATAATTAACAGCAGAAATTTCAAACACAATGTGTCCAATTTCAGTCTCACATCTTTTCATCATATTCTTGTTGATTTTTTTTTCCCAATTTCAACATCCTATACCAGTGCCCACGCAATCTTTCATACATACATCATGGAATTGAACTCCACTTTTGATCCTTTGCCCAACCAATTATAACTGAATTGTGTTCTTGTTTCCTGTCTTTTCTGTTTAGTATTCTTACTTCTCTGTCTAATGGTTACTGGTCATGTCTCTTTTTGATTTCTCCTCTAGTTCTTCCTCTCTATGACTCCATTCTCTTTCCAGAGTTTGGCTCTTAAAATGCAAATCTTCTGGGGGTCAGTGATGTGACATAGGCTAAGCCTCTGAATGTGGTGCCAGCATCCCATAAGGGTTCCCATTTGTGTCCTGGCTGCTCATCTTCTGATCCAGCTCTCTGTTTGTGTCCTGGAAAAATAGTAGAAAATGGCCCAAGTGCTTGGAACATGCACCTACATGGGAAAGCTTGAAGGAGCTCTTGGCTCCTGGCTTCTGAGTGACTCAACTCTGGCCATTGAGGCCATTTGGGGAGTGAACCAGCAGATGGAAGACCTCTCTCTCTCTCTTTCTCTCTCTCTCTCACTGTCTCTCTCTCTCACTGTCTCTCTCTCTCTCTTTCTCTCTCTGCCTACAACAAAGCCATCCAGTCCTGGACTTTTCTTTTTTTGGGAGGGCCTTTATTACTGATTCAATTTTTGTCTTGGTTATGGATCTGTTTCAGTTTTCTATGTCTTCATGGCTCAATTTAGGTAGGTTTGTTGTGTCCAGGAATCTATCCATTTTCTAGGTTTCCCAGTTTGTTGGCATACAGTTCTTCATAGTAATTTCTGATGATTCTTTATATTTTTGGGTGTCTGTTGTTACAATTCCTTTTTCATCTCTAATTTTAGTGATTTAGGTCTTCTCTCTCTCTTTTTTTTTTTGGTTAGTTGGTCCAATGGTGTATCAATTTTATTTATTTTTTCAAAAATCCAGCATTTGCTTCTGATTACTTCTCTGTATCTTATGATCAGTTTTTGGAATTCCATTTCTTGATTTTCTTCCATCTCATCATCTTCACAATCTAGTACTGAAATGCTGTTCTTTTGGAGGTGTCATGTTGTCTTTCTTATTGTTTCTTAAATTGGTTTGTTTGTTGTTTGGTATTTGCAAATTAAACTCTGCTGGGTTGAATATTATTTCCTTAAATATACCTAGAATCTCAGAATGTGATTTTATTCTGAAATAGAATATTTGCATATGTAAGTAGCTAAAGTAAGACCTTTCAAGATCAGAATGGGCCCTAAATTTAATGTGTTTTTTCTTAATATTTTTTATTTATTTGAGAGGCAGAGTTACAGAGAGGCAGAGGCAGAGAGAGCGAGAGAGAGAGAGAGAGAGAGAGAGGTCTTCTACCTGCTGGTTTGCTCCCCAGATGGCCACAATGGCCAGAACTATGCTGATCCAAAGCCAGGAGCCAGGAGCTTCTTCCAGGTCTCCCATGTGTGGGCAGGGGCCCAAGGACTTGAGTCATTTTCTACTGATTTTCCAGGCTACAGCAGAGAGCTGGATCAAAAGTGGAGCAGCCAGCACTTGAAGTGGTGCTCATAAGGAATACTGGCACTGCAGGTGGAAGCCCTACCTGCTATACCACAGTGCTGGCCCCCAATATGTATTGTTTTTATAAGCAGGTCATATAGGGACCAGCGCTGTGACACTGAAGTTTAATCTCCACCTGTGGCACCGGCATCCCATAAGGGCACCAGTTCTAGTCCCGGCTGCTCCTCTTCCTATCCTGCTCTTTGCTGATGGCCTGGGAAAGCAGTAGAAGATGGCCCAAGTCCTTGGGCCCCTGTACCCATGTGGGAGACTTGGAAGAAGCTCCTGACTCATGACTTTGGATCAGCCCAGCTCCAGCTGTTGCCACCATTTGGGGAGTCAACCAGCAGATGGAAGATCTTTCTCTCTGTCTCTGCTTCTCACTGTCTGTAACTCTACTTGTCAAAAAAATAAAATATTAAAAAAAGCCATATGAAGACACACAGAAAGGAGATGTCATGACAACAGGGGCAGAAGTTAGAGAGATACAGCTTCTAACCACTGAATGCCAATGATTGCAGGCAATTATCAAAAGCTAGGTAAAGGCAAGGAGGCATTCTTCTCCAGAGCCATTAGAAGGCCCTGCCGACACCCTGATATCAGACTTCCAGCCTCCAGAACAGAAAAAGAATATATATTTATTCCAAATTTTTATATGCCTATCCCATTTTAGTTGTTTTAAGTCACCTATTTTGTCATGATTTTATGGCAGCCTAGGAAACAATACACATTCATATGCTTCCATCTTTTACTCTGAAACATCAGATTCCGCATTTATTCACTAGCAAGGCATTACTTTTTTTTTTATAGGCAGAGTGGACAGTGAGAGAGAGAGACAGAGAGGAAGGTCTTCCTTTTACCATTGGTTCACCCTGCAATGGCCACTCCAGCTGGCTCACTGTGGCCGGTGCACTGCGCTGATCCGAAGCCAGGAACCAGGTGCTTCTCCTGGTCTCCCATGAGGGTACAGGGCCCAAGCACTTGGGCCATCCTCCACTGCACTCCCAGGCCAAAGCAGGGAGCTGGACTGGAAGAGGGGCAACCAGGACAGAATCGAACACCCTGACCGGGACTAGAACCTGGTGTGCCAGTGCTGCAGGTGGAGGATTAGCCTATTGAGCTGCTGCACTGGTTGGCATTAATCTTTCAGGCTGTCCTTCTCCAAGATAAATCTGCATTGCTTCAAACATTTTTGATGTAGCACAATTACTACAACCTGGTTGATTCTGTATCCTGCAACTCTATGGAATTCATTTTTGGATTTAATAGTTTTTTTAATTTTCCTTTTTAAATATATATTTTAGTCCAGCCACCACCTGCCATTCCGCTATATCACATGTGCACTGATTAGAAACCTGGCTCCTCTACTTCCTATCCAAATTCTTGCTAATGCACTGGAAAATTAGGGGAAGATGGTTCAGGTGCTTGGGCCTCTGCAACCTATGCTTCTGGCTCCCCAGCCATGCCACTGTAGACTTGTGGGCAGTGAACCAAGATCAAAGATCTCTCTATCTCCCTGTAACTCTGCCTTTCAAATAAATGAAAGAAATCTTGAAAAATATTTATTTGCTATGTTTGCTTGCTATAATATTTATTTACTTGAAAGGCAATTACAGAGAGAGAGAGAGAGAGAGAGAGAGAGAGAGAGAGTTTTTCCATCTGCTGGTTCACTTCTGCAATAACCAAGGCTGAGACAGGCCAAAGCCAGGAGCCAGGAGCTTCTTTCCAGGTCTCCCATGTGGTTTCCGGGGCCCAGACACTTGGACCTTGGACCCAGGTGTATTACCTGAGAACTGGAATGGAAGTTGAGCAGATGGAACCCACACTGGTATCCATATGAGATGCTGTCATTACAGGAGGCCACTTAACCTCCTCTGCCACAGTGCTGGTCCCTATTTGTTTTAAAAGCTGGAGACTCTGAGATAGGCAGAGATAGATGGGAAGAGAAAGTAAGAATGACAGTTTATTTCTTGAATGGCTACAACAGCCAGATCTTTGGCAGGCTGAAGCCAGCAGCCAGAAAATACATCATTGTCTCTTACATTGGGTAACAGGCACATAAGGCTTGGACCATCCTCTGCTGCTTTCCCAGGCATATTAACAAGAAACTGGATCAGAAGCAAAGTAGCTGGGATTAGAGCTGGTGCTCTGATATGGAATGCTGGCAACACAAACAATGGCTTGACATGCTGCACAATTCAGGACAATGAATAGCCTCTCATGGAATCATTAGGGTTTTCTAAATAACTAAGTTCCAGTTTTATTTCTTTTTGTCACTATTTGCTCCCACTAGATGTTTCAGTCCTATACACAATTGAGGTGATGAGAGTAGACATCCTTGTATTTTTTTGTTGTTATAGGAAATGTTTTTCTTTTCTTTTATTATTAAACTTTTATTTAATGAATATAAATTTCCAAAGTACAGCTTATGGGTTACAATGGCTTCCCCCTCCCAAAACTTCCCTCCCACCCACAACCCTCCCCTTTCCCGTTCCCTCTCACCTTCCAATCACATCATGATTCATTTTCAATTCTCTTTATATACAGAAGATCAGTTTAGTATATATTAGGTAATGATTTCAACAGTTTTCCCCCATATAGCAACACAAAGTGAAAAAAAAATACTGTTGGAGTACTGGTTAGAGCATTAAATAAGAGTGTACAGCACATTAAAGACAGAGATCCTACATAATATTTTTTTTAAAAATTAATTAATTTTCTATGCCATTTCCAATTTAACACCAGGTTTTTTTTTTAATTTCCAATTATCTTTATATACAGAAGATCGATTCGGTATATAATTAGTAAAGATCTCATCAGTTTGTACCCACGCAGAAACACAAAGTGTTTCTTTTCTTTTTTTAAGATTTATTTATTTCAAAGTTAGAGTTACACAGAGAGAGGAGAGGCAGAGAGATCTTCCATCTGCTGGTTCACTCCCCAGATGGCTGCAACAGCTGGAGCTGTGCCATCAGAGGCCAGGAGCCAGGAGCTTCCTCAGGGCCTCCCACTTGGGTGCAGGGGCCCAAGGACTTGGCCCATCTTCTACTGCTTTCCCAGGCCACAGCAGAGAGCTGGATTAGAAGAGAAGCAGCTGGACTAGAACCAGCACCCATATGGGATGCCAACACTTCAGACCAGGGCTTTAATCCACTGCACCAAAGCGCTGGCCCTGGGAATGTTTATATTTTCAAGGAGTCAGGAGAGACAGAGAGAAATCTTCCATGCTCTGGTTCATTCCTGATGGCTGCAATGGCCAGCCTTGGGCCAGCCCAAAGTCAGAGGCTTCTTTTGGGACTCACATGGGTTACAGGGGCCCAAGCATTTGGAGAATCTTCTGCTGACTTTTCCTGGTCATTAAAAGGGAGCTTCATCAGAAGTGGAGCATCTGGGACACAAACTAATGCCATATGAGAGGTTGGCATTAGATGGTGACTTTAGCCAGTATCCCACAATGTCTGCCTAAGAGGAAAAGTTTTCAAATTTTCACTGTTGACTGTGGTGTTAGCTGTGAGCTTGTCATTTATGGCCTTTATTTTATTGAGATACATTTCTTTTTAAAAAATATTTATTTAGTATTTGAAAGTCAGAGTTACAATGAGAGAGGAGAGGCAGAGATCTTCCATTCACTAGTTCAACTCCCCAAATGAATGCCCAACTGATGGCAGGGCTGGGCCAGGTCAAAGCCAGGAGCCAGGAGCTTCAACTAGTCTCCAACATAGGTGTAAGCAGTTGGGCCATCCACTGCTGCTTTCCCTGGCACAGTAGCAGAGACCTGGATCAAAAGTGGAGCAGCTGGGACTTGAATCAGTGACCATGTGGGATGCTGATGCTGTAGACAGTGGCCTAACCATCTGTACTGCAACACTGGCCCTGTCTCTCTCTCTCTCTCTTTTTTAGAGATTTATTTGATAGAGTTACACAGAGAGAAGAGAAGGAGAGAGAGAGAGAGAGAGAGGTCTTCCATCCAATGGTTCACTCCCCAGATGGCCGTAACAGTTGGACCTTTGCTGATCCAAAGCCAGGAGCCAGGAGCTTCTTCCAGGTCCCCACTTGGGTGCAGGGGCCCAAGGACTTGGGCCATCTTCCACTGTTTTCCCAGGCCATCAACAGAGAGGGGGATTCGAAGAGGAGCAGCTGGTTCTAGAACTGGCACCCATATGGCATGCTGGCACTTTAGGCCAGGGCGTTAATCTGCTGTACCACAGCATCAGCCCCTGGCCCTCTCTCTTGAAATTTTTATTTATTTATTTATTTATTTATTTATTTTACAGGCAGAGTGGATAGTGAGAGAGAGAGAGACAGAGAGAAAGGTCTTCCCTTTTGCTGTTGGTTCACCCTCCAATGGCCGCTGTGGCCAGCTCATTGCGCTGATCCAAAGCCAGGAGCCAGGTGCTTCTCCTGGTCTCCCATGCGGGTGCAGGGCCCAAGGACTTGGGCCATCCTCCACTGCCTTCCGGGCCATAGCAGAGAGCTGGCCTGGAAGAGGGGCAACCGGGACAGAATCCGGCGCCCCAACCGAGACTAGAACCTGGTGTGCCAGCGCCGCAAGGCGGAGGATTAGCCTGTTAAGCCACGGCGCCGGCTGAAATTTTTAAATAATGAATCTGGGTTTGTTTTGCCAGATGCTTTTTTCTTTGCAGCTGTTATAGAATACAAAATTAAGAGAATTTATATAACCTAAGAACCAATTTTTTGAAAAACAAATTCTAGCAGAAAAAATAAATATATAGGAATGAATTTAATCTAGGACGATAATTACCTGAATGCTGAATATTTTATAATGTTGATAAAAGAAATTGAATACAATAGAAATAATTGACACATTACTCACATTCCTAAATTAGAATAGTATTAGAATATTCTGACTATCCAAAGCAATATACAGACTCAGTGCAATTGCAAAGTTTCAATGCTATTCTTTAACAAACTTTTTAAAAGATTTATTTGAAAGAATTGCAGAGAGACAGAGACAGAGAATGAAGTGTTCCATCCAGTGGTTCACTCCACAGATGGACATAAAGGCTGGGGCAGGGTGCTGACCCAAAACCAAGAAACAGGATTTCTTCCAGGTCTCCAAGGACTTGGGCCATCTTCCACTGCTATCCTAGACCATAGCAGAGAGCTGAGTCATAAGTGGAGTAGTCGGTACTTGAACTGGCACGCTTATGGGATGCTGGTACTGCAGGTGGTGGTTTTACCCACTAAACCACAGTGCCAACCAGCCCCTCTTTAACAAAATATTTTAAAGTCCCCAGAATTGTACAGAACTGTGAAGGATAATGAATAGTCAAGTCAATATTGAAGTAAAAGAAGAATGCTGGAATGGTCACACTACTTAATATATTTTACAAGGCTATAGTAGTCAAAATAGCATATCACTGGCATTAAAGCAGATGCATTAAGCAATGGGGCAGAATAGAGAACAAGTCATTAACCTATAGTCAATTGATTTTTAAGGTGTCTAGAACAGATGAAGAACAATGAGTAGTCTCTTTAATACAAGGTGTTTGGAAAAGTCAACCAATTTTTTTTGCATTTGAAGAGAAATTATCCAGATAACATTGAGAGCCTAGAGTGCTTCATGAAATTTATGGGGTAATGTGAGGGTATTTTAAGGGTTAAAAGAGAGGAGGCTGTAGGCATTTCCTTAATTTATTTATTTGCTTACTTATTAATTAATAGAGAGAGAGAGAGGGAGAGATCTTCCACCTGCTGTTTCCCTTCCCCAGATGGTGGCATCAGCCAGAGCTTGATCATGCCAAATCCAGGAGCCAGGAGCTTCTTCATGGTCTCCTGCTTGGGTGGCTGGGGCACAAGTACTTAGGTCATCTTCCACTGTTTTTGTAAGGCCATTAGCAACGTGTTGGATTGGAAGTGCAGCAGCCAAGACTAAAACCAGTACTCATATGGGATGCTGGAGTCATAGTTGGCAATTTCACCTGTTACACCACAACAGCAGCTGCTGTAGGTGTTTCTTTAAGAAAAAACTCCCTAGTTCTGGGTTTAGCTGTAGTGATCTTCTGCATAAATAGAAGGTTTACACAGCCAGCTTCTGCATAGCTTTATCTTGCAGGTGCATCACCATTCTACATCAGTAATAAATGCAACATGCTATTTTTGTACCTCAAATGAAACCAGAGAAATTAGTGAAAACTTTCAATTTAAAACCAGGAAGAGTCACTGATTAAGACTTTGTGTGCATGGGGCTTCCACTTTAGTGCAGAGGATAAAGCCACCGCCTGCCTTGGCAGCATCATATGGGCATTGGTTTGAGTCCCAGATGCTCCACTTCTGATCCATCTTTGATAATGCACCTGGGAAATGAGCAGAGGATGGTCCAAGTCCTGGGCTCCTGCAACCACTTGGGAGACCTGGAAGAAGCTCTTGGCTCTTGACTTCGGTGGGCCCATCTCTGGCTGTTGCAGCAATTTGGGGAGTGAACCAGCAGATGGAAGATCTCTCTGTCTCTCCCTCTCTCTCTTTGTAAGGCAATCTTTCAAATAAAAAATAAATATTTAGCAAAAATAAACAAGACTTAGAATGAGGCCAGACAATGCATTTTAAGACATGTTGAGTTCAGAAGCAATCCACACAGCAGACTCATAGGATGACAATCATTTTAAATAGCATATAGATGTAGCATTAGGTGTGAGAATATTAAGTATCATATCTAGTTCTTATCTCTTTTTCAAAATGGGAGGGCACTCTAGAGATTGTAGTTCTAGCAGAGTCTTTTTGTGCCAGTTACTATCCATCATTCATTAAAAATCTTTATAGCTTCTTTGCTTTATCTAATTTGCTTTAGAGTTCACACCAGTGACTCACTACATCTTGACTTTTATTTCTTCCTTATGATCAAGATCTATTTCTGAAATCACAGCTGATCAATCATGTTCTATCTGTCTCTTGTTGCAAAGTTGTATTTGACCTGGTTTTTCATGCAGACCCATGTCAAGATAGAAACATTTGATGAGAAGATGTCAGTGTAAATATGTTTTTAGTCACATTTGATTAACAATGAAGATTTAGGAGTGGTCTTCAGGCTAACTTTATCTGTAGTCCATTGCAAAACTTAGATATATCTGTTCCGTATACAGAAGTCTTCGTTGCCCTGAAGTATCTAGCCAGGATTATTTTGCTGGGAATTGTACTTCTGTAGAAGTATGGCATTCAATAGGCCCAAAGTTCAAAATAAAAGTGTTTAACAAAACCAACAAGATGATAACAAATTGAGTTACATCTATGCATATAAGCTATGCAGAAGTTATATGTTAAAACAATGAACAAGGTTACAAGTGAATAGCAGAATACCATAATTAACATCATATAAGTACACAGGAAATGTTTATGAACCTCAGTGAAAGTTTTCAGGCCCATGAACATGGGCTGGTATTGTGGCCCAGTGGTTCAGCTGCCATCTTTGATGCCTACATCCCATGTGAGTGCCAATTTGAGTCACTTCTGATTTGACTCCATACTAATGGACCTGGGAAAGCAGTAGAAGATGATATAAGTACTTGGACCCCATCACCCATGGGGAAGACTCAGATGAAGTTCCTGATTCCTGACTTCAGCCTTGCCCCATTCCATATATTGCAGCCATTTGTGGAGTATACCATGGATGGAAGACCTTTCTTTCTCTGTCTCTCCCTCTTTGTCTGTAATTCTGCCTTTCAAATAAATGAAAAACTAAATCTTTGAAATAAAACAAAAACAATGAACAGAGTTGTGATCTGAAAGAAGGAGTATTACAGTGTGCTAACTACTTACATGAAATATGTATAATGTCTGAACCAAAAATTCTGAAAGTTAAAAATTGAATCCAAGACAGGCTTATATTTTCTTTTTTAACTGCAATATCTGGTATTTTCAAGTTTTGGGGTTCACTAAGAAGGGACAACTCTATTCACTAATTGCAAGGCTAGGAGTTCATGATGCCAGATATCTGTGCATAATTTTTGTTTATGCTAATGTTTTCAAGGACATTGTGGTATGATGATAATAGATTCTTCTTTTTTTAAATTTATTCATTTTTACTTGAAAGCCAGAATTACAAAGAGGCAGAGGTAAGAGGGAGAGAAAGATGTCTTCCATCTGCTTGTTCACTCTTCGAAATGGCCACAAAGGTCAGAGCTGGGCTGATCTGAAGCCAGGAGCTTCTTCTGGTTCTCCCACACTGGTGCAGGGGCCCAAGGGCTTTAGCCATCTTCCATTGCTTTCCCAGGCCATAGCAGATAGCCAGATCAGAAGTGGAGCAGTCGGGACCTGAATCATTGCCCATATGGGATGCCAGCACTGCAGGTAGCGACTTTGCTTGCTATGCCACAGTGCTGGCCCTGATAATGGATTCTTACTGAGCTCATACAATAACATTGCCACAAGAAATCAAAAAAGTTTTGCATTTTAGAAGAATTAAGTAGGTGGAGAGGTAAAAATTTCCATCTATTTACAAAACTGAACTAAAGTATAGTAACCAATAGAAATTGTAGAAATCTTCCTGAATCTAGATGAAACACTGAAATGCAGAACCAAAAAAAAATTAAATAAAAGCATAGAAATCCAAAAATATGATTAATTCATTCTCATGTAACTAATTCTATATATTTGAAAGACAGTTACAGAGAGAGACAGAGACAGAGAGAGAGAGAGCACTTCCATTTGCTGGTTCACTCCCTAAGTGGCTGAAACAGTTGGAGCTGAGCTGATCTGAAGCTAGGATCCAGGAGCTTCTTCTGGGTCTCCCATGTAGATGTAGAGGCCCAAGGACCTGAGCCATCCTCTGTTGCTTTCTCAGGAACATTAATAGGAAGCTGGATCAACAGTGGAGCTCCCAGGACTCAAACTGGTACCCATATGGAATGCTGGAGCATCAAGCCAGGGCTTTAACCCACTGTGCCACAGCACTGGCCCCTCTACTAGCAGTTTAATGGGATTTTTAGTTTTTTTCTTTCCCTCAGCATTCTGGAAATTAGTGTCTAAAGTAGCCTAAGATCTGTATTTAAGAATATTTTCTGTTAAACTGATTTCAAGTGTTTTTAGAAAATACAAAATTATGGATGGCACAAATCTTTGAATATACATGGTTAAAATGAAATTGATTAATCGACATGAGCCATTTACATTCATCCCATACAGCAACTAAAGCAACTAAAGAGGGGGCATAGCATGTTAAGCTGCCACCTATGATGCCAGCATCCCATATGGGTTATACTTCAAGTCCTGGTTGCTCCACTCTGATCCAGCTCCCTGCTAATGCACCTGGGAAAGCAGCAGAGGATGGCCAAGTGTTTGGGCTCCTGTACCCTTTTGGGAGATATGGGTGATCCTCTCAGACTGCCTGCCTTGCCCATGCAGGAGGTTGAAAGGGCATGGTGCACCATGCCTCCCAGGAGGGACCCCACGGCCTCCCTCCTGGCAGGCAATGGGATCCCTGAGTGCATTTCCCCTAACCACCACCAATCAGGTAAACTGCTCCTGGGTGTGGCCCAGGACCACCTGGAAATCTACTCTTCAAGCTGAATGGAGAAGCATAGCAGTGCCAATGTCAGCTTCATCCTGTAGAATTAGTATTGCCCTGAATTAGTTATTCTCCCACTGCCAGCCCTTTAAAAAGTATACATGGTTGTAAGCCGGTGCCATGGCTCACTAGGCTAATCCTCCACCTTGCAGCGCCGGCACACCGGGTTCTAGTCCCGGTCAGGGCACCGATTCTGTCCTGGTTGCTCCTCTTCCAGGCCAGCTCTCTGCTGTGGCCAGGGAGTACAGTGGAGGATGGCCCAAGTTCTTGGGCCCTGCACCCCATGGGAGACCAGGAGAAGCACCTGGCTCCTGCCATCGGATCAGCGTGGTGCGCCGGCCGCAGCGCGCCTACCGCGGCGGCCATTGGAGGGTGAACCAATGGCAAAACGGAAGACCTTTCTGTCTGTCTCCCTCTACTGTCCACTCTGCCTGTCAAAAATAAAAAAGAAAAAATAAAAAAATAAAAATAAAAAAAAGTATACATGGTTGTTAATAAAGCAGACATGATCACTGAAACCTGGCCCATCCTTGGCTATTGTGTCCCTTTGGGGTGTGAACCAACAGAAGATCTCTCTCCCTCTGTCTTTTCTTCTCTGGAATTCTGCCTATCAAATAAATAGATAAATATTTTTAAAAGGAAGGATAGAAACTGAATGATTTTACAAACCTGTTGTCTTCCTTAGTCCTCTGGTTCTCCTTTTTATCAAGATAACCATCATGACTGATAACAATACAACAGAACTATCAGATTTTAAAACATATAACTTTTAGGAAATTTATATATCAATGGTATATCTATATTAATATAATTTAAAATTGAGCATAATTTCATAACAGTACTTCACATACAATCTAAATTGCATAATCAGGTATTACCTCTACAAGATAGGATATATCCTTTGAAACATCAAGGGTTCCTGTTGGAAATCTCAAAGTGAAAAAATTTAGAATCTTGATTCTGAGAAATCTGTTAAGGATGCCAAAGGGGCTTAAAATATTTGGTCAAAATAAACTCCCTATTAATTTTGAAATAACATCCATCCACTTAGAGTGATCCAACCAGTTATAAACCAGATTTATTCTATCTGATGATTTTATAAATTTGTATAAATTATAAATCTGATGATTTTTATTTTATAAATTTGATAAATCTTCATTAGGTGATCAGTCAGATATTCTGAAATAAGTATACATACAACTCTTTTTTTTTAAGATTTATTTATTTGAAAGAGTTACACACAGAGAGAAGAAAAGGCAGAGAGAGAAGTCTTCCACCTGCTGGTTCACTCCCCAATTGGCCACAATGACCAGAGCTGTGCTGATCTGAATCCAGGAGCCAAAACTTCCTCCCACTTGGATGCAGAGGCCTAAAAACTTGGGCCATCTTCCATTGCTTTCCAAGGCCATTAGCAGGGAGCTGGATCAGAAGTGGAACAGTTGTGACTCAAATCAGCACCATATGGGATGCTGAGTCACAGATGGCAATTGTACCTCGTACACCACAACACCATCCCTGTAGGCATTTCTTTAAATAAAGTTCCTAGTCTTGGGTTTAGCTGTAGAGATCCTCTGCATTTTTTTTTCAGCTGGTACTAAACAATTCAGCTTTTATTAATTTATATCTTGCATCTTAAAAAGGAAACACACAAAAAAATAGATGAGTTAGCAGAGCCAGGAGAGCTCCCTGCACAAATGCAGACAGAGGCAGACAGGATTCAGGAAGCTGGATGAGCACAAGGAGGCAGCACCCTCCGGGAGTGGGCCTGGACCCAGGGGTGCCTCAAGATCTGGGCCAGGGGCAGCCACTCTGATGGCTGGTATCTCAGAAGCCTGGATATCAAGTCTAGGGCTCCCAAAGACATTGTTACAGGAAACTTCACATCCACCTTAAGGATGTGTCTTGTATGTCTCAGTGTGAGAGATGCTCTTGAAGGTGGATTTCCCACCAGCAGCTCATAGCAGAGCACCCCAAAGTGTTGCACTGCCAGTTTCTGCACAGATTTTTTTAAAAGATTTATTTATTTATGTGAAAGGCAGAGTTATAGAGAGGCAGAAGCAGCGAGAGGTCTTCCATCTGCTGGTTCATGCCCCAGATGTCTACAATGGCCAAAGCTGAGCTGATTCAAAGCCAAGAGCCTTGGAGCTTCTTCCAGGTCTCCCACACAGGTGCAGGCGCCCATGTACATGGGCCATCTTCCTCTGCTCTCCCAGGCCATAGCAGAAACCTGGATTGGAAGTGGAGCAGCTGAAACTCAAACCAGTGCCCATATGGGATGCTGACACTGCAGGTGGCAGCTTTACCCACTATGCCACAGTGCCAGCCCCTCTGCACAGCTTTATCCTGCAGTTGCATCACCATTCTATATCAATGAAACTAAGAACACACTACTATTTCTATACCTATAATGAAAGCCAGAGACATTAATAATCTTTCTGCCAGAAAATGTCCAGTCCAAACCAGCAGTAGAGTTATGAATTCAGGCTTAGTGTGGATGGGGCTGGCACTATCGTGTGGAGGGTAAAGCCACCACCTGCTTCACTAGCTTGTGTCCTAGATGGGCACAGGTTCAAGTTTCAGTTGCTCCACATCTGATCCATCTTCATGCTGAGATACCTGGGAAACAGCAGAGATTGGCCTAAGTGCTTGGGCCCCTGCACCCACTTGGGAGACTTGGAAGAAACTCCAGGCTCCTGACTTCAGATCAGCCAAGCTCTGGCTGTTGCAGTCATTTGGGGAATAAACCAGCAGGTGGAAGATATTTCTGCCTCTCTCTCTCTCTCTCTCCCTCTGTAACTCTGTTTTGCATGTAAATGAATAAATCTTTATATTAAAAAAAACCTTAGAGTTGATCTAGACATAGCATTTTAAGACATGTTGAAAACACTTTGCCAGTGTTTAATGTGCAAAATCACACTCTCCAGTCTTATCTATAGAACAAAGATGAATAGCTAGTTTTCATATGAATGGAACAGAGATATGGACTAGCTACAAAGAAAGTTTGGGTAACACAGATTTCTGTATACCTTTCCCATCTTTCTTGAACCCAGGGAAGGTGCAAAATATGTCTTTAATCAATATTCAGACCATCAACATCCCTCTTTCCTAACTCAAGTCAGTGAGAATTGTGACTCTTACTTTCTCCTAGACATAGGCATGGGTGAGGGCTTTGAGTTTAGCATTCTGTGCTAAGATACCTTGTAGCAATGCTACTCCTTCCAAAGTTTCCTGGGGAGTTACTGCTGCATAGTCAGCATGTGATTCTTGTCTGTGAAACTGTTTCCACCCATGATTGTTTCTGGTTTGTAGTTTCTAAAGCAAAGGACGTTTCTTCCAAGGGCCATCACAGGCCATACCAAATTATCAATGTAAGATTTAGCCCAGGGGCCAGCACTGTGGTGTAGTGGGTAAAGCCACTGTCTGAAGTGCTAACATCCCATATGGTCACTGGTTCAAGTCTTGGCTGCTACACTTCTGACTCAGCTCTCTGCTATGACCTGGGAAAGCAGTAAAAGATGATCCAAATCCCTGGGCCCCTGCACCTGCTCAGGAGACCCAAAAGAAGC